>NW_024499128.1:9229635-9662942 GCF_017590055.1 Onychostruthus taczanowskii | reverse complement strand
CGGCGGCGCCAATGGGAGCGGGCGGGCGGCGCCGGGCGCGGGCGGCGGAGCCTCTCGGCGAACAAAGAGGGAGCGGGAGCGGGCGGAGGGACGGCGAGCGGGCTGGGGGGGGAGCACCCGGCCATGAGGGGCCGGCGGCCGCGGCGCGGGTGAAGCGCTCCATGGCCGGCGGGTCGGGGTGAGGCAGGCGCGGGCATGGCGGGCGTGAGCTACTCGCCGCCCTGGTGGGTGAGCCTGCTGCACCGCCTGCCGCACCTCAGCCTGCGCTGGGAGCTCACCGCCGCCGACTTCCGACCGCACGACGCCGAGTACCAGCAGGTGGGTCTGCCGGGGGACGAGCGGGGTGCGGGGGGCGCACCCCCGGCTGTGCGGGCCCGCCCGGAGGGAGGAGGAGGAGGAGGAGAAGGGGGCGTGCGGCCCCCGCTGGGGCTCCCCGGGTGGGTGGCCGAGGGTGCCGTGTCCCCCCTGCTCCGGGGGCCGCTCCAGGGGCAGGTGCCCCCGCAGGGCCGGGGCGGGCGGGGTGCGGGGTCCCGCTGGAGCTGGAGGTCAGCACCCCCAGCAACCCCGGGCTGCCCCCAGCCTGCCCCGAGCCCGAGTTCTTCTTGGCACAAGGTGAAATGCTGATAAAATCCCTGAGGCTGGAGGAGCCCTCCAAGATCAGTTAGCTCAGCCTTTGACCCAATCCCACCGTGTGCCCACCGACCCACACCGCGAAGTGACCGCTGGAACAGGGCAGGAGCCCTGGGACGGGGCAGGAGCCGTGGGACGGGGCAGGAGCCAGCCCTGCTGGGCGGCCCGGCCGGGTCCCGGCGCTGCCCAGGCCAAGGAGCCCCCGGGCTGCCCGCGGCCCCCCGGGCTGTGCCGCTCCTGAGCAGGCTCCGCTGACCATCCCCTTTGATGCCGCCAGCCCCGCAGCGAGGCCAGCAGCGCCTTTCCAAAACCGGCTGCCTGCCTGCTGGAAAACAGATGACTTAATGCACGAGAGTGGCGTTAGCATCAAGTGCACAGGAGGATGCTCGCGGAATACTTGTGTGCAGCTTTTTTTTTTTTTTTTTTTTTTTTTTTTTTTTTTTTTAATGCTGCTTAGCCTGTATCCTGTGCTTGGTTGGCTGGGCATGTAATTAAAATGATTGTGGAGTGAATCTGTGTGCTCCAACATCTGTGTTCTCTGCTGTCATCTTGGAACAGAGCTGCAGTGACTCTGCTGCCTCGTTTTGCCACGGTCTCTGGTTTTGAAAACACCATTTTGCTTTTCTGAACATACTCTCAGTGTCCTATATACACAGCCTGCTATCATGCACACAGGCATGAAGGCTAAAGCATCTAAGCAGTTCTTGTTTATCCTAGAAGTAGAAGGTATTAGAAATACTTTAGGAAGCAGTATATTTTGGCTTTTTGTTCTAAACAGATGAACAGATCTGAGGACTGAAGCTAGAGCAAAATGTGAGAGATGTATTCAAAGAGCCATGGGTAGATGTAAAGAAACATCTTTATACCATCAAATCACAGGGACTTTTGAGCTAACTTTGTATTTTGAGGCTTCAGTTTGTTAATTTGTTTTAGTTCCCTTGGCTTTGCAGAGTTCAAGATGGCCACATGCAGATGTAACGCTGCACAGCAGCTGAACTGTATTTCCATGACCTCAGAGGGTAGCTGCCTTTAAAACAAGGGATGTGGGATCCTGGAGATCAGAAGTTAAGAGTTCATTGAAAGATCTTCTTGCGAGTGTGTTATCATGAAATAAGCACTCGGTGACCTTTTGAATAGACAGCAGATGTACCAGTTTTCACTTAAATTGCTTAAAAGCATTCCTAGCAATAATCTGGGGTTGTGTTTGTTTGTCAGATAATTTTTCTACAGTAATCATATTCCCACTTAAAGCCTTCTGCTGTTCTCCTCCCATGTAGCTGCCTCCCCTCCCTTGATGACATTAAGGACTTTCTTCACAGCAGTCAATAGCCTTTTAAGTCTTAACATCAGCTCTCAAGAAAACATCTTATCAAATCCAAACTCGAATGTCTGGATTACTGAGGCGTCTGTCGTCAAGAGAATGATTTGAGCAGCAGCAGCTTTGCTGGTTTTGGTGTTGGAGAGGGGCAGCAAGCAGGCTCCAGCAGCACTGCAGCCTGTGCTATCAGTGCTGTGGTTATATAACGCCGCTGCTGTGGCTCTGCAAGTTGGCTCTGGAGTTCATAGGCACATAGATTAATTCTAATGCAGTGAACCAGGGAAACTTAATCCAGGACTGGGAACTGTAATGCTAAATGCTCTCTTGTGCTTTAAATGCTTCTGAAGGCCTTTTTGTTTGAATTTTAGATTTTTTTTATGAATTTGCACCTCTTGCTCTGTTTGCAGCTTGTGCTGGCATTGTCTTCCCTTATCTTTAGGAAGCTTTTGTATTTAACAGGTGAGATCATATACATCCTCAAAATTAGGCAGTCCATTTTTTAATTTTAACTTTGGCTTATTTTTCTTTACTTTGTAGGTGTCACTGGCACAAATTGTGTATATTTTTGTTTTCTCTTCCATTAGTGATTGATACTCTGATTCTTAAGTATGAACTGTTAAACTACACACTTCCTTTGATTTCCCCAGGGGCTGAGGAGAGGTCAGTGGGGGGATGCTAGATGAAGTTTATGGGGACAGGTAAGGGCAGGGTGTCTCTGTCTGTAAGGAAGGATTATCTTTGCTAAACTGCATGACTCCAATTCATCTGGGAGCTGGACTGTTTTCATAAATAGCCATACAGCTGGGCTCAGTGTCCAGTCCCATTCTGATGTGTTTTGAGGAAGGAAGCAATGTCCCTTTTCTGATTCTTCACTGCTTCTCTAGAAAAGATTTCCCAACCTGTGACCACAGGAAAGCAGCACTTTCCTTATAAAACTCTTTTATTTAGTCACCTTTTAGTAAATAGCCACGTGTTTGTTGTCCTCATGTTTTGATGATGGGCTTTGCAATTGCGCATCAACTGAACATCCCACTCCAGCCAGAAGTGGAATGCAGTGGCATGGGTTTGCATGTTGTCCTGTCACTTGTTGCAGTGCCACGTGCTGCTGCAGGTGAGGAGGCTGCTGCCTGAAGAGGCTTTGCACCTCTGCCTAGCAGGATTAGTGTAATGCCAAGCTGCTATTGCCCTGAGCAGCAGCCCAGCCATTGTGCCCTGAAACCTCTCTGAAGGAGGGCAGATAAGCACATGCTGCCACTCTTTGAAGTCTAGGTCTTTGTTAAGTCTTTTGGGACCCTGGTGATGGGTAATGTCTGGCAGGATGTAGATGTGTGGATGCAATGGCTGTTTCTGCTGTTCTGTCCCAAGGAGTCCCTTGGCCAGGGCAGCAGGGTCGCCTGCTGTGAGCTGGGCTGTCTCAAGGCTGCAGCCATTGTGTACCAACCTACTGGGGCTTCCTCCTTTTGTCTGAGAGCATGAGAAATGCTCATGGCAGTGCTGCTGCCAAGGGCTGAGATCAGTGCAGCTGCAGGTTTTGGCTGCATACCTTCTTCACCTGAGTCGGGCTCTAAAACACTCTCTCTCGGTATTACTTTACTCTTTATCTTCTTCCACAGCATATCTTGTTGCATTAGGTTAGACCAGTGTGTGTGTGTGGAGGAGCAGAACAGATCCTTCTCCTCTGGACTAGATTGTTTAAAAATGTATGTGTATCCTGATGTCCTTCAGATGCTCTGCTTCAGCCACAACAAGCAGTACAACCAGTTGTTTTCTTTTTCTGGAGGAATTGAGGTGAATCTCCATGTAGAATGAGCTGGGGTTCTGGTCCTTCTTCTGCAGGGGTTTGGCATGCTGGTGAGTCCTATCAGAGCTGCTTTCGTGTGCTACTTGCAGGACTTGCTCCACAGTCCTCCCTACAGAGGATCTTATCAGACCAGCTCTTTTCCTAATCCTCCCATGAATCATTGGGGTTGAAAATATCTTGATATGAACAGCTTTGTTCTGGCTGTATTCTCATCTGAGTCATACTGCAGTGCTCTGCAAAGCCTTTTCATTGTGTAGTGAGTCACAAATTCTAGAGTGAAGGGAATGTAAAAATGGAGCAGAGCTCCTGTTCCTTCTGACAGCATCATGCTAATACCAGTTCAGGTCTCCCTGCCTTTTGCTGCTGATCAAATCATGATGATCTTGCCAGTACTGTCCACTTACTTTCCAGTTCAGTTGATTGGCCCAGTGAGACGGTCCTGAGACTGCTGCTGTCACTAATTTAATTTATTTAGCAATGTGAGTACTCCTACTTGTGACTGACTTAGCTGCGTGGCATTGAATTCACTTTCTTTCTCAGGGTAGAGTTGGTTAAGAGCCTTGAAGTAGTGTGGAGGTCACGTGCTGGAAAGAAATAGAAAAGCTGAATAGCTTTGTAATACAGCACAACAACAGGTAATGGGATATCTGCTCCAGTCAGGAGGACTGTTCTGCCAGTCTGTACACTGGCAGAAAAGGAGACTATGGCACTTTATCTCTGGAGTCTGACTGTGGGCTGAGAAGTGCCCCGTGAACAGTGAAGGAGAAAAGAAGCTGTAAAAGCTAAGCCACAGAGCCCTTTGGAGTTTCTGCTTTTACTTCATTGCTGGAAACTGAGGATGTTGACACAAACCTATGTAAACGCAAAGGTTATGTGTGAGTCAGGCTAGAATAAAGAAAAATTCTCCAGCATCTTTGAAACTCATCCCCTGCACCACTTCGTGCCTTCTCAGTACGAGTCAGAGCTGCAGATGCATGGTTAGTAGGTGTAATGGCAGCTGTTTGTGCTTTGGAAGATGACTGATGATTGATTCACACCATTTAAGATGCAGAATCGTGCTGAAGGAAGCAGTGATAAGAGCAGGAACATGCTCTAGTCCTTGGCTTTGAGATGCTCTCTTCAGTGTTGTCGCCCAGGAGTTTCCTATCGTGCCTCTGTCAGTGCTTTCGTGTTGTAATGTTCTTTTTCTCCCTCTGTTTGTGTGCTGAGAAGGGATCCAGCAGGGAAAGGTGCTGTGTAAGCCCAACGATCCTTCCCTTTTTTTGGCTTCCAGACTCTAATCCAAGGCATGTGTGTTTGAACCCATTGCCAAAGGTTCAGCAAGGAATTAATTCTGTCAGGTACTTTCTGGCTCTGTGAGGCTGTTTCCCTACACATAACAGCTAACGTCGTCTTTGGAAGTATTTCTTGGCTGGAGAAACGTGATGGAGCCCAAACTGCCAAAAAACTTGGATTATAGAGATTGTTTTAGAACTTCCTCTACTGTACTGGCATCTTATTTCAATTTTGAAACCAAGAGTCTTTCTGTAAATTGGAAACATGTGTATTAGTCAAGTTGGATGACGTGTTTTTGTCTAGTTGGCTCGAAGTCAGAGGGTAATGTGCCTTTTTTAAAGGGGTTGGACTGAAGGTTTCTTTCTTTCAAGAACAGCTGGACCCCTTCCAAGCTCTGATCAGCTATCCTGCTGTAGCACCAGTTTGCTCATATTTCCAGAAAGGTTAAGTGACCCCTGTTAGTAGCATCCAATGTTTTCTGATGAAATTGAAGTTGTTTTTATTTTTTAAGAGCTGCTGGTAAATTCCCTCTTCCCTTTACTCATCGGTGTCGGCTGCATGAGTAACCATGCAGTAATGCCTCCTATCAGCAAACTGGTGCTGTGCTCTGACTCTTCTGTCTTTGATCTGGAGGAGCCTTTACTGATGAGCAGCACCACAATGAATAACCAAAAAAAGGTAGAACCAAGACTATTTTTGGCTGATTTTTATCAAAGGTAGACATAAAATGTGTTCTGTTGACCATTCATTCAGTCATGCAGCGGCATATGGTGTGCAGAGAGGAAAAAAGTCCACCTTTGCCAGCTTTCTGTCTGCAGCCTTGCTTTGTTTTGCTGACCCATGCTGTGCCGCCACGTTTTCAGATGGTCTCCTGAGAACTGGCACTTTCTGGAAGCACTGGCTGTAATTACCCTTCTCTAGTTAAAAAAGGCAACTGTTATAAAGGTATGGTTTTAGCAGAGCACACAGGGGTAAAAGGTGTCTTGGAGAAATGTGAAACACCTTGTGGTGCATTGAGGGAAGGAGATGCAGGTGAGCGGGCGAAGATGTAAACCGTGCTCGCTTCCTCTGGGTGGGATCCCCAAACTATTCATCCTGCACAGAGAAGATGCTGCTTCCCAGCCTGGTGAGCTTCCCAGCCTTGAGACACATTTATGGAGCATGTGGTGCCCTGAAGGTACCATGCTGGTCTCAGCTGGAAGGGTAGAAGCAGAGTTGAAAACGTGTCTGGTTGTGGTGGCCAGCCACTGGCACCCCGGTGCTTCTGCACCTACACAACATTTGTCTCCCTGAGAATGCTCCATTTTTATCCACATGGGTGTAACACCATATGACTCCTGGTCTGCAAAACCTGATCTCTAGCAGTCTGGAGAAAGGGGTAAGCAAATTCAGTTCAGTCTTTAGTGTGTCTTGTCTCTTTTTGTTCTCTTCCCCTTCATGCCTTTTTGAGCAGAGGAACATCTGTGGTCTCCAGGTTAACAAAGTGCCTTTGTTTAAATAATGATCCAATAAATCAAGCAGTGCTTAAAGCAGATGTTGATGTGGATTTTTAGTGTTCTTTATTTTTCATTATTAGGGAAAGTGAGAAATTCTCACCCACAAGAACATATCCCATTAGGCATGGCTCTGGAGATTAAGGGCAGGAAGTCAGGTGCTTTCTCTGATTTAATCCCAAGGCTCTGAATGTGGATTAAAGGGCTGTGCCACAAGTTTTCTTGATCTCTTACTTGTATTTTGAGATTATATTTGTTTTGGAACCTGTAAACAAAAACCTGTCAATTGCGTATGAGAGAGAGAAAAGTTATGGGCCTGTGTCTCATCAGTTTCTTGCCCTGTATCTGCAGAGCAGACAGGCAGAGGAACAAGCACTCTCCAATCCCTCGGAATTTGAGTCTTTTTTTCCCGTTCTTTCTGTTTCATTCAGCTGGGTTTTTTCATTTCCTTTTTCTACCAGGACAAGGCTAATTTTACACCATTTCTCCTGCTCCCCTGCCCCCAGCAGCACCCACTGATGGAAGGGGTGAAGTCCAGAGCTGGTGATGTTTGTGCTGTAGGACTGTGCTGTGGCAGAGCTTGCAGGGTCACCCCGGTGTGACCCCTTCCAGGGGACACTCCTGTACTGTGAGGATGCCTGTGCTGAAGGGCCAGTGAGATGGCCAGAGCTTCTCCTGAAGTCATTCTTTCACACTCTTTGTTCTCAAGTGAATTTGCTTGGGTGGCTGCAAGCAAGCAGTGAGTAAGGATGTGCTCACTCTTAATTTTCTTAGGGTGGAGGGGAGTCAGCACCTCGTTTGCATTAACCTCTTGGTGACTGTCAGTTCTCTTCTTCTTCCTGTTTTAATTTTCAGTAGTAACTTTTCCACCAGTTATGGTGAGATTTCCCATTCCCCTTGAGTGAGTAGGAGAAATTGGCTTGTTTTCAGCTTAATGTGATTCCCATAGCTGGGGGAAGGGATGTGATGTCTGGGAATTTATTTGCTCTAAGATTCAGATGAGACCTGAGAAACTTGGAGTATACCAGAATTACCCACTGCACTGAACCCTCAATTCTCACTTTTAAGACATGAATAAGACTCATAATACTCAGGGACTTATTGATGTATGCTGAGGAAATAATAATAATAATAATAATAATAATAATAATAGTATCCAAGTCCAGTAACTTTGCTCCTCTCTTGGCAAGGCTGCACTTTCTGGGTATGTCATCCTACCAGTTCTTTGTTTTAGCTGATGACAATGATGAACAAGACAGATGAGCTAAAATCAAGGAGGATCAAGTTCATGCAAGGCTTCTAGTCCTGAGGATGCATTCATATGACAGTCTGAAAAAACAAAAAAGTCATCACTGTTAGAAATCCTCTAATTTCCTCCACTTCAAGGGGTGACTGATGTGTTGCAGCAGTGAAAAACTGGAAATTGATTACTTTTATTCTCAAACCAGAAATTATTTTTGCTACATGGCGAAGCGGTCTCCAGGTATCTAGTGAATAGTGGCTGTGGGGCAGAGCCATGCTGATGCTTTTTTTTTTTTTTGTATTAAATAAACTAGGAAAGAACAAAACACAGAGCACTTTCATGTTGCAAAAGCTTTCATTTCAAACTTTTTCTTTTTTTTTTTTTTTTTTAGATTTCTGCGTAATGAGCCACTTATAGTGTTTGAGTCTGATCTTGTAATTGTGAGCTTTAGGGTTTGGTAAGCTGCAAATGTGCACGTTTTTGCAAAGTAGTCATTTGTGTGCTAAGGCTGCAAGGCTATTCTCTTGCAAGAAAAAAGAAAAGTAGGTTAGCGTGCAATCCACGGCCACAGCAGTTGGTGTAACTCAGTCACGATGCTTGTGCCATTCCCTTCTCCCAGCACTGGGTAACAGAAGGGTAACATTTGCAATAATGTGTGCTTTCACATGCTTATCAGGCTGCCTGCTTCAGCAGATGTAATGAGTGCCAGGCCTCTTTTTAGTTATTATTTTAACAAATGAGCGGTTTTTGGTCAATGGTGAGAGCAGCATTGAAACGATCCAAGGAAAGAGCTGACACTCCCCTTCACCTTCACTTAAACTGGAGCTGCACCCTCGGATTTCGATTTCCTCGGTCACTACTAAATGCTTTTTCTCGCTGATATGGCTCAGAATGGTGCCACACGTGCATATGCATGAAAGCCCTTTGTAGTGTGAAATTAGGGATGAAAGATATTGCTAATCAGCCCTAACAATGTGGGACTTTATTCCTGGACGAGGGGAAAAGGGAATGTGGGGAATGGATGTTTCACAAATGTATAACACATTCAGACACGTTGTTATGCCAGTGTTGGTGTCTGTGCACGGACGCCCTTTTCAGGCTGTAAAATGCTGCTGTTCATGCAGGGAATTTAAACAAGCCTTCTATTCAAGGCCGAAATTCAAAATAACGCCAAAATCCAAATGGAGGCACTTCAGTTGCATAATAGTGTCTGTTACAAGGAGGCCTTGGTGCAGGAGATGATGTAATGCTCCTTAAGATAAGACCCAAGCTGGGGTTGGGGAAAAAGGGAAGATGGTGTCGGTGACACAGCCATTAAAAGTATTGCTAATGTATCAAAGCTTTCCACAGGGTGTTAATTAGCACGCCTGAATAATTCCAAAGTTGATTGTGTTACAGCTGTACATGTGGAAAAACTGCTCGGTGCTACCTGTTTTCTCTGATCATAATCGCTTTTTCCCTGGGGTGAGCTTTCTTGAAGTTCAGCAGCGTGCTCAAGTTCCTGCAGCTGATAAACTGGTAATTTTGACACTTGCTCTAGGAGCTAAGAACGCCTCAGCCTGCCAAAGAGATGCTTTCTGCTGCTCGGAAATTGAAATGCTTCTCACCGGGGCTGTGCCTGGAGCTGTTACTGTTCTGAGGCCTCTGGCAGTTTGTTACTTTATTTCCTCCTTAACTTTGTGGTTCATCTATACTTATTTTCTTTAGTTTAGGAGTAGTCTGTGTTGCGTCCTCACTGCAGGTGCCCCCAGTCCGATTTTGGGCCGGCGTGGTCAGAGGGGGCACACAGGATTGATGCCTCACCTATGGCCCGCCCCATCCCCTTTCTCCCTGCTCTGATAGTATTCACTCCAGGAAACGCTGAGAAAGTCGGGAGTAATGGAATTCATGAAAATCAAGCTGTGCTTCAATGAAAACGTGTTTTCAATTTCTGTCTCCTCGGGAGCCTGAGCCGCGATCGCCGGCGCTGGGCGGGGGCTGGGGCCGGCGTGAATGGAAGTGCCGGAGTCAGCGCTCTGCGGAGCCTCTGCCCGCATCTCCCGCTCTCTCCCGGCATTCAAAGGCTGCTGAGCGCTTTGTGGCAGCTTCAGGAAGCCTTTTTGTATTCAGCTGTCCAAAAAGCCCAGGCGTTTTCCTGCTGGGTTTGATCTGGCTGTCGGGGTCTGAATGACAGTGGCGTGCTGGAGAGGAACGTGGTGGGGGAAGCATCAGCTGCGGGTGGTTTATCCCCCCTCTCTGCTCTTGATCCTGCTCACGGTGTCCTTTGAGTGTCCTGCAGCCGATTAAGGGTGAGAATTATAATGGTGACTCAAAAGCCTTTGGTAAAACTCATTAATTCATTCCTCCTTTAATTAGACACCCAGCCATGAGCTTATAATTATCAGAGCCCAGGAACGTTTGCAGCTGTAATAAGCTGTGCTGCATCAATTTCTGAAATCGTGGATTTTTGGCAAATGCAGATATGGTGAACTCTTCTGAGGTCTGGTTTTTGGTGAGGAACATGCAAGGGAATAGAAATGAAAGAAGCAGCTGAGTGTGTGTTGTGACTGACCTCTGGCTGAATCTTGCCTTGTGGTGTTGAACTGAGAGGAAAGGGTGGAGTTGTCCTGCTTATAAATATTTTTTTTCCTTGGGAGGTGTAATAATGTAACTGTCAAAGAGAGAAAAGAGGAAGGAGAATCTAATGAAAGTGTTATCTTAATATGGAATATTGTATAAAACCTTTAGCACCCAGGGGAATTAGACTTTTGGAATAAGTGTAACAAGAACAGTTGTAGGCATTGCACACAGTGCCCATTTTGCTTTTTGGAAGTCAGGGAATAGCCGGGTGTTCTACTATGAAAAGTACCAGGTGCTTTTTTTCAGTCTTCTGGGGGAAGAAAATCAATAGTGAACTTCTATTATTTTGTAATCTCTTCTTGTTTCTGAAATGGGAAGCAAGGTGATTTTCAGAACTAATTTGTGCAGCTGACCCCCAGCAAGAGATGATTGGGGTCTTCTGAGAGAAGCTTGTGCTGCTTCTGGTACCTTTGAAATGCTCATGGGTTCTTTTCTTTTGCAGAAGAACAACTAGATGGAAGGCTGAAAGGATTTCAGGGAAGGACTTGTTATTTCTGCCCTGTTGCATCTCTGCTTGTAGTTCTGATCCTTGTGAATGCCATGGTAGACCCTGATAATATGATCTCCTTTTAGCATTGGACTGACAGGCTGTCAAGTGCAAGCAATCCAGAGAAAGGCACAGACCTAGGAAAAGGCTAGGGATGGAGACAGCTGGCAGCCACTGGGCTTAGCCAGAGATGATTGAAGAGATTGGTTTCATTTTTAATATTTTTTCCGTAGAATTTTTAACTTGAGTAAGGTTAGAAGGAACATTTTGGACTTGAAAAGAATGGGAGCTGTTGCACAAGAGTAGATCTGAGGTACTGCTAGGCAATGGCAAGTATTAATGTTCATGTTCCCTTAAGAGGGAAACTGTTTCAATTGGAGTAGGTGGCAGGAGAAAATGGATCAGCTGTGTTTTGGGTCTTTTTCTGTCTGGATTTAGTGGAAAGCACAGATAGTACATCCAGTGAGGATGGAATGATTTGTTTGACACTTCTGTAGCTAAACAGAAGTCTTTTCTTCTGATGAGGGTGCTATTTTAAAACCACTGTACAACACTTCTTGTGTGCCTTTTTGTATTACATTATGTGGCTGCTGTCTTCTGTTTGTCCCTCCCATCCTCTCCCCACATAGTCTGAGTTATTGTTGGTCTATGAGAATGAGTAGTGCCTGGAACTCAGGTGGGACTGGGTTCATCCCTGGCCTCTGAGGTCAAATATGCTGGGTTTGCTGACCTTTCCTTATTTCTGTATATATTGAAAATTCCTACAGGTTAGACAACAAACATGGGATCAACCTGAGTGGACAAATTAGCTGCAGCAGCAAATTTACAGGGTTAGAATTGCCTTTCAGTCTCATAAGTACAACTTGGTCTGAGGTTCTTGGCTGCTCTTGGAGACCATCTTCTGGGGCAGGTTTTGTACTCTAGCAGTGAACCTCTTGATCACTGCAGACATTCTCTTTTTTTTTGAGCTTTTTCAGCCTGACCCGCTGCAAACTAAAAATCTCTTTGAGCACAAGCTCTTCAGCATTTTAAATGCTCCAATATTAAATGGCAAAGTGAAGATGATGAATATGAAATAGGTCAGGTGCTGTTGACAGGATTCTCCGTGTGGACAGGCAGTGCTCTGGGAGCTGCTTCCAAGGTCTTGGAGGAGCTGTGGAAATGATCATGGATGCTGGGAGCGTTCTGCTGAGGTGTAAATAACAAGGTTGGACAGTTTAGGCTGGCTCTGCTGTTTTTATTAGTGCAGCTTAGCTTTCGCCTCGGGTGATGTGGAGGTTATGGGAGAAGGAGGAAGGGACAAGCTGTGAACTTGCCTCCTCTCCTAGCAGAGGATGATGAGAAGGTATGGGGATCTGGTTACCCTAATCCCCCCTTGGCATGTTAATTCTTCTTGTCTCTCTACTTGTATCTTATGTCTGAAATTCTTACTGAGGCAACTGCTTGCTGGGTCACGTGTGTCTCACTGCAGTGCCCTTTCAACCTTTTTTGTGTGGATTTTGTTGCAGCTATTAGAAATCAATTGCCTGCTATAGTATTTCATCGCTGTTAATTTTTTTTCTCAAGAAAATGTTGCTCTGAGACATGGCTGCTTATATGGTTCCTGTCCTAAATACATTTGCTAGCTATTTGCTAGATATGACATCTTCTGCCACATCTTAATGTCCTCTGCAGATCCAAGTTCATTTTTGTGGATAGATCTGAATCACCTTCTGCTGATGGGAGGAGATGTACCTCTTGGACCACAGCAGTGACAAATACCACTGGTGAAATGTAGTTCTGCAGGTGTAACCTATGGGCTGGACTCTCATCACTAACTTAATTATTAGGTTTGGTTTACATGTGCTGGCTCCAGCAAGGGTGGTCTTGGTCATGTGATGCAATAAATTAAACACGAGGTTCCTAAGAAAGAACCAGTTTCCAGGACACGCTTTGAATGCTCTTCAAGGTTGAGGTTCAAGCCAGGTGTGTCTGTTTTTTCTATGCCAAAGTGAAATTTGCTGCTTTGTCAGTTGTTGGGCTTCCTTTCTAACATCTGTGTCTTCAGCTGGGATTCACCAGCAGTTTGGTTCTTTACTTCCAACTCACAAACACATCATCAGCATTTCTTTGATACTAAAGCTAGTCCTGCAAAGCTGTCATCCTTGAGGACGTGATCAACTAGGCTTTTATCCTTGAGTTGTGTTCAGCTAGCCTTTGACATGCTGTTGCCTTCCAACAAGTCACTGGTCACATCTCCTGGGAAAATAGAGATCCTGAGTATTTTCTGTGTAGCTGCACTCAGACCTTGGGCAGTGCATGGTCATGGCCTTGTGCTATGAATATGGCTAACTGTAAACAGGGCTGGGAGCTTCTGGAAACTGCTGTTGTTCTCAGCTTTATTCTCAGTGAGGAATATTTTTTTCCCTGTTAAGAGCAGGAAGTGTGAAACACAACCACAGTTCTGCTGTAACGCTGCGCTAAGGAAACAGTACATGGTGAAAAGTTTGATGTTAACTGCAAGTTGTATATTCTTTTTGTAGTCAAAACATTAAGTATGCTGGGGTAAGAATCTTTTTGTTGGTACACCTGTGGTTTGGCCTGTGTGGCTCTTTGTGTTCCAGGACAGTATTTCTGCTGATGTAGATGATGAGCTGATGGCTGGAGGAAGAATTCATGTGTGAGCACATACCATCAGTTGGGGGAATGGTGCTGGCTGCTGCACTTGGTGGCCATCACTGCTGCACTTGGGGAGCTGGTTCTTGCACAACCCTGGCTGTGTGAAGATTTAAAGCTCTTCCAGTGCTGCTGAGTGGGGTCTTAGTAGGTAGGAAAGCATCTCGTGTGATTCCCAGCTGCTCACAAGGATCAGGGTCTTTAGGCTGTTTATGTTGCACTCCTTGCTATCATGTATTTACCATCCAGGCAGCAGCCAGATAACCCCCCAAGCTTGTGCCCCTGGTAAAAAGGCTTCCCAGTGGGGTTACACATTCCAGGCACGTCCTGGCTCAAGCTGAGTTAGTCATGCGTCTCCCCGAGCGTGTCAGATCTGAGACGATCTGTCTCTCTTGCTGCTGCTCTCTAAATCCATGCACTGTAAAAGACAGTCATCAACAAAAGGGCAGTTGGAGTTCTGGAGCCTGGTTACATGATCTTGTCACTTCTTTCACCCTGATCTTCAGAGACAGTGTTTTGAGTGCAGAAGTATTTTCAGGAGCCTGGGAAAGCGGCTGGGACTGTAGTGTTCAGCTGTAGGGCACTGTCTCAAGTAAAATAGTGGCAGCCAGTGATGGGAAAATGAAAAAGATCTCATTTTTTAGGAGAAAACCACATGAAAACTTGATGCCATGCTATCCCTCATGATCATATTCTGTGTCTGGAAGCTACTGCTAAAGCTGCTAGTCATTACATGTGGGATTGCACTATCATGTCTTCAAATGTATGCAAAAACCTGTTCATGTGCCTTCCCTTACATGCTTTCCACCTGAGGGCATAATCCAGTGACAATACAATCACTTCCATAGCAACCAGCCTGTCATAAACAGGATTATGGCACCTAGACAGGATGGAGGCACAAAGAATTCAGGAAAGAACTGCCCTCTCATTATCATGGAGCAAAGCAGGGTAAATAGTGACCTGTGTGTGGCACCCGGGGGCTGTGTCACCACAGAACAGGGGGGAGGCAGGGCACAGGTTCACCTGTGTGGTGTGTCCTTAAACTGGTGTGACAAAGCCTTGAGAAGGTGAATCTGTGTCTTTAGCAAGGCAAGGTAAAGCCTGCAGAGAGCCTGTTACTGATCCCTAGATGCAAGTGCAGCGGGTTGCACTGGCTCAGCTAATGAGATTAAAGCCCTGAAGACACCAGGGACACATTCTAGCCATCCTTTGCCTTCCTTTTTTCCACTTCCCAGTCATGGACACTCTTATCCTCCAGTCTGTAGAGGGTAAGGTTTGTCTGCTATAAAGTACTGCATTTTTTTCCCACTAATGCTGTCTGCAGAGTTAAATTACAATACTTTCTCAATACACATTCAAGCTTGCACTCTCTTTTAGTATAAACTTGAGCTGGTTTATTGTCAGAGATGATGGGAAGAACCAGCAAAATCAAAAGCTTCTGTCTTTAGCTCTTTCTGCAGAGAAGACAGACAGTGTCACGTAATGTTCTTCTGCAGACCCATAAAGGAAAGAGAGCTACTTCACTTGCACAGTTACTGCCAGTGGTATTGTAGCTGGTTTTATGCTGCATAGATTTAAGTGAGAACAGTTACTGAGTGCTTTGTAGGAGTGTTTGAGCAGCTGCTCTGCTCTACTTTGTTCTGCGGTTTATGCACCACTTGCTTTTGCTCAATAAAAGGCAGCATGAAAACACGGGAGTTATTGCAGATATTTGGTCTGTGGCTTCAGGGTATCTTATCATGGGGCTGGTCAAAACTTCTTTTTGGTGAATTGCTCTCACTCTTTGCAGCCTTTGGGTGATGTAAGGAATGACTCGATTGCTTCAGTCAGTCAAAAGTACTGCTTGGCTCTCTCCCAGGAGCTTTAACACCTGCTAAAAGGGTGAAGAATTCTGGCAACTGCTGCCAGCCCTTAAGTGCTGTGAAAAGTCTCTTGTCAAAGATCCAGCTTTCTGTCCAGGTTGGGAGTCAAGATAATGTTCCCCACGAATGGAATGGGCTTGGTCAGAGCAGCTCCAGCTCTCTATTGTTGCCTGAACTACTTTTTGTAGTCATGGTGTTTTTAGAGAGCTGAGTTTGTGGAAAGGGAATACAAAATTGCTGAGGAGGACATGACTCTCTTCTTTTTATTGTATTTTTACTGCTGGTCCTGCAATCAGTGAGGTCTGACAGCCCCACCTGATTAGAGAATAAGCTTCAGTAAGAGATACTGTGAGGCCTGCACTGGGGCAAGTAGGGTTTTTTATTCCTGATTAGGATTCTCACCCAAAATATATTCACAAATGAGGATTTAAATATCTGTCTATAAAGAATAGGAAGAAAAATTTCCTGTAGGGAAGGGAGGATCACAAGCATGTGGCCTGGCTTAAAAATATGTATAAAACTACTCATGCAGAGTGATACACCTGGTTCTCTTTTGTGGCAACCTTTATGGGAGAGTTCATACATAGCCTGGGGTTTTTCTGCTTTACACACTGGTGAATCCCACTTTGGGATAATGTTCCAAACAGGCAAATTGCAGATGTGCACATGTAACAAGCTATTTGGTGTTTCAGAAAAACTGTTTGCAAATGCAAAGTTAGCCATGAAGGTACCTGTAGGTGTTAGTGCTGAAGGTTGCTGTAAAGCCAAGGAATGTGGTTCACTGGTCAAGATAAGGTGACTGAAAGTCCATCCAGCTGCAGCAGTGAGCTGAAAGACACTGAAATAAAAGTAAACACAGCAGGCAAACAGCAAATAAGTAACTAAGCACCAGTTCCTGGTGTAGATTTGATGAATATGTGTTCCAGGAACCACAGCAGCAAGAAAGGGTGGTACCATGTATTTCTGCAATTGTTATTCTGGAACTTCTCACTGAGAATGCTGATCTGGCACTAACAGCTGTTTTTAAGTAGCCTAATTTAATTTTTAAGTTTGTGTAAGTGCTCCCTGCAGGACTGATAAGTGCTCTTTGTGTTGTTGTTAGTGGAAGTGTCCAACCTCAGTGATGTTGCAAACATACAAAAGTCATTTTAAGGCACCACAAGGTGAGTGTTGAATGATAGGCCAAAAGTCAGAGCAACCACGGGGATGGCTCATGGCAGGAATGACCCATTGCTCAGCTATCAATGACTGTGGCCTGAATGTTGTATGGGAGGCTGGATTAAATAATCCTTCCCAAGAATTTTCAGGCCAGGACTCTCTCCTGCCTCTGTTTCTTCAAAGAGCTGCAGTGGATGAGTGCAGAGCAGTAAGTGGAGGAGGCAGCTGGCTGTTGTCCATTGGAATTCTCCTTCCTTTGCTGGATCCCTCCTCATACTTCCAGTTTGAATGTTGTGGGCTGTGTTTCTAACCTGAGATGTGAGGCTTAAAGCAGCAGACTGAAGAGTCTGTGCTCCTGGGTTTTCATTCTGAAAGGCACTGCTACCCAAAATCTGCCGGTCAGGGGTTACAGTAGTCACTGACAGTAGTCAGTGAACTTATTAGGGAAAGAAAAAGGTTTGTGGGTTAGGAGTGCAAGTCCCTCCCAAGGCCAAGTGAGGACCTGGAGAGCAGGAGCACTGGAGCCTGTTCTTCAGCAGGTGAATCCTTCCCTGGGGATTTTCTGGTGAATCCTCCCCTGGTGGCTGTGCTGTGTCGGGGCTGTGACCATAGCAGCTGTTTTGGCTGAAGAAGCTTTTCCCTTGAGGTTTGTTGTTGGTGCAACACCTTGGGCTCGGCCTGTCAAGCTCTTCTGCTGTAGCACTTCTGTCTTCTTGTGATTCTTCGTGGATAGAAAGCATTGGTTATTAATCCAAAGGTGGCAGAAATACACAGAAATACACAATAGACGGAGTAATCTCAGCATAGAGACAAGAGAAAAAGGAGTTGGTGGAAAGAATAGCTCAGGATTACACTGTGAGGGGGGAACTAATCAGCCAGTTTGAGATGTGAAAGAACATCTACTTTCTCCTACTTCTTTATAATTTTGGCCTCAGTGAGCAGTGTTGTGAGCTCTCTGAAGGAAGACCTCAGTGTGTTTAAGGTTTCAAGCTCAAAGGCCCAGGATGCTGACTGGTGAGGCTGTCTGTTGGTGGGAGGATGTGATGCTTTCAGAATGCAGAACTGCAGTTGTGAGATGAATTGTCTTTAAGTGGGTGGAGAAGTGGGGGAAGCTCCATTATCAACAGCAAGTGTCCAAAGTGGCTCAAATTTCCCAGTGAAATACACAGTGAAAAGTTGCAAAGGGTAAATTTATCACAAGTAGAGAAATCAAATTGCAGTCAGTGCTTTCTATAAAATACATAACTTTTGCACTTTTGCTTTTAGCTTGTGGGGCTCACTTTTTTCCTGGATAAAAATTGGTGTTTAGTGCACCTCATGGCATTATGTAAGCTGTGCATGGAGTGGTCCTCACAGAGCAGCTGGAGGCATGTCAGGATGAAGGCTTTCCTCTGTGATCAAGGTGACAGGAGCAGGGGAGCTGCTGGCTGTGCTAACTCTGGTACTCCAGGCCAGCCTGGAGCAGCAATCCCAAGTCAGGAAATCTGCTCAGAAGACAGAAGTCAGCCAGGATCCTTTTATTTGGTTCCTGATTTCTGCTTCTTGATTGAGCGCCCCAAGATGTTCCAAAAGGGAGGTTCAACACAAAGCCTGCCATGTCCCACACTTTTCCACCCAGCTCTGCAGTACTGTGAAGGCACAGGGACTTTGTGTGTCCCAGTGACACATGGCTCAGTGCAGAGGGCTGGGCTGCACTTTTTGACAAGGTTTGGGTCTGTGAAGCAGCTAAAGCTCCACAGGACTTGTGGACCTGGCACTTCTGCCTCTCAAACCGATCCAAGCAGTGTTCTGCTGAGAGGTAGGAGCTTTGCAGTAATTTTTTCTCCAGATGTAGCTGCTGTGAAAACAAATGTTGAAGGACTATTTTCTCACAATGGTCCTCTATCAAGGGCGCTTCAGCGTTCACCAGTGACTGGATTAGCATAACAAGGGTGGTTTGAAGCAATGCTGATAAGAGCAGAGTGTTTCCTGCTAGAATTACCATCGAGCAACTTATAATTCTGCTGTCTTGCACTTTTTTCAATCCTGGGCTTAAAAGGAAAGCTTTGGCTGCCTGAAGTGTCACCACTTCCTCTTCTGCATCTCTGAAGTGCAGCAGGGTTTGGTGCTGTCCAAGTCTGGTGCTAGAAGAGGTCACTCTTCTGGGAACTGTGGAGCATTGCAAAAATATTTCCTCCCTTGTGCAGTGTTTGGAAAGGCTGTTTTTTCTAATAACCCAGATAAACTGCATGTTCTCAAGTCCTGTGTGGTTTGAGTGTTTTGTTGTTGCTGGTGGTTTTTTATTTAGATTCTTTTTGCAATATGCAGGTGCTTAAATATACTCGAAGAGCCCAGGAGAAAACTTAGTGTTGTCACTTTCCTTACAAGTTAGATGAGAGTTTTGAAGTTGTTTTTAAAACTCCCAAACAATCAAATCCAAACATCTTTATGTTGTAGAAATCCATGCAAACAAATTGACTTTAGGTTTGTGTGTACACTGAAACCCCAGGAAATCCCATGGTTAATCGAGCCCAAACTTTGCTGCAAGGTTTGTGCTTGTGATCTGAATCTCTGGAAAATGGGTCTGTTTCTCTACAGAGTTGTAAATCTCTTTTTTTAAACATTATGGGGAGGGAGATTCTGACCATTGTAACTGTGTGCTCAGTCTCCTTTATTTTTAATGACATTAAAGACTTCTTTTGGTCCTGATTTCCCATGGAATGGCATTGCTGAATCAGTGCTGCAGTGCCAAGACCTGTGTGAAACTGCATCCAGCACCAGTTTGGAATAAATACATTTATATTGCTTGTTAAACAAGATAAAGAAATAGATACTACTGTATTCTAACATACTCAGCACGATTTAAAATTAGATTAGGGCTGTGAACATGGGTGTTTGTCTATGATAGGCACCTGCAGGGAGGACCTCAGCAGTAAAATAGTGCAAAATTGTGGTTTCAACACTGAGTCTTTGTTTGCGTAAATGGCACCTAAATCTGAGGTCCTGCATGGGGATGTGACTCTCCCATCCCGAATAAAATTTGCAGCTTTAGACCTTTTAATCACACCTGTGTGAAGTGGAAATTTGTGGCTCCTGAGGTCATGTTCCAGGAGGGTGGCTGGAACATTTTGCACTCTGGGGCTGCTCAGCGATTAAATCAAGGGACTGACCAGGCTGGAAACAGGTTTTCTCAGCAGCTCAGAGGCAGGTCTGGTTCAAGTTATAGTGTAACTAGGCCTGGTATGCACAGGAGCAGCCCTGCTAGCCAGGGTGTTTGAACAGCTGCCCAGTGAACCAGACTGAACATCTGACCCAGGCATGGAACACTGGATATTCGTGGCTGGTGAATTGTTGTAACCCTGGCCTGGCATAAACCTGGCATGGAAACAAAGTTCCTGTGCCTTCCTAGTGCTGCAGCACTGAGTTGGGTGGGAAAGTGTGGGACATGGCAGGCTTTGTGTTGAGTCTCCCTTTTGGAATATCTTGGAGTGCTCAATGAAGAAGCAGAAATCAGGAACCAGATAAAAGGTTGCTGGCTGACTTCTGTCTTCATGTGACCCCATAGGTTTTCCTAAACCATAGCTTTTTTTAAAACCATCATGGAAAAAACCACACTGCTGGTTTTGGCTAATAGATGACCTGTTTCCTGCCCTTTATGGCTTCTTTCTGGTTTGGAGTGGAAACAATGCTGAGTGCAAATAGAACAACCCACTGGACTGCTGGTGGAAGAGTCTGTAATGGCATTTTATTTCCGGTTCATTTGTGACCTGCAGAATTGTAGCTGAGCAGGGAATATTCCTCTTAAAGTGCTAACATCAACCCATCCTTTTCAGAGCTGATTCTTCCTGTGTTTCTCTCTGCCCTTAAGACCACCCTCTCCATCACTTTAAGAGTCGTGAGCAGTTCTTGTTGCCCCGTGAGCAGGTGATCAATTTTCTCCCTCCACAGCAGTGGATTATCTGTGATGTGATGCTCTCCTTGGTGCTGTATGTGCCTCTGCTCCTCACCAGTGTGCCTGAGAGCTCTGGATGTGGCAGGGTGTGAGTGAGGGTCATGCAGTGCCACTCCCCAGCTGGACAGGCAGTGGCACAGGTGACTCTTCTCCAGAGCCCTGGGGCTCAGCTGGTGTCTGTAAGCAGCTCCAGTCCCCACCTGCCCTGCAAGCTCCCCTCGTGCAGGTCCATCTGCATTTTGAAGCCCTCTTCAGAGCTGTACCTCTTTAGAGGAGTGATGAGAAAGTGAAATACAGGGCTGTGCAACTCAGTTCAGGCCCATCCATTTGTCAGGGAAATGGTTTTCCAGGGCTGCATTCCCATAGGAAGTGTCAAGCCTGATAAATAAGCTTGAGCTTCCTTACTTCTTCATTTTCCCTAGAGCTTAATTTCTAGAAAGAGATAGTGTTATGCAAAATACAGGAGATAGTCACCAGGGACCAACCTGGATTGGAGACAGGGCAGAAATATTTTAATTTTGAAGCTGGCTGGATAAACAGCTAAATGAACAAACACTTTCTTTTATTTTATAGAGGCTTTATTTAAAAAAAAAAAAGAAAGGAAGGGAAGCAAGATTGATACATTGAAGTGTCTGGGAGGGAACATCCTTTCAGATGTTTGGTGTGTTGGAGATAAAGGCAGCCTCCCTTTAATCAGTAGCCTTTTTTCCTAGTGCTGTTTTAATGCAGTGCAGCCAGTGAGTCTGGGTTTCTGAGATTCTTATTTCTGGGCACTGGCTGAAATAGCTCTTCCTGCTGGGATCAAAATGGGAAATGACCTGAGCCACACATGCTGAGGAAGAGGAAGAAGGGGAGTGGCTTGCTGGCTGCAAACTTGGTAGTTCTGTTTATCTGTTCAGTAGCTGAGAAATAATTACTTTTCAAGCATTCAGAGTTTGGCTAGTGGGGCCATGCATTGTCTTGTTACCCATGGAAGTATGATGATGGGAAAAAGGGGTGTTCTCCTCTTAAGATTTCAGTTATAATAAAGTTTGTGACTAATATTGTTATGAAAGCATTTTTTTCATCAACACCACTTTCATAGAGAGAGTTGCCTTGAGTCTTCATCAGATGTGTTAGTCTGAATAAGGATCCTGATGTGCTTGGTGAGCAGGAGGAAGGCAGTGATGTGACAGCCACCTGTGGGATATGGCTGCACATGCTTTCACCCTTGTCACATTGGTTTGCCATGTCACACTGTCATGTATGGTATTTAAGTGTTATCCAGTGATTCCTGGGCTCCATAGGCAGAATTTAAAGTTAACTTTAGTACCAGGAATCACTCAAATAATTTTTTTCTTATAATATCAGCATGTATGCAAAAGAGTTAAGAGTTTTATTTTCACGATCATAAGTTATGTTCATGCTTCATGAATCTTTTACTCTGGATTGTATGATTATAAAAAGGCTTCTTCTCTCATTTAATTTTTGTGGGAGTAAATTTTTCCTAGTGCCTGTTTGCTGGGGAGTAGCCAAGGGATATAAATCTTGGCTATGGCTTAAATTTTGTTTTTTCTGTTGAGGGGAAAAGGAAAAGGGTGTCTCCAGAGGGCAGACTGAAGTGACCAGCATGCCTTAAGTGTGACTGATGAGGTCTTCCTTAATGCTTTGCCCTGGCAGTCTGGGTGCTTTTATATCTGCTTTGGAATGGTCAGTGTCTCCAGACTAGCAGCAGTTCTCAGGGATGGTGATGTTTTCCAGAGGGACAAACTTCAGTTGAAGAGCAATTATAATAATGAAGTTTTGTGAATAGCTGTTCTTTCCTGTACCCGAGAGAGCCACTTTTGTGCCTGGAGAAATCACTGAGGGTTTGAGCAAAAAGGACTGAAGACTAAACCTAGCTTGTCTGGAGATCAAGTGCTCCACTAGAGTGAGTATTAAAAATAGTTTGGGGAGCTAAAATGATCTTTGGTGCCTACAGCAATGACTACATGAAATAATCCTGCTCAAGTCCTGGGACATCAGAGGCTTACTTTGAGCTGACCTCCTGTTAGAGGACTTGAAACAACAGCCCTTGCAATTCAGCTTGTCCAACTTGATTAGATTTTATCTGGAGCTTGATTGAATTTGTGAACAAGATTATGAAAAGCAACATGACTGTCAATGAGGTGAACAGTCTTGGAGGGGAAATTCTCTGGTATCCCAGAGGGTAGTGCTTTTAAGTTCAGTTATGAATATTAGAATTCCTTGATTAAGTTAGTTGCAGGTTTTAATGAGGCATTCTTGCTGCTGTGCATCAGTTTAACACAAAGCTTAACACAAAGCTTGTGTGGTGTTTGCTTCTTGAAAGGGAAGGGTCTTCTTCCCATCTTAGCTGCTACCAAACTGGTCTTGGAGACCCTGGGATCTTATTATTTTAGAGAGAAGCTTTGATCATCGAGACAGCAGCAGAAATAGCCTTGCTTGTTAGTGTGGAGCTGTGTCTGCTGTGCTTCACTGCTCCAGCAGGTCAGCTGGGAGATGATGACCTCTGGGTAGTTCACCTAAACAACACGTCTTGGTATTTGTGTGGTGGATATCAAAGTCAGTCTCACTTGAGGACATCGGGATTTACAGCTTTTTTTGTGAAAGGAGAAGAAAATAGAGGGAAACCTGGCTATCTTCCCTCTGTGGATGGGGTAAATGACAGGTTTGGGAAGCTGCTGTGCTACCTGCTGTTTCCTTTTCCTGGCTGCTCTAGTAAGAGTGGCATTGTCCCCAGCTCAGAGACCACACCAGTGATGTGTGGGGAGTGATTGCTTGAGCCCAGGGAGAGCCACACTGCCCATCACAGGCTCAATTGTCACAACTTTTCATGGTGGCTTTCTTGTTTTTCTTCTGTTGCTAAATGTTCAGCTGTGATGTTAGAGAAGGAAAAAAAAAAGTCTGACACCTTCATACGTAGCAGCAGCTGTTAATGAGGAAAGTAGTGCTTTGTCAAAACTGGAGAGATCTCACTTATTAAAACTATGCTTTTTACCTCTTTTTTTTTTTTTTCTTGTTGAAGTAAAAGTAAGTTGATTCAGAAATAACAGTAATTTATAAGCTTGAGAACTGTACCCATATAAATGATTACAGACCTTTTTGGCTATTGCCAAAGTAATAAAGAAATCTAATATTTAGCTGTCTGCTTGTCAAATATCTTTACAAGTAGTTTTGCTCAAAGCAACCAACAGCAGATGTGACAGATTTTCAAATGAATTTGTACACTCAGTCCCTAAAAACTTTTAAATTGTTTTAGTACTTCATAGGGTGGCAGGATCTACTGCTCTCTGACAAGAAAGTGTATGAAGGTGCTGTATTTCTTGGAGCTTTTCCCTGTTTGAGACAAGCATAGCAACAATGGGTGTGTGTATGTTTGCATGCAGGAAACCTGTGGGTTTTGTCTTTAAGATATTAAATCTGCTCTTTGTTCTATCCCCAGCAGAGCTGGCAGCATGAATTGCCTCAGGGCCTCCTGTTTCAGTGCAGAGTTGGGTGTTCAGGAGCCAAACTTATCTATTTGACTTCATGCTAGTGCCTCTCCTCTGCCTCAGTGCTGTTTGATCAGCTGAGGGGCAGGCAATTTAGGGCAGGCAGTGACACAAACCACAGTTGTTTCTGCAGTGGTTTATAAATAGTGGGAAGCAGGTAGGTGTTCCTGGCTGCATAAACAATTGCTGTAAGTGCAGTTGTGTAATGTAAAAAGGGAGAGGTGCTGCTGCTTTCCCCTCCCCAGGCACTGAGTGGGGCAGGCTCAGAGTGCACCTGATCCATAGGGACTCTCAGAGATGAGCTGCTCCTGCACACACTGGGAAATAGGAAATAGGGCAGAGGAGTTCATTCTTTCCTTAGCTCTAAGTGCTCCTGGAAGATAATGACTTGGGGTCATTATCTGGAGAGATGGAGATGGATGGAGAGAATTCAAGACATTTCTTGTGCTAGACCCTGCAAATCTTTGCATTCGAGTTCTGAGTCTTAGATTAATTTTTGCTCAGATCTGTTGGGGATTTGGTTTAGGTTGTTGTGCAGGAGGGAAGCTGTAACAAGCTCTCCTGCTGTGAGCTGTGCTGCTCAGGCACTAGAACTAGTTTTGCTCTTCCACAGCCCTAGCAGGCTTCTTGACCTGCTCTGGGGCTGTGCTGAGCCCAACAGCTGGATCAGCTGCTTTCCCACATGATGCCAGTTTCTGTGCTCTCTCCTGATTGCTCTTTGAGAATTCTGATCCTCTGTTGTAAACTTTGGTGTGGTCTGGAGCCCTGGAATTGGAGCCCTTTCATAGGGAAGCTGGGTCTGGGTAACTTTCTCTGTAGAGACCACTTCCTCCCTCACTTTCCTAAATTAATGGAGTGAAACACCTACAGAAGCAGCACTTGCGCTGTGTAGTGCTGCCTTTGAGGAGTATTAATCCCTTTTGGGTGTCAGCACTTCTCTGAGCTGTGTCAGGCACAAGCACAGCTGCACATCTTACCCCTTCCCCTCCACCCCCTCCTTGTTTCTGCAGTTCTGCCTTCCTGCTTGTCGAGGAAAATCTGAGCTGTGGACCAAGATAAAACCTTCTTGTATACAGGCAAGAATCCTTACTTTGGCACCCCAGAAATCTCCAAATTTTGGGAGAATATGGATCAACAGAAAAATGACTATTGGAAAGCTCCAGATGGCTTATTTTGGATATGTGGAAAAAGAGCATACCTAAAACTCCCCTCTCAGTGGAAAGGGAGCTGTACTCTGGGAATCATACAGCCAGGATTTTTTCTTTTACCAGGACCTGATGGAGATCAATTAGGGATACCAGCTTATGAGAACCTAAAGAAAAATAAAAGAGATTTGATTGGAGGATTCCAAAAAGTGGCTGCTCATTTGTTTAACCGAGCTCCTGTCTGCTTTGGCTGTCTCCCTGACTGACCCCGGCTTGGGACAGGGATCAATGCTGGGATGGGCTGGGCAGGATGAGCTGGGCAGGCTCTGGGATGAGAGGAGGGGTTGAGCAGGGAGCTCTCATGTCAGCTGGCAGCCTCCACCTCCCGGGCTCGTTGCTGTGCAGCTCTGGGAGGCAGCAGCCAATGGGATGCAGGAGCATCCCTGCAGCTGGGCTCCCCAATACCTTCCCAGGTGCCTTGTTTTCAGTCTGAAGCATGTAACTTCTCTTTTCCTGCTTTTTGCCTTTCCCTGTCTTTCCTCTTCTCTGCCCTCAGCTGTCTCACTGTATTGTTGTGAGCGATAACATGCACACTGTTGGGTCTCTCAGACTGATGGTGCTTGCTGTGTTTCTCACACCCAGTGTGGGGAAATCTGGCACCTCGTGGTGCTTGGTGACCCCATCAGCTGGGGTGGGACGTGCAGCTGGAGGCAAACCCGAGCTCTGAAGGCTTGTTCTTTGGCCAGCCCTGTAAGCAAGCTGAAAGTAGCCCTAAAATGGGGCCATCAGCCATTTCACGTGCATGGACTCTCTTCCAGTTGTGTGCCAGCATAAATGCTGTGTAACTGCCTCGTTCCTTGGGGCCCTGGTGCAGGAGAGCTGCTGGTGAGCTGGAGCATAGGTAGGGAAAGTCCCCTGAGATGGTCAGAAGCTGTGGAGGGAGGCTGGGACATTTGGGACCCCTCAGCCTGGAGAGGAGAAGGAGAAATGACAGATCTGTGAGCAGCCTTTGCATAGCTGAAGGAGGGACTTGGAGGAGATGGTTCCAGGCTCTTCTCAGAGGTGCCCAGCAAAAGGGCAAGTGACAACAACCTCAAGCTGAAATGGGAAATGGAACATAGGTGTTGTCACTTATGAGCATTTTTCTTTGTAGTGCTGGAGCAGGGTGAAAAAGCTTTGGGAACTCGAATGTTAGAGACACTCAAAACTTGTCCAGGCAAGACTCTGAGCGGCCCCATCTATTAAATTAGCCCTGCTTTAAGCAGCAGGTTGCACTACAGTGACCTCCAGAGGTCTTTTCCAGCCTATTGTTTTCTACTATTGTGTGGAATGTGTGGAATTGAGGTTTGTCTCTGAAATCTCAGCAGTGTGTTGTCACAGCAGCAGTGACATGTTGACATAGTGGAGTGAATGCTATAAAGCTGGAGCTTTAAATGTGGATATTTAACATTTATGGGAATTAACCTTTCAGGACTCTGTGGTGCCTATTTCTGAGTTACTGGGAAAGGAGATGAAATAACCATGAATGCTGCTTTCCCTCTTCTCTGTGGGGTGCTGAGTTAAGGCTGAATGGTGCTTTGTTTTGCCAGGTACCCCCTCCTGCCCTGTTAGTGTGATCTCTGTTTTAAAAGTATGCTTCACATTCATGTATTGTCCATACAGTGCTTTCAGAAAAGTCAAGCCTAACATTAAAGACAGAGTCATTCTTATTTTCTCTTTAATAAGGTCCAGTGCTGTGCAAGTGGGTTACAAGCTAACTGTAATGAAAAGCTAATCACCAGCCTTCTCCACCCTCTGGGATCCCAGGAGGTTACTGGAACAGCACACTGCCCCAGTTTCTCTTCCTCATGTGTGTGATGATTGCATTTTATAGTTTTGTCTGCTGTTTTAAGCATGGCTCTTGATAAGCCAGTTTGATAGCTGGCTGCTATGTCTAGGAGCAGCATTTGACAGATGACTTCAGAGGGGGGAAAGCAACTTAAGTAGCTTAATAGGATTTAGCTCTGTCTACACTGTCCTGCCAGAGCACGTTATAAACCACTTTAGTGGGATTCCTTCTTTAAATATAGCCATGACATAAGTGCAGGCAGAACCTCTAAGAGAACTCTGGGAACTTTCCTGAAAAATCAATTTCTGTGGAACAGAAGAATTGCTGAATGAATGAATGAATATCAGTGCAGGAACTCGAGGAATCCCACCAGCACTGATCTCATGAGCAGGATAAAAGGATCTCTGAAGGCAGGCTATGTGTGTATTAAATTACCAATAAAATGCATTGATTTCTAGTGAATATGATGTGTGTGTCGTGGGAAAGCAAAGCAACTAATGAAAAATCCTATTAGGACACAGTGGGGCAAACACCTCCTCCTTTTAACTGATGTAACCTCTATTACAGCCAAATAGCCCTGTGTCCTACGTATTCCCAAACTTGGTTGTGTAAAGGAAGCTAAAAGTGAGGTGTGTTTGTCTTTAAATAGTTGATATAAACCAAGTGCTTTAAATTTTTTTAAAGGCCAGTGTTCCATGACAGCTTTCAGCTTTGCAGGCAAACCCTAAGAGAGTTAAACAGCTTTGAAACAGTTGAAAGGAGACAGATTCCCCTCTTCCCCCAACCCCGTGGGGAAATGGAGAAACTGCAAGAAGAGCTGCTCAGAAGCAGAGCCACGGGGTGAGATTGATGCCCTCTGTGGATGTGTGTCGGGGCATCAGACTTGCCTTGTAATTGCCAGGGGTTTAATCTCTGAGAGCATCTGCTGTTGGCTATGCCCCTGCTCGCTCAGGAACGGCATTCAGGAGGTCAATTTAAAAAGTGTGTGCTCCCCTTTTATCAGAAGGAGAAGAAGCAGAGGGGTGAGGCAGCGACCACTCACCAGAACGCTGCTCTTGAGGGGGAACTTGACCGTGGCTGCTGAGAGGAGCATCTGCAGCTCTGCACTGCTGCTGGGAAGAGCTGCAAAGAAAACTCCCTATTCAGATTGCATTTCCCTTCAGGGCAGCAGCCTGAGGAGGCCCTAATCCCTTCTCACATTTGGCCAGGAGCCTGCAGGAGGCCTTTCTTAGCCCCCCAGCCTCCCCTGCACAGGCTGAGCAGAAGTGGTTAATGACGCTCCCAGTGTTGTCAGTGGTGCAGAAACACGGGCTCCAGCTGTGACTGTGGTGGGTCTTGGCTAGCTTGGATGGCTTTTTTTAATCTGCTTCCTCTGTTAGTCCCTCTATGGTGTTTTTTTTCCATGGGTTTGAAGGTTCTCAATAGTGAGTATTGGTAGGCTTTGTCCCTGAGGGGTGGTTTTTTTTTTTGAGAGCTTTTTTTCTTCTTTAAAGAAAGAAAAGGAAAAAAGGCAACTCAACCCCAAAATAAAACTAAAGAAGATTTGAAATTGAAATGTTTCCTGCACATGAAGGAGCCTCTTTCGTGGGAAGGAAAGGTGCAGTTTTAAGTTGAAGGAAGAGATTTCCTCCCTTTCTTTCCCCTGTTGTTTTAAAAATTATTTCTTTTTTGAACTCTGACTGTAGTAGTCTTGAGAGAGGCAGCTTGGAGTGAATTTATGGTGAGAAGCGTGGCACCTGTTTGTCTCTGGCAGTTAAAAGGCACATTTGCATTGTTTGTGCAAGGAGGTCAGTGGGACCCAGAGTCAATAGATGGGTCAGAGGTCTCTGTTCTCCCCTCCCCAGCTCCCAGAAGCTGTCCCTATGGGATATTGCCCCTTCCCAGCTCTTCACAGCCTCTCCACATGACCGACACACTGCATTGAGGCTGACTTCAAATACAAATTATTTTAAGGAAGATGTCATGTGGGCTGCTGGCTGTAGCACAGTGGGCCATGACTTTCTGAAGATGTAGGGCAGTGTGCCTTTGATTTTGTTCTTTGTCCCTCCCGGAGGTCACTCCTCGGGGCAGCCAGACCAGGGTGTTTGCTAATGCAACCAGGAGTGCTGTTTTTCTCACCCTGTAGTAGGTTTACAGTGCATTATAAAGTTTTTGCTGTGCAAACAGCCTTTTGACCTGCTTCACTTGTATAGACAAACACCAGTGAAGCTGGAGAGGGTAAATATTATGGAAACTCAGTGCTCTGTTATTTTCCTGTTGGTTATTTTCATGTTGTTCCAAAACTCCTTATGCTGAGGACTGACTTCAGGTTGCAAACTGAATACAAACTGGTTGTGGATCTCCCTGTCAAAGACACCTGGGTACACTAAAATGACCCATTGCCACCACTGACACATAAATGCAGAAGCCCAATTATTGCTGCTTACCTTCCTGTCCATTCAGTGCTAATAAAAGCAGTTTATGAAGCCATTTGCAGTGGATTTGTAGTCTTGACTAGAAAGTACCTCTTTTCCTTCTATTAATTTTAATTTTTTTAAACTCTGCTGCCTTCAAATGCCAAAGTGTGTGCTAGAGCTTCTCACTTAGACATTTTCCTAATAGCTGCAGTTTAGAAAAAGACCTCTTCATTGTGCTAATGATATGGAACAAGTTGTGTACATTAAAAAAGAGGCAACATTAAGTTGCCTTTCAAGTCTAACATTAGAAACAATGTGATGTTAAGAGTTTCCATTCCAATTTGGATTCTCTCTCTGTTATTCTGTATAACTTTTGTGGTTCAGTGCAGCAAACATTATGCTCGAGTTTATGGCGTGCAGCTGTAGATGCTCAGCGCCAAAACTCTCAAGACATAAATGGGATTAAAATAGTGCCTGAAGACAAACCAGCACGTTCAAAATAATGCAAAATAGTGGCAGAAGGGAGCAGAACCACAAATCTACAGTGGTCATGCTCATGGAAACGCTGCCATTCCTGCTGATGGCATGGGCTAACCCTGCTGATGGGTTGGGCAAAGTTTCCACCACTGGGACAAGGTTTTGTTTTCTGTTCCACTTTGGGGTGGCTCTGCTCATTTCCGTGCTCCTTCCTCTCCCTCCCCAGTGCTTTGTTTATCCTCTCCCTGATAGAAATGGCAAAATACTGGTGACTGGTGTGTGCAGCTTGCAGTGACCTCCCTGCCAGGACATCAGAGCTGAGGATTGGGCTCAGTGTCTTCAAACTCCATAGTGGCTGATCAGTTCAGATTTGGTTGTCTGGTTTAAGAAGAGATGATTAAGAAGATCAAGAAGTTGCTGTAAGCCTAAATACTGCATTTAATCTGAGCTGGTGCCATGTCTCCTGGAAAGGACAAGGTTTGTGTTCTGCAGAACAGGAGACTTGTAGATGATGCCTGTAATTACCTCTAGTGGAAGGCCCAATCTTTGTGGAGAATTCTTCAAATTCACAGGGGCAGGATGAACACTTGGGTTTGAAACCCAAATCTAATAAGGAGCAGCAATAGCTGAAGGACAGCTAACGTGGAGTAAAGCACAAACTCTGTACAGCTGGGGCCTTGGAAGAAAATCCTTGAGGTTGCTGTCTGTGCCAAAGCATGAATGGCCATCACAGATTTTAAAAAAAGCAGTGTCCCAGCACTTGGCTTGATAGAGTGTAAGGACAGGCACTTAGGAGAGATCATGTTTTTCCCCTCTAAATGAAGTGTATTGTCTCTGAGAGTGCACATTGTAGGAGGGGGAAGGGAAAAAAGGATGGAAATTGGATTAAATCACTGGGCTTCAGGCCTAAGCATTTCCTGCTCTTTTTCTTTCTTTTTTTTTTTTTTTTTTTTTTTAAAGGCACCAGTGCTGCCTCACTCACGTGCTGGGCTCTCCTACTGGGCCCAGGTCCCTGCCTGCAGGCAGTGCCATGTCTTTCCTTCGGGGAGTTCCAGGCCTGCAGGAGCAAAGCTGAGCTCCTGCTGGAGGGCTGGGGATGGGGAATTGTCTTGGTCTGGGAATTTATACAGCACTTGAGCACCAGCCAGGTCATACAGGCAGGGCTTGCTTAGCCCTGAGCTGTAGGAGCATTAAATTCATACTTCCTTTATAGCAGGGGGTTTCTTTCCATTATCCATTTTGCTGGAAAATTACCTTGTGAGGAGCCTGTGTTTTAAGGCATTAATGGATGAAACAGTTTTCTAACCAAGGAAGTCAAGTGGCTTCTAAAAGACCTCAAGGAGAGGAGCTGCTGTTGGATGGGAATATGTGAGCTAATCTGCTGTGGGAAAGGAATGCCTGGTGAAGTTGTGTGGGTGAGCTGGGCAAGCTGAGTGGTGCAGGATACCTGCCAAATTCTTCCAGCTACCCTTTTGGTGCCCTTCACCTCAATACCCAAAAAAAAATTAATCTGATTCTTGCCTTTTAACAAAATTAACTAATGGCTCTAACTTTGTCCCACTGGGAATACTAGGAAGAAATAACCTTCTGAAGCTGAAGGCCTGTTCCCATGAGGATTCCTTACACGTTTTGCTGGTCTGGGATTTGGGGCAAAGACCTGCAAAGAGCACTGATGCATCCGTGGTGGTGTGGTTTTTTTAGAGTCCTGCAAGGGAATTTGCAGAATCCCCAGAAAGGAAATCCGCCTTTTCAGCGAGAATGCTCATTTGACAAGCTGCCAGTTCTGAGCTAAGCCTCATTTAATAAAGATTTAGTCTGTGGGGACCTGTCAGTGGAAACTGAGTTTGGTGAGAGTGTCTCATTCTTTTCATTGCTGTAGTGCACAGAGGCTTTCAGCCAGCACTGTGGAGAAACTAGGGATAAGAACATCCAGTTGAGGGGACCCTCTTACCTCTGGGAACATTTCCTTGCTGTGTAAGATGGAGATTGCTGAGTTGGTAACAACTAAAGGAATGAATGCATTGTTGTTTGACTTCAACCCAATAGGACTCCAGTGTTTACTGCTGATTAGCACAGCTTAGATCTGCATTCATGGGCAGGAAAAAATATCCAACTCGATTGTTAAGCAAATCCTTTCTACTCTATGCTTTCCATCTCTCTTGGTGTGCGATATGAGTGCTCTGATGAATTCTAGCACCTGCCCCATGTAACCTGTGGCAGCTGAGGTGTGCAGACATACCTGAGCTATGTATTATTCAGCCTCAGCTCTCAAAACCCTCGCAGTGATTCTCTTGAGTTGGTTGCTGCAATGAGCCAAGGATCAGCAAGCCGTGTCTTTTTGGCCTCCACACTGCTGGCTTCTGTGAATTGGACCAAATATAAAGGCAGAGTTGAAAGTCTTTAATTATGAAATAAGGGGTCACAATGTTAGTATGGAGGAAATGATGATGAATCTTTAATCAACCTAGCAATCACTCAACTTGTTCTTAGTTGTTGCTTACACTTGAGAAATTAATCTGAATTAACCGGAGGAATAAATTCAAACCAGATTAGTTAAACCACTTTAAATGCACTAAAGTGAACTAAACTACACTGAATTAAGGCCATTCTAGTTACATTAAAACACTGTGTGAACACTCATTTGTAATTAAAGTGGCTTTAGTTCACAGCTGTAATACCAATTAACTATATAATGCCTGGGCCTATGTAGAGAGCTTTGCAATGTTGGGGAAACTGGCCTGCTCATTTAACCAGCTTGGTAAATGGAATTGAATGATGGAGTCATGCTAACACAGGTTTCAGCTGCAGATCTGTTTTTATTCCAATGTGTCTGCTGTATTGTCTTAAGGTGTTAAAAAAAAAAAAAAAAAAAAAAAAAAAAAAAAAAAAAGGCATGAGACAATCCTTGGCATTTCCTGCTTCCAGAAAGGAAAGCCAGTAGCCAAAAAAAGCTGAAGGCAAAGTGTTGGCCTATATTGCTTGCTCCAGTGTGGACTTGCCCTAAATATATCTGTAATCTGCACTCCCTTACCAGTGTGCTGTCTGTGAGAGATGTCTGTAGAAGGGGATGAGACAGTGGAACCTGTTCTGTTTCTATGGAGCTCTTCCCTGTTGCAGAGGGATCCCTCATGGAGGAGAATTCATCTCAGCACCGTGGGAAAAGCCCCTCCAGAGCACATTTCCTGCCCAGCTTTGCTCCTGCACAGTGCTGAGCAGTAATTGCCCTGGGAAGGCCTGTCCCTGTGAGGAGATAGGGATGCTTTAGAGCTGATATCAGCAGTGCTTTCCACATCCTCCCGCACCTTCCACTGGCCAGTCCTGGCTGGCTGTGCTCCCCACCCTTCTGGAGGGGCCGTGGGATGACTGACATCCCAAGACATTCAAGGACCTCAACAAACACCTCGTACAGCATTTTTTTAAGTACTGAAAGTCGAGTCTCTGAACACACAGCGTGTTCAGAACAAGCTGCTTTAGAGCTGATATCAGCAGTGCTTTCCACATCCTCCCGCACCTTCCACTGGCCAGTCCTGGCTGGCTGTGCTCCCCACCCTTCTGGAGGGGCCGTGGGATGAGTGACATCCCAAGACACTCAAGTACCTCAACAAACACCTCGTACAGCATTTTTTCAAGTACTGAAAGCGAGTCTCTGGACACACAGCATGTTCAGAACAAGTTGATGAGGAGGTCAGGGTGTTCCTCGTGTTGCCAGCATTAAAAAAAATGTTTAAAAACCAAGCTAGCTTGGTAGAAAATAACTGCTTATCATCTGTGAGTACATAAGCTTTTTAGAGAGATGTCCTGGAGTCTGGAAGGAAAAAAAGCAGTGTAGGAAGTGGTGTAGGCATGACACTATCCCACAGCAGTTTCTTTTCTTGCTAAGATGACTTCCGTCCTTCATGGAATAAATAGAGATGAGTGCTCCTTTGGCAGCAGCCCAGGTTGCTTCATTTGTTCTTCTGGGTGAACGTTTTTCTCTTCCCACACTCCTTTAACCTCTTCTCTCTGTTTTATTATCACTATCTCAAGTCACTGCATGGAAATACAGAAAGAATACTAGCTGCAGATTCAATGGAAAGCTTTCTTTTGGCAAAAGCTAACTTTAAGGTAAACCATTCTCAATCTGGCAGTGATTAAGACAGCTGTGTTCTTGAGGTGCTCAAAAGCTGTAGCTTTTTTTTTTTTCTGTAGGCTGAAATTATGAAGTCTTAAGATAAAATACCTTTAAAATCATTGATGGAAAATTAAAAATGAAACTGCAATGCTTCTCAGGAACCACCTGAAGGCTTCAGCTTTGTTCTCAAGTTTCTTAAGGAGTTTTGGTAGGCTTTCCAACTGGCAGTGAAATAGCAATCATCTCTTCCACATGAAGAGCTTCTCACTATTCCGTGCTGCTTTTACTGCAGTTAAGGTTTAGAGTGTGGTAATTGGAAGTTGGATAAATTGAGATGGGTAAAATTTGTGCCTGATAAACACCTGGATTGTTTTGAGCCCTTTATTGAACCTATTCTGCTGCCCGGACATTTTGTGCCAAATAATCTCCATGGCAGAGGGAACATGGTCATGTGAAGAAGAGTCACTAAGCCAATACTTCTCTGTAAAGTCATGGGATGAGCAAACAACATTTAATGCAGTGGTAAACCTTGACATTTAACATGAATGCAACCCAGAGTTTACCTCCTGCACTGTGGTGCCTTGTGGCTTTATTTAGGCTTTCCCCTTTATAAGGAAATAAATACATCTTGCACATCCCTTTTGTGTTCTTATCTGCATCTCCTTTCTTTGTGGCTTCATCTGTTGGATGGGATGAAATATTCCTCCCTAAAGTGCAGTTTCAGCAGCTAAAATTAGCCTTGCAGGACCACAGTCCATAGATATATTTGGATAACAGTGTGGATCACCCTTTGGAATTTGCAAGCTGAAAGTGGCTGTTTGATATGGGGAATTTTCATCCAGCAAACAAGGCTGTATCTTGGTTTATTTGATCCCCAGCAGCATAAGGCAGGGTCCTGGAGAGCAGGGATTGAGCAAACTGAAGGTTCATCTGCATGTGAGTTTTTAGGAATGATACCAACACCATACCCATGGAAGACCCAACCAGCCCCTGGGTGGATTTGTGGAGGATGTTTTTGCTGTGCTTTGTGTTTCCCCTTTCTCTCCATGAGGCCCTAAATGTTTTCTGCCCTTTTTTTGGCTTCACGCTCCCATGCAGGTGGTAAGTACCACAAATCCTGGCAGCCACACTGGAGCTGGGAAGGCTGTTAGCACTGCAGCACCATCCCTGCCCAGCACCGAGGGCTTTCAGGTTCCCTGGTGCCTCTCCAAGCCAGCAATGCTCCTGTGGTTACTTCCCTGTGCACAGCTTTTATATTGAAAGTGCTTCCTAACACTGTAGCTTCGTCTCCTGCCCATCTGGGGGTACCACTTGGATTTACTCTCATTTTCAGGGACTGCTCTGTCTCCACTTCTGCCATTAGTGTCAGTGCAGTGGTAAAATGCTGTTCCTCCAAGTTGTCTCCATTTTCCTGTAAGGGCAGTTCATGCATCATTTGCTATAAAGGTTCTGATAGCTCAGCAAATGTTCGAAGACAAATTGATGCTCTTTTGTGGCAAAAGGCCCAGTGCATAATTTTACATTTACTTGGGATAATGTGGCCTTGGATAACCGAGTCCCAGATTTGCTGGTGCAGGATAGAATGTCTAAGGGTTTATCCAGCCTCAACCCCCGTTTTTAAAATACTGTCATTTAATCCTGACAAGCAGGCAGAGGAATATCTTTGGTTGTGACCAGGCTTTCACTGCCTGCCAGTTCCTGGGTCCTAAACTGACTCATCAGTCAGAAAGATTAATAACTGCTCTGCTGGATGATTTCACTTGTCATGGCACATATCCATTAATGTAAAACAAATATTCTCTGAAAATTGAATGCAGATTGTGGTATAGTGGCCAGCCAAGTCGTTTTGGCCAGATGCAAATTTAAAGCAAGTATTAAGTGTCCCTTCAAAGCAAGGACTTCAGGTTGCTTGCTAGCTGGCAATCTAATATCCATTTTTCCTTTTTTTAAGATTTTTTTAAAAGTATTTCCTTTTATTTCCTTTCAATGGGGGCGGTTCCCCTACATCTGGAGCTGCAGTGTGGATTTTTTGCTGATAGAAGAAGAGTTGCTGGGAGGATGTTTTCAGCTGAGTTTGTCTTCCCAGCAGTAATGCCTTTTAGCATGTGCAGGAGGGTTGAGGGTGTGAAGAAAGAAGTGCAGGCGAGCGGGGCAGGAAAGCTTTGCCTTACAGCAGCCTGACATGTTTAAAAAATAAAGAATACCCCAGAGGAGCTTTGGTATGCCAAGTGTGTTAGCTAAATTAGCATGGAGTGCTCGTTTGTGGCAAGGCTTCGGGAGTGGGGGACGCGGGGCTCGGAGCGCAGCTCCCCTCTCGGAGGCCCCTTTCTGCTCAGCGTCTCCAGCAGAGCTCACAGCATCTGGAGAAAGCATGGGAAAGGGGGATTGGGCTTGTTCCCTTCCACCCCCACTCCTGGGAGAGATCCCAGAGCTCACTTTGCACAGCAGGGCTGAGTTTCTGCTCCTTGGTTTGGGGAAGCAGCACCTGGGGGCTGCCCCCGTGCCAGGGTGCTCGGTGGGCTTTGGGAGGGTTTGTAAGGCTGGGGGAGCCAAGAGCGAGGGGCTCCGTGGGGTATCTGTGCTGCAGCACTTGGGTTTAGCTGCTGTGCACCTTGTTTTGTGTGGCTGATGTGTCTTGGCTGGGAAGGACCGTGTGTGGCTTGTTTGCCAGGATAACCACTGAGCAGGAGTACCTATGGAGCAGAGAGGGGAAAGAAAAGCCTAAAAGAGCAAGTTCCTACCAGACCCCCTTAGAAACAGTCACCAGTTGTGAAAGTCCTTTAATCTCAGCATTCTTTGTTGTAGTCCTTTTGATCAGAAGGAAGTTATTGTTTCAATCAGGAGGAAGCATATAAGAGTTCTTTAAGGAATTTCTGCACGGGGAGGAAAAGAGATATTGGTTTGGAAACCCAAGCCTTTGTTCTAGGTTAGCTGATACAGATCTGTCTGAATTCCCAATATTGGGGCAGCAGCAAGTGACTTGCACTCTTTCCAGATATTTAAGTAATTTCTAGTAAGTTGGCATTTGTCACCAGTAACAAGGATTTATCACAAAAACCTTATGGATAAAATTGCATCCTTTTGCTTGATTCATGCAGGTGGGAAGATGTGGCTAGATACAGTGTTGGAATGGATTTATTTTTTAATTTTTTTTTTTAAATTTAACAGAATTGGTTTGCATTTTTGGATTTTAGGCAGGATTTTTCGAATAAAAATAAATTGGAGGGGAGTTAAACACTTACAACTTCCCTTTCCTCCCAGGAATGTGACTAGAAATAGGTATAATTCACACTAACTAAACTTGTGACTGCTTCAAGTGTGTCTGTAGCATCCACGTTTGTTGTACCTATATATGTGGATGGTATATGGATGGCTTTAGCATTTATTCTAGGTCTACCTTCAACAGAAGCATTGCATGGAGATTGATTTTTAAAAAAATTAATCTCATGCATGTATAATAAATTCCACCCCCTTTCAAACCCACTCATGCACTTGGATTTCTAATGAATAAGCCTGCATATTTATTCATGAAGATTAAAAAACTGTACAGATAGAGGCAGCTGGCTGCACTATTTTTTTTTATTATTATTTTTGTTCTCTAAATCTGCTGACCTGTGATCAATAGTAAAGAGGAAACCCTCTGATTAACTTAGGCTGTTTGCAGAATGGGACAGACAAAATGGCTCAGCTCTTTACTGCTGAGGTACAGAACATGATTTCGTTGAGTGGGATGGACAGAGGGGAGCAAGCAAGACAAAAAAATCACCTCTTTATATTTTAAAAATGTGCCAAGCACACAAAATTACTTGTTGGCAAGGTATGCCTTGGTAGGTATGTGTCACCACATTTCTCCTCACAGAGAAAAGCAAGGCAGTCTTCCCAAGAATATTTCTGGGATTCACATTCTCTGAACCTCAGAGAATGATCAAAACAATTCTTATCTCATTTGCTGTGCCTGTGTTTGTGCAAAAGTAGAATGCAATATGGAGACTATTTACCCAAAGTGATGGTGTTTTGTTTTCTTGGCCTGTCAGGACCAATGTGTGTGTGTGTGTGTGAGGACTGGTGGCTGACAGTCACGAGATGAGTGCAGTGGAGTGCTTGGCAGATTCAGTTTAGATGTAATGTAACAGTGTAATATAATATAGAATAATAGAGTATGAAAAAGTAATTCATTAACCTTCTAGTAAGATGGAGTCCTCCTCATCATTTCTCCCTGCCACGGGGATCCCTACCAATACTGTAGGGATGTCCCTGGCTGGCCTGGCCTGCCTGTAGCGATAATATTTTCTGAAAAATCCTTTTGCCAGGATTTTTCTCTTGAGGAGCCTCAAGTAAAAAATATAAACAATAATTATTTGCTGCTGTAGAATGCAACAGGTGCATCTGTGATGGGTGCATGTTAGCTGTTTCTAATTGATGGCCAGTCACAGTAAGCTGGCTCGGACTCTCTGGGAGAGCTTTTGTTATCATTCATTCCTCTCCTGTTCTTTCTAGCCTTCTGATGAATCCTTTTCTCTCTATTCTTTTAGTATAGTTTTACTATATAATTTTAATATAATATAGATTATAATATAATAAAACAGCCTTCTAAAACGTAAAGTCAAAATTCTCGTCTCTTCCCGCGTCCTAGCACCCTCGAACACAACCATACAGGTGTGACCCCCATGTCTGTTCCCGCAGGCCCTGCTGCTGTTGGGTGGCATTGCTCTCTCCTGCCTGGCTCTGGACCTGCTCTTCCTCCTGTTCTACTCCTTCTGGCTGTGCTGCCGCCACCGCAAGAGCGAGGAGCACCTCAATGCTGACTGCTGCTGCACGGCCTGGTGCGTCATCATCGCCACCCTCGTCTGCAGGTACGGCCATCCCCGTCCTCGCTGTGTCCTGAGCCACGGCCTCACTCTGCAAATGCTGCCTCAGAGTTTGGCTTTTATGTTTTTCAGGTTCTGTGCTGCTTTAGTTGTGTGGGCTTCATATCAGGGGATGGTGAGCTCTCTGCACAGAGCAGGGAGACAAAACAATTCCTTCTCTAGCTGGGGACCAAGGACAAATGATCCAAATCTCAGGCTCAGGAGCATAAACAATGTGGACTGAGGAGAGAAAAACAAGAGGGATGTGACTTCATAACCTAAAGCTATAATTGGACAATTAACTTCAATATGTAAATGGACCAGAACTCATTGAAGTGAGAGACCCCGTGACCGGTCATTGATTTTGTGATCATTTTGGTTCATCTTGGGTGTAGACCCTGTGCTACCCAAAGTGTATCCATTGAGGCCTTTTAATAAATCCCTATTTTATTCTTTAACTCCATCTAGCCTCTGTTCTAGGTCAGCCTTCACAAGTCATCAAAATGCTCTGCCTCTACTTGGTGAATATTGGCAATAATCCCTCTTTCTTTCATTTGATGTATGTATGTTTTTAAATGTCTGTAATATATTTCCTTCCTTTCTACTGCTTGCAGAGCTGCCTGGTGGTTTGAGCAATGTGAAAAGGAATAGTTAATGTCCTGCTCTTTGATACTTTTCAAGTGATAAATCAAGGACCCTCAGTCCTTGGGAGCTTATCACTTAAACAGGATGGATACAGCTGAAATATTTATCAAGTCTAAATGCAGATTTCTCAGAACCTGGTGTCCAGAAAGAATCACTATGTGTGGGAGAGTAGATTCGGAGGAAAGAGTCACAGCTGATTCTTTTGGGTTTGGAAGGATTGATGTTTGTCTGGAGGGAATGTTCAGATTGTGTAGTCTGTGTAAGACACTGCTGCATTTTGTTATCTTCACTTCTGTGCCATCTCCAGGGGCTGCTGGTAATGGTGCCAGGGTCAGCAGTGTTGTGACTGAGCAATAGAAGCTTTTGGAGGTGAGGTGGAAAGAAGGATTGCTGAAAACCAAGAAAAAAAATCAGTAATTAGTGGACAATGGGTGCAGGAGAATTTAAAAGGAGATAATTTCCTAGAAAATGACTGATGGGGCATCTGAAAGCAGGGACGTGCTTGCAGATATGGAAGGAAGGAGCCTCTGATCTTGTTTTGGCTTGGGCAGAATGAATCCTCTCGATGTGTGCCCTGTATCAAGCACTTTCCAATTTGCTTTTCTTTCCAATTCCAAGCATCATCTCTTCTTGCCCAAGACTCCAGGTGGTCTCAGCCGCCCCTCTGTGGGTCTGGCAGGTCTGGGAGCCGTCTCCTAGTCAGAGAGGAGGGAGCAGTGAGATGATTGTGTTTGGCAGTGCCTGGTGGTTCTGTTTTGGCACTAGCCTGTGATAGGTGCTGTGTGATCCCTCTGCAGGTGAGGTGTTCCTTGAAGGCCAGGCTCAGCTGCTCAGGAGCCAGACTGTGGATTTCTGTGTTTGCTCTCTCGAGGCACTCGCTGAAGAGAACAGCAAAGCCTTGGGGTGTTGGAACAGACAGTGCAGAGCAGACATTCTGTGGGGAGCTTAGCAGCTGGGGGTGGATTTGCCTGCAAAAGCAGGGGCTGAGGGCTGAGGAGGAGACCTTGTGTACCAGCCAGGATTGCTGTGTCTGCAAGGAGCTCTTCCATGCTTTGCTGTTTGCCAGTAGCTGCCTGGGGTGGAAAGGCAAACCACAGAACAACTTGTAAAGAAGAAATCTCAGCCTTATTCACCTTTATTTTAGTGACCTTAAGAGCTTCAGCTGCATCCATTCCAATCCACTGAGAGAGCTGTGGTCCTAACCCTTTCTTACAGAAGCTCTGCTGATGCTATTTATAGTTGTGCTGCTGCTACAGGCCCTTGTTAGCTATTGTTATGCAGCAAATGTGACCCAGGCAGCTGCTGCCCTGTGGTAGTTGTGTTTGTTTTGGATTGTGGAAAGGGTGAGAAGGAGGTATTCTGCACTTCTCCAGAGCATGTGTGAGATAATTTAACATTGGAAGGGCAGCATATAAATTCTGGTAAACTTGATGTGACTGTCAAATCCACAAGCTGGAAAACTGCTTAGGCTTCCTCAAAATCGGAACCACTTGTTCTCATCCTTGGTGTACAGTTTGTTTCTGCAAGTTTAAATGCAGAACCATAAAACTAAGGTTCATAACATAAGGTTCTGTCTGAACATACAGTGATATTGGATGATCATTTTTCTTGACTTTTTAAAGTAATTGCTTAATTTCCTCTGTGAAATCAGCATGCTTGAGCAAAAGCAGGTTGGTACCACCATGGTGAGGAAGGTGCTGTCCAAGTGCTGCTGCTCTCCTGCAGGGCTGAGGTTGGTTTTCTGCCTCTCTGCAGCAGTTGGATGCCACGGTGGCCTCAAAGCAGTGTCTGTTGGTGCTGTGTGCTCAGTCTGTGCCTGGCAATGCAGATACAGCCAATTCCAACTGTTGGTATCCACCTGGGACTTCCTGCTAGCACTGATTAAAGATTAGCCCTCTGCATGGATCCTGTGCTATCCCAGCTGTGTGTCACACACACCAGAAGAGCCACAGCAGCTGTCCTAGTGGGGGATGAGGCTGTTCTGACCCTCTGCCTGCCCTGGGAGGCAGTTCTGTGGCTCTGGTTGGGTGCTGAAGCAGTGAGAGGTTCCAGCCAGCAGCAGGTTTGGTCTGTCTGAGTACTTGGAAGGGGACTGTTGTCTTCCCAGCTGAGAGCTGTTAACTCTGGTGAAGTCCAGCTGTGCCTAGAGCGTGGTTCTCTGGGTTCCCTCAGTCCCAGGGGGCTGTTTGTGCTGCGAGTGCTGCTGTGTGCTTGGCTGTTCCCTCGTGGCTCACAGCAGGGAGAATGCTGAGCCAGCAGAGGCAGAACTGGTGAACAGGAGCTCTCCAACAAAATGTCTCTAATGAGTCTTCCCAGTTGCTCTAGCCACAAAGCTGCAGGAATGCTTAGCCTGGATTTTTCCATTAGTGCTTCAGTTCTAGTCCTTAGCAATTTTGATTGGTTTCTGTGTAAGGGGAGTTGCCCTATAAACCATCTCACCCCAATTAGGTGACCGTAATTCTCCCAGAAGGGACCTCAGCTCCAAAGGTGGGGAAAAAGCTTTGTGGAGAGGGCATCAGAAAGAAGTGGGTGCAAATAAATGATAAAAACTTGTTTTATCAAGTGCCAGTAATAGCACTTTCCCCTGGTGTGAAAGTGCAAGGTGGTAATTAGGCAGACAAATTAACATTCCTCCTGAGAACCTGAAGTCTAAAAAGGGCTCTTCTTATGAAGTTCCTGTAATTAAAGATGACTTGGTGTAGTTAGATTATTCATTTCTAAGGATGTGATGTGAATGGCTGGTGCTCATCTTTCCAGCCTGCTGTCAGGGTACCCAGAGGGTCACAGTGTGTGTGTGGGCATTACAGCAGGAGGATCTCATCACTAGAAAGCACACAGATCCTCTCTGTGTCAGATTAATGCTATGATGTTCATCATGTATAAATGCAGAACACTTTTTTTTTTTGTTTTCTGTGAGCAAATTCAAAATTACACTTTTTTTTGTCTTGGTTCTTCACCTAGGTATACAAAGTGCATGTGATTCTTGCACACAAACAGTGGGAAAGCTTCTCTCCAGGCTTGAATTTCTGGAGTCTTGCTGAAAAGTGATACTGAAGTGTGTGTGCAACTTGCAGGAGTTTAGATCCCACTGTTGTATCTGTAGGAAAAGACAGAAATTCTGGCGTGCACCTCTTCCATCTCACTTGTACAACTCTTTGAAGATCTTGTGGAGTTCTGTGTCCCCAGTGGGTGTCTGTGGGTGTGATATCACTGGTGGTGATAGGTTTAAGCTCAAAGTGCAGTGTTTTCTTGACTTAAAAAAGTGGGTTTCTTAAAACTTACCAAAACTATTGAGTAGCCAAGTGGCTTTTTAAGTGCAGTGTTGAGTAGCAGGAGCAACTTTTTAGATGGCCTGTAAGACTGTGGTAGATTGATTTTTAAAGATTTTATTCAAAAATATGAGTGAGAGGGAAAGCAGAGGAGAGGTGGTGGTAGTGAAGGTGACAGGAGACTGGCCAAGGCATGTTTGGGAGGAGGAATTTAGGGTGGGACAGTGTGGATTTGGGAGGGGGAGAGGGCTGTGTGCACTCAAAGGGGAGTGCAACAGGAGCAAGACTGGCAGAAATAGACATGACTGTCCTCTGGAAGCAATGAAAATGTGTTGGATTATCTTCCAGAGGGTGCTAGGGTAGAGAAGAGCTGTGTCACTCAGGAATGCTGTCCTTGCATCCAGGCTGTGTGACAGAAATGCATCCATTGGGTGATGATTGTGTCATCCTGTGCTGGGAGATGGATCTGCTGTATCTTAGGCCACTGTGCCTTCCAGGGTTTGTGCAAGAAGCCTTGTGATTTATTATGACCTCAAGGACTTAGCTGTTGGGTTAAGATGAGTTGATCTATTTTTATTTTAAAAGAATGCTCTTAAATAGAAGGAGCCCCTCTGTTTCCCTTTAATCATATAAAAGGTAGTTAAAAACTAGTGTAAATCCTTAAATCTGCTTTAAACAATAGCAACTCATATCAGTGTGTGTGGGCAGGGATTTGAAGCAACTATTGGATTTAGATGAAGCCAAAAGCAAACAAAGCTCAGCAGCAGCAGTTCCCCCCTGGCTGCCCTTCAGCTCTGCCCCCTCCTCAGGCACAGCTGCCCCCAGCCCGGGCTTGTGGGATGGGTTCCTTCCCTCTCTGCCCTGATAGGAAGGGGAAAAGCCACCAAACTGCATGGCTTGCTCCTGGGGAAAGGACTGGCTGTGTGAGTGGTCCTTGCCAGCTCAGGGTGGGAGTGCAGAGCTGGTTTTTGCAGGGCAGGAAAGGAATAATTAAAACTTTGTGTGTAATTTGCAGTGAATGTGTCAGTCTCATGTCTAAGGGAGTTTATTACTTGGATTAAATGGCTTTTGTCCCAGTAGTTTTGCTGTAGGGTTTTATTTCAGGAACCGTGGCTGTGCCTGGAGGGTCAGGGCAGTGGGAGCTGTGGTTTTTACTGGGCAGGATGGGAAGATTATGGAAAACTGCCAGGGTGGATCTGCCTCCAACAGGGCAACGAGTTTAAAGTCGCTTGTTTGTATTGCCAGCACTTCATCCTGGTACCTGTGAGTGAACTGGCTGCTCTGTGCAGCCTCCCCAGGGATGAAGTGTCTGCTGCTACTTCAGAGTGCTGTTTCTGAGTCTTTCCCACCAAAACTGTGCTGCTGTGCTGGGAATACTGAGAGCCAAGCAGCAGATTTTGGGCATTTACCAAGTCTTTGCTGAAAGAATAGGCTTCTAGTAGCTGTAAACAGGCTGAATAGAAATTGCTCGCTAATTAAAGGGGTCAGGTCTGCCTATTCAATGTCCAGAATGTTCTGGAATTTATTTGGTGCCTATGGCAGAAACAACTATTAATGTTTTCTGCAGCTCAGGAGGCTGAAAGGGTCTGTGTGAATTTCTTTGCTCTGATAAGACAAGAAGAAATCCAAGCCATGGTTTTGTAATTTCTGTGATGGGGTGCTGAGTTGCCTTATCCTGGGCATAGCTGTGCATCTGTAATCTCTCTGCTTCAGGGGGAGGGGGAGTGTGTCTTTTTTATCCCTTCCACCCCCGTGCACCCCAGGCATGTGTTATCAAGCTCTGATAATAGCTGCAACCAGAGGAATGCAGAGGGCTTTTCTCTCTTTAGTTATCAGCATAATTTGCATTAGGAAAATGTTTGAGGAATGGTGTTCCTGAAGAAAGAGGCCCATTTCTTTTATTAATGCTAAATATTTAGTTACATAGCTGCTGCTTCTCTTTCTGTTTATGAAGGCTGCCTCTTGTCCCTAGAAGACTCCTCAGCTGAGGTTTTTATGGGCCAAGCTCTCTATAATTTATGGAGATTCAATTGCTGGAAAAAGCATGAGGCTGACACAGATTTTCCTGGTGGAGCTGCTTCCAGATCATGATCTTTGCTTCTATTTCTTGTCACATATGAGGAGAAATGTGACCAGATGAACTGCATTGTTCTGCTCACTCTTTTGAAGCAGAACCCAGGAAAGGAGGAATGGATGTGTCTTCCTGCAGGAGAGGAGCAGGAGGAGTACACAAAGGTGTTGTGAAGGAACTGAATGTTTCATCCAGAATAAGTTTAGGTTTACAACAAGATCATCACCACCTCCTTCCTTTGCACTGCCACAAACACAACCTTGGTGTCTTGAGAACCTTCCTAGAAAAGGTCCTGGGTGCTCTCAAGCTAAATATAACATGGGAACAGAAAAACTGTGTCTTGGTACGGTTTGTTTGCCCTGAGTTTAGTTGTGTGATCCCTTCACAAGTTCTTTCCTTCTCTATTATTAGGAAATATGGTCTTGGGCAGAGGAACTGTGAGTTCCTGCAGTGATCTCTTCATAGAAGAGGTATTGCTGACTTGCATGAGATAATCCTCTGGTTGCAACTCATTTACAGGATCTTCCTCCTTTAAGTGAGGCTTAAGCTAATATGGTTTACTTCATAATTGGGGCAGACTGATATGTGTGGACAATTATAGAAAATCAGCTGATAGGTGGTAATTTGCTAAGCAGCTGGAGTTGAATTGTGTCTGCAAGCTTGAAATTTGCTTGCTTTAAAAATAAATAAGCCTTTTGTCCCAGTAAGTTATTATGCCTCCCTTCCCAGTACTCTAAATCAGTGTGACACAAATGTTTCTAATGGGAAGATAAATCAAGATAATGTTCATAGATATTTCACAGGGTAGAGAAGAGGGCATGGAAAATGTATCTGTAGGAACCACCACCGTGGGCAGGCAGTCAAAGCAAGCTCTTTGTGTCCTGCTTTAAAAGAATGTAACAAAATTTCATGTCCAGAGAAGGCATCTAGCGCAGCAATGGCAGCTCTCACAGGAGCCACTGGCTGGATTTCTGGTTCTGAGCTCCCAATCAGTTCTCCAAGAGATTTTGATTATTTTACCATCAATGAAATATGCTTGTTGTGTTCTGCTCTTGGTCCTGTGGGTGCTGTGTGGAGAGCTGCTGGCTGTGAATATTCACAGGTGCAAACTGAGCAGCAGCATGACCCCAGCTCCCTTCGGGAGGGAGCGCCTTCCCTTTTTGTGGGAGTCCTGGTGTGACTCCCAGTGCTCTGCAGCCATCAGCCCTGTGTTACCCACTTGCCTTTTAGCTTTACCTCTGACCTTTGGTGCTTTTCTTCCTCTGCAGTGCTGGAATTGCTGTGGGCTTCTACGGGAATGGGGAGACCAGCGACGGCATCCACCGGCTGACGTACTCGCTGCGCCACGCCAACCGCACCGTGGCCGGCGTCCAGGACCGGGTGAGCACCCCAAAAACACTCACTCAGCACCTCTCCTCCTGAATCTGGCTGTGCCTGAGGCTCTTCCTGTTTTCTCTCTGTATCTGGGCTCTGAGATTGTGCTAAAATTTCCATTAGTGGCGGGGTGATTTCTTCCGCTCGTCTAAAAATAACAAAGCGAGCGCAGCTTGTGAAGTGAAGTCTTCTCTTTGCTAGGCTCAAAAACAGCTTGTGATCAGCTCTCTCTTCCACACCCGGAAGAGGAGGCAGGCCAAAGCAGACAAGTCTTAGTAAAATGTAGCATTTGGGTACCATTGGTTGTTCCTGTGCTGTCTCTAGTTTCATGGTATCATACTGCAGCCCTGATGTTTGTAACCCTGCAAAGTGCGTGCATGTGTTAAGGCTCAGCTGAGGTGCCTTCACTGCAAACAATCTCCCTTACAGATGCTTTTGAGGGGTAAGCAGTCTGAGCCTCTTAAGACAGATGACTGGTAATCTGGAAGCTGTTCATGACTTGCTAGAATGAATTTCCCTTTTACTTCCTTGGCTTCCTGTACTGTAATTATTATTATTTTTTAATTTGTTTATCCCCCTTTTTCTTTCCCATACTCTAGGTACTGGACACTGCAGTGGCCCTGAACCAAACAGTGGAACCAAACTTGCTCGTCCTGGAGGAGATGTTCAAGAAGCAGACAGACTACCTGCAAATTGTCCAGAAACTGCAAAGTCTCTTGGATAATCTGGTCAGGCAGACAACTGAGATCCCCTTCTGGAAGAATGACGAGCTGTCTCTGGAGGAGCTGGCAATTCAGATTGACCTCTATGACTGGTACAGGTGTGTAGCATGCTGTAGTGTAGTGGTTGTAGCATCTGCTTTGGTCTGTTCTGCAGAAATTATGTGCATGTTCTGGGTGGCTGAGCCAAAGACTCTGTTTATTGCTGCAGGTGCTCTTGGCCCACAGAGCTAACTTTTTTCTTACAGCAGGACTGCATTCAGTTCAAATGAAAATGCACAGCTTTTTTTCCTTAAGTATCTTTATTACCAACTGATGAGAAATTTATTCTCAACATACAAAATCTGTAGTTTGTGTTCTAGCACTGGGGAAAAAAAACAGCCCCAGGTATAGCTTCTTCTCTGTCCTAATAAGTGCATAAGGAATACATTAAATAGAGTAGAAAATGGCACTAGTTCTGTAAGTTAATTCCACAGCCTAACATTCCTTTTTATTAAACATATTAAATACGAGATTGCATCAGTTGTATTCCACAAAACAAAATCTCTATCCAAACATGTGGAATAAATAATCATTCCCTGACAAATATCTAGGAAGTTCAAGGAGCTGCAATGCTTTTTCTTCCTCTGATGATAACCAGGGTGTGTAACATCACACTAGAAAACACTAGTGTGTTCAATAACTGTTTGTGCTGAGTGTGTTGTGTAAATGTTTTTACCTGCCTCAACTTTCAATCCCACAAATACTCAGAGCTCTCTGAAGATTAATCTTTGAAGGTGGTTTTGGGGAAGAAAAGGACTTTTCCCCAGAAGTCACAGCTGCTTCTCGATCTGTGCTTTTTACACACCAGTTTTCCTTTGCAGACCATGTTTTTGTTTGCTGCAGGTGGCTGGGATACCTGGGCCTGCTCCTGTTCAATGTCCTGATATGTTTGCTGGTGCTCTTTGGGCTCATTAGAAACTCCAGGGCAATTCTTATGGGGTAAGTCTTGATCTGGGGTCAGGGCATAAGGAAAGTCAGCTGAAAGCAAGTGCCTGCTAGTGGAAACCTCTGCCTGTTGTCAGTTGATATCAAGGAGATATCTGAAATTGAACATCTTACATTCCCTCTGAGCAGAGAGACATTGTAGGTCAGCTGAAAGCAAGTGCCTGCTAGTGGAAACCTCTACCTGTTGTCAATTGATATCAAGGACATCTGAAATTGAACATCTTACATTTCCTCTGAGAGACATTGTAGAGTGTAGCTCTGTGGAAATAGTTAGGGCTTCATACAAGAGATGTTCACAGGAAGGTTCTTGAGGTATAAAATCAAAGGTGAGGAACTAACCCAGGCTCTCTGCTTTCCACTGGGTGGCCTTGGAAGCCTCCATTTGCTGGGAAATAATAATGTGAACATCCTTCCTTAAAATTACAGGCTTTAAAAATCTCCCCTTAATTCCCTGCAGTTGGGAAGACATTTGTTAATTGATGATAAGCATTGCACGTGCCTGCACAACCTGCAGCATTGCCTTCTGTGTCTCTATCTGCTCTTGTTACCTGGGGCTGTCACACCTGAGGAAACATTAAACTGAGAACAAGCCAGGGATGAGAAGGAGTCTTGTTGCCATGGTACTGCAATGTTAATGCATGTCTGTTTCTCAAAAGCACTGAAAATGCCCCGTTACAGGAAAAGAACTCTTCCTCTCCCTGTCTTGTAGCTTGGCATATTTGGCAAAGAGCCTGGTATCATAAACACAGTGACAGTTTGATTACTGACATGGCCAAGGTTTATCCTGGTTCGTGGTGGTGCCATTAATAATTGGAATGTGTATCCAGATTTATTATTTACCAGATGATTTCATACCTGGCAGGTTATACAGACAAAAGTCCAAGTGTATGCACAGATGGCAGACCCAGGGCTCAAATTAGACTCTCATTCCCCGTTAGCCAGAAGTTCATATTAAGGCATTCCCTAAAGGGAGCACATGGCATAAAGAAACAAGTGTATCACAGCCAGGCAAGATGGTGAAATGCCAGTTTTAGATCTTTTAGCCAAGCAATCAGTTACTGACCCAGTCATCTTCATTTAAAGGAAAACAACAAATGTGTCTTATTGATTAACATGCTCAGCTGGAGGCACCAAGCTGTGTTGTCCTTATGTCATAAACCCACAGAACCTTGCTGATCCATGGCTGATAATTTTTGCATCCATTTGGAAAAGGCATAACAAAGTCTTTAGTGTCTCATTTCAGAGTGCAGCGCAGATGTCAGTCTGATGAAACTCCCTTACTTCTGCAAGATGAGGCATAGGTTCATTCACAGAATAGGGATTATTTGGAATTAAAATAAGTTAGTAAACTGAGGGATAGGGTTTGTTTTGGGGGTTTTTTTGTATATTTTTTTAATGGAAACCCATAGGTTTACTTTTTTAAAGCTCTAGTATTCAGTGAGACAAATGTAGCAGAAAAAAGATGTCCCTTCCTCGCAGAGATGGTTGTACTGGGTTTGAATAAAGAATGTCTTGGTTTTGAACAGGTTTTTGTATTGTTCAGGGTGTGGGTGGGAAGGGATCTACTTATGTTTCAAAGCTTGAGGGAAAAAGCATCCCTAAGAGAGCAAGCCAGTGTCTCTTTACTTTGAAGATAGAAACAGATAAAATGAAACTGCTTATTAGTCTGCAGCCCTGTACCTGAGGGAGTTGAGGAGCATTATAGCCTAAATATCTCTACCACTCATACTGACAGCAAGGGTGAAGAGCTAATGTGCTGGTTGGGAAGTGCAAAAGCCTTTTCCATGAGTGTGTGCTCCTGAATGTCACTGAGAGCACTGCTGTGCCATCCCTCTGCCTTGTGTATGCTTGACAGCAGATACGTCCCACGATTTCTGTCAGTAATGAGGTCCAGCTGTCAGAACAGAACTTTCAGTCTGCAGAGATGGACTCACACGGCAGTGGGGAGCACCTGAACTGCAGTTCCAAGCTGTTTGCCTGCAGGTGACTTTCTCTCCTGGAGCTATGTGGGATGTTTGGGTGCTGTTCAGGTGCACCAGCTTGGAACCAAGGTGTCCTAACAGGAGCTGTGTTCCCTCCCACCATCTGTAGCCGTGTAGTGCTTACACCCAACAACCTCATTTATTGTAGACACAGGAGAGATTTCTCCAGTTTTGCATCAGTATGGTTTTGTGGGGTTTTCTTTATTTAGCATATTTTTCTTTGGGTATCTTTGGACCTGGAAAATGAAGTCTAGAATGGGAACAGTGAAAGTGATGGGACTGTACTCAACCTCTTGCCAATCTGCCTACCCTACAGCCACCTCTATGTCTTTGTGCCTTTGGTTTCCCTGCTAGAAGCAGGGAAATACTTTGCTTCCCTACTTCTCCCTTCTGCTGCAGCTCTAGGGCAGGTACTGCAGTATCGAACAGCTGGATGTGAACTTCTCTGGTTGCTGCTGTCCATGACATCTAAAATAGGATTGTTCATCTGAACATACAGTCAATGGTTGATAATTTCTTGGGTTTGGTAATTACTTTGGACTCCAAATAATACATCTTATGAAAGGAACTGCTTGAAATCAGAGCTGCTCCATCTGCCATCTGTCTGTCTCCCACAGGGTGTGCTTGCTTGGGGTGTTTGCCCTGATTGTCAGCTGGGGATCCCTGGGCCTGGAGCTGGCTGCCGCTGTGGTAAGTGGCTGACATCCAAATCCCATTCACCCTTTGCTGCAGGTTTAGCAGACACCAGATTAATGTTGTGCTGTGCCTGTTTTACAACATCTCCTGATCTAAGTAACTGTCCTAGCAATTTCCATCTAGGAGAAGTCCAGAGATGCTCCTTCTCCATGGTGGTAGCTCAGAGTCCAGCCCTGCTGTGGTTGTGTAAAGCAGTGCTGCTGGGATGGTGATGAGAGACCTCAGCATCTGAAACACCCCTAGAATAGAAGGTTCCCTGATGTTAACCTGGCTCAACTGCTCTTTGATGCTGATGTGCTTTGATATTCCGCTTGCCTTTTGTCTTCCATCTATCCAGGGCTCCAGTGACTTCTGTATCAACCCTGATGCTTACGTCTCCAAAGTGGTTGAAGAGAATGCAGTGCTCAGTCCTGGTGAGTGCTGGGACTGGCTTTGGCATGGAGTTCTGCAGCTCCAGCTGTCACGCAGGAACGTGGCAGTGACTGAGAATTTTGAGCTGTGTTTGAAACAGAGGATCTGGCATACAGTGGGAAACTAAATTTTTGGAGCTGTGGAAAAACAGCATTCTGGTCAGAAGTGTGCATGTATGCATCAGAACCACCTTCAGAACCTTTCTCCTGCCTTAGGTGGAAATAACTGATAAAATGGAACAACAGAAGTCCCCAGATTATTGGATTATTTTGCTTTAAATGTAGCACTCTTGAGGCTTGTTCTTCTCTCTAAGTGACAGAACTGTGGCAGTAGCAGGGTGCAGTTTGAGTTGACATTTTTAAAACTTGCTCTCGGGTCTGTATTCCTGAATCTAGCATACCTCTTTTTATATCTGTTATCAACAGTTTATATATAATTTTTTTCTCTTAATGGTGGCTGTAAATAGTAGTCTCTTTGAAGGGTAAGTGAATGGAAATAGCCACAAAGAAGTTTAAATTTCCCTTTCCATTATAAATGCAGTATTTTGACTTCTTTGTGTATCCTGTTCCACTTAAAGCATGTGCCTGCACCTCAGTGACTTCCAGCTGAAGAACTGATGTATTTGGGGCTTGTTGCTCCTAATTTAGACTGAAGTGGTTGGTGATGTGAGAGGTGCCTCCAATTTGAACCTCAGTGGGGCAAAGATGGCATTCAGAGCCATGGCTTAACAAAAAGGTGATTGAGTGCCTACCAGCAGAGACACAATAAGTGCTGAAAAGAAAAAGTATTTTTAGGACTGAGTTTGCTGCTTAGTTTACAAAGTTAACTTTTTTCCCCCCTGCCTTCTCTCCTCCAGTAGTTCCTTTATGTAGTTCTGTGTATGGTAAAACACAAATAGGCAATGACACTGATTTGTAAAGGGAGTGACTTGTGTTTTTTCTGGTTCTTATTTGGTGGAACCAGAGAACTTCTGCTGTGTGTGCAGAAGGTCTGTGCTTAGCCAAATGCTGTCTCTCGATGTGCAGCTGGTAGGAAATTAGGTATGTAGCTATGGCTGAGGTTGCGGGGATTGGAAACAGTAAAAAACATAAATGTCTGGAGGCAGAATGTAGTATAAAAATATGTACAGGTTGATCTTGCAGCCCTACATCTTATTTTTGGAGTGCCTTATTTATTGATTTTGTGGGAAGGATAGAACCAGGCAGCTCTCTTGGCAACAAAGAAATGTAGTGATGGAAGAGAACGAGTGTTTGGCATAAGATGAAAATCCTCTTTTGTCTGTGAAGGTGACAAGGACGTGGCTTCAGGTGCCTAGCTGGTTTCCTGGCTCTTCAAGGAGGCAACTGGGTCAGTGAGGCCAAGGGGAAATATGTGATGCTCCTGCCAGCTGTGAGCTGTGATAATTTGGTAACCCAGATTAGCTCTGGAGCATGTTTGGTGACAATCAGATTGGCCCTGGGAAAGCAAAGAAAGGCCCCTTTGTGCTGCTTCTCCATTTCAGCTGTGCTTGTCTGCTGGGCTCCTGTGGTTTTCCATTGATCAGGATCAATGTTCATTGGGAGGCTCACAGCCAGTGCAGGGCTGACATTCCATCTCTCCTCCTGCATTCCCCAGCAGGGACAGTTGGCTCCCCTGGGGAAAACAGGCTCTGCTCCTGCAGCACCACCATGGAACAGTTGTTGAACTCCATAAATAACAGTGAATGGCTCTGAGGGAAATGGAGAACAGCAGGAGGAACAGGTGCTGCCGCAGACCTGAGCTGGAAGGCATGGGCACTGAGTGTGTCAGTGATGCCTCAGGGTTTAGCTTTTATATTTTTCAGGTTCTGTGCTGCTTTAGTGTGTGGGTCTGAGCTTCATATCAGGTGATGGTGAGCTCTCTTCACAGAGCGGGGAGACAAAACAATTCCTTCTCTAGCTGGGGACCAAGGACAAATAATCCAAATCTCACGCCCAAGAGCACAAACAATGGGAACTAAAGAGAGAAAAACAAGAAGGATGGGACTTCATAACCTAAAGCTGTAGTGGGACAATTAACTCCAATCTGCACATGGAGCAGAGCTGATCACAGTGAGAGGCTCCATGAGCACTCGTGCATTTTGTGACCATTTTGGTTCATCTTGGGTGTAGCCCTGGCTGGGCTCTTGTGCTGCCCAAGGTGGATCCACTGAGGCCTTCTAATAAATCCCTACTTTATTCTTTAGCTCTGTCTAGCTTCTGTTCTAGGTCAGCCTTCACAAGGCATCATCAGCTCCTGCTGCCAGGCACCCTGGAGCATTGGTGAGCTCCTTTTCCTTTCTCCAGAAGGAAATCTCAGAAGTCCAACTTCTGAGCCTGCCATTGTACCAGCCAGCTCCCACCAGGCTGGGAGATTATTGAATCTTCCATCTTCCCATGTGGGTTTTCACTGCTGTGTCATAGTAATGGAAATAGGTCTTGGTCTCCAATGTAGAGATCTTCCCGTGCATCTGAGCAGGAGGAAAAATGATGACATGAAGCCTGCAGTGTGGCAATTACCCTTTAATCCCAATAAAACCTCTTTAAAAGTCTGGAATAAGCGTTAGTATCCCTTGGCTGCAAATTGTAGCAGCTGCTTTGTGATCAGCTGAGCCTGATGTAGGAGAGTGAGGAGCTCCAGGAGACAGGGACAGGCTGGAGCCAGTATTGATGCTGTCCTCTCAGAGGAAGAGGCCCTGTTTGAAAGCCCCTGGTTCTGGTGCTTTGTGCTCTCTGGGTTGCTGTCTCTGCTTTTTGGATGGTGTTCTCCAGCTTTAACAGCAGTATAGACACACTAAAAGAGGTATAGACACACTAAAAGAGAGTGTGGGTGGCTGGAGGGGCTCAGGTAGGTCATGGAGGAAGAATCCATGGGGAGTTATTAGATGGGTGCTGCCATCTAATTTTAAGGATGTAAGAACCAACCAGTAATCCTTAGAAGTTTGGTAGTGCTGGGTCAATTTTGCTCTTTAATCACTACTTTTATTTGCTGTTGTTGCATACAATGTATTCTAAGGTTCTCCATGCTCTGACATTCAGACTGGGACTGAGTCATCAATATGTGCAATGTGTTTTTGGTGGTGGTGGTTGTAGTTTTCACAGAAAAATAACTGAGTTGAATATTAGGCAACTAGTATGTTAATATTCTTGTTTATGTATTAATTGCTGTTTTCAAATCTAAGTGGAATTAATTGAGCTGAGAATAATCTGATTAAGTGCATTATTACTGTCATGTTTTTAGCTAGAGAAGAGATGTTCTTGTTTTGCAGATAAAATGTGCTGCATTAAAAAAATGATGGGGCGAGAAAAGGGAGGCAAAGAAATTTAATGCAGGTTTTTGGGAGAAGCAAATACTTAAATAATTTTGCAGAAGAGGCTGATGTATGTGCCTAACTCACCCTGTATTCATTAACTGAGATAAAACCAATGGAACTGAACAGTGCCTGTATAATCAACTCCTGCTGCTAGTAAAAAGACTTGGTGCAGCCAAGATGTTTATTTTCAAAGCAGGAGGCCATCTCCTAGTCCCATTATTTTTCACTGATATTATGTTATTATCAGATGACTTGTTGCATAAAATTAAATAAAAAGGCCCAAACTGTCTAAACAACAGGAAGAGCTTTCTCCAGATTCTCTTCCCAGAAATCTGCATGGTGAACAGGCACTCTCTTATCTCTGAGGCAGCTGTGAAGCTCAGGGGATGGATAATGGAGCCTTTTAGCTGCGGTCCAGCCGAGCTGGTCAGGCTGGATGCTGAGGCTGAGCTGCTCAGATATGAGCAGGAAGGGTCTTTGTCATGCCCAGCCCTACTGGCCTCCCACTGGTGCAATCTCAGAAGTCCAGAGCTGAATCCACCAAAGGGTGACACCGTCAGCACCTCTGTTTCCTCTCTAGAAGAGATCAGGACAAAGCCTCAGCTGGGGCAGTGGGGTCTGCACAGTCATGACCTGAGCCCAGAGAACACTGCAGGAAAGAGTTTGCCCAAAGAAGTGCTCTTGAGAATCCTGCTGAGCTGATGTTGGTGTGGAGAAGCTGTTTTCCTGCCTGCTGTTGTTGGATTCCTGATTAGTAGAAAGCTTTGAGTGAAGGGCAAATGGGAGAGTTGCAAGCTCTTTGCTTTTACTAACACAAGAATAGGATGTATCAGAGAAATTAAATATTATGCAGACACCTCCCTTTGCTGTCAGAGTGGTGTCTTGGGGAAACAAAACTCCTGGTGGAGAATGTTACCTGGGCAAGGAACTCCAGCCAAAAGAGCTGCCTTGACACCACAGGTGCTTTCTGTGATGATTGAACCCTCAGAGACAGCCTCATCTGGGTGTATGGGTAAAATGAGCACTGCTAAGAGAATGTTTAATTAGAGATGAAGAAGGGGTGGGAAAAGCTGTTCTAGGTGTGAGGAATTTTTTTTGAGCTAGGCTCTTTTTTTCTCATTGCTCTCTCCAGACCTCACTGCCTTTTGGCAGGTGCATAATACCATTTTTGCATTTTGGCTGGGCTTTGAAGTGAGTAGTAGGTCTCCATGGTTGCAGAAGCACTAAGTTGTTCTAGCAGCTGAAGCTGTCTTTAGTAGGAAGCTCTTCTTTCCTTTCTAGGAAAAACAGATTTTGCAAAAATAAAGCATTTTAGGTAGTTCCCTTCCTTGCCTTCTGCTCCCACAATGCCTGTGCACCAGGAGTGAGTCAGGAGGATTGCTGCTAGCTACAGCAGGCATGGGCAGCTGCAGATGTGACCCTGCCTAACCCTTCTGCTATGAACTACATTGCCTAAAGGCCAGCTTCAAAACTCAGATCAACCTTTAGGAATTTTCCTTGAGAGGAAAATGCACCAGAAAGATAATTATAGAAAGAAATTGCCTGGAGCTGTTAGCAAAGTGCAAAGGATGGATTAGTGTAGCTGCTTTCTGGTTAGAAATATGAGATTTGGTGATGTACAGGATAGCCTCCACCAGGTTTAAAACAGGTGAAGGTGCCTCCTGCTCCTTCCTCTTTTCCTGGTGGCATGGAGGCAGGGGACATGGTCCTCTTAATTTCCAGGTTTGCAGTACAGGATCACCTGAAGGCAGCTTCTCTGCCTGTTGTAGCCATAGATTTAAAGCAGCACAGCTTGGGTTCAGTGCAGGGCAAAGCTGCTCCTGATGGCTGTGCCATTTTGGGAAGCACGTTTTATGTGGAGTGTCACACTTGTCAGCAGCAAAGCCTGTACTACCACAGTGAATCCTTGCTGATCCTGCCTTCCAGGGTGAAGCAAGGCAAGCATTTATTTCACTGTACTGCTTTTTGCTTCACTTGTAACCAGCAATCTTTATCCTGAGCTTACAAGCTGCAAACTATGATATCAGGAGCTCTCATCTCTAATCTGCCCACCAGGGAAGATCCAGAAGGCCCTCAAGAAACATTTCTAGAGCTCTGCATTAGCAGCATGTCATGCAACTTACTGCACTTAAAAAGCCAATCTAAACTTGATACCACTGTGGGAGCTTAGGAGAAACTTGTAGTGGTTTGTTGGTTTAAAATAAATAGGTGACAAGATCACAGCTCCTTTGGGTCACAGTGTGTGATGCTGTGGGTTGCTGTTGCTGTTCTGTCAGTGCAGGTGTGTTTTAATCCATTTTCACACAGCCATTGTGTGTGATTTATGAGCCAGGGAGGAGCAGCCCTTTCCTTGGCTCAGTGCTTGCGGACGGTCGCTTCTGTGGTCTGCCCAAAGCGAGGCACAAAGCAGCTCTTGCTGCCCTCCTGTCTGCCCACAATTTGCTAATTGCTGTTTAGAGGCTTGGCTGGGGAGGTGTAAGTTGTCCCAGAGAAAGAGTCGGTGGGAGGGAGATGGAGCAGCTGGAGGAGCTGCCCCAGAGCAGGCTGATGAATTATAAATAACAGCTGTCAGGTTGCATTGCCAGCACACAGGGGCTGACAGGCTGTGCTGTAGCACTCGCTCTCCAGCGGGCTGCCTTGCCCAAAGGTGCATTCAATATTTATGGCAAGCATGGCAGAGTCAGGATACAGGCAGGTCTGCTTCCTTCACAGCTCTGCTTGCTTCTGGTTGTGCCTTTTACTGATTTCTGAGTTGGGACTCATCAGAATGGCTGTGCAGCCTGGAATATGCATTACTGAAAGGCACAGACAGAAGATTAAAAAGAACAGAGGAAAAGATGCTGGTGGAGGGGGAATGCAGAGGGCTTGTGTGTTTTAGGGCTTTTGTAGTCTTTACCATGCCAACATCACCCTTGATTTTGCTGAGCTGGCATGCTCAGATTCATCTGAAGAGGAACTGTAAATGTTTGAGGAATAATCTAAAGGTATGTAGATGATCAAGTCTTTCAGAGCTTCCTTCCTTGATAACATTATTGAGGATGGCAGGGGAAAGCCTGTTATGTGTAATTTGTGTGTGCTAGCAGCTGATGTAGTGTTGTAGAGGGCTCATGAGGGCACCAGGCTGGTTTGAATGAATAGGAGCACAGCTGTGTCTTCAAGCCTGGAAACAAATGATGTTGTTAGCAGAGCACAGTAACAATCTTATCTGGAGTTTATGAGTGTGTCTCCACTGTGGTGTAGTTGAACTTGCCCTAGACTGATGTCTTCTCTTAGGTTTATGTGATAGATAGTGCCAACTTCCGAGTAAAAGTTCCTGTGTGTTCCATCTAACTTTAAATGGAGCAGACCCATCCTGCAAAGCTGGGCTGAGGAACTGGCCTGACTTTCTTAACTTTAAATGGAGCAGACCCATCCTGCAAAGCTGGGCTGAGGAACTGGCCTGACTTTCTTCTCTTGTGTCTTCCCAGAGACTCTCCGCTATTACATGACCTGTAGTGCTGGCTACCCCAACCCTTTCCAGCAGGTGAGTGTAAGCACCCCAACTCCTTCCACCCCTGGGTCTCCTCACCCTGCAGGGTGCAGGTGAAGTGCTCTGATGTCAGCATGCAGCCAGTCACAGGCTGTTTGCTTCAGGGAGTGCTCTGGCTGGTGGTAAAGCTTTGGCAGCTGCTTCCCAGCTGTGCAGGAGGTGGCACTGTGATTTAGAGAGGAGTTTTTTCCAGCTTCATCACCACCTGCACAACTTCAGGTCCAGGGCACCCCTTGGAAGGGCCTGTGTGTAGTGTGGTGAGAGCCATGGCTTTGTTGCTGGTACCTCTGTGTACAAGGCACTTGTCTAAAGAGCAGCAGTGTGGAGACAGCACCACAATTAATGCCAGGCTGGGAAACTGTGATTCCTGCTTCGAATCTCTTCTTGAAGGTTCTTTTGGGTTAAAGAGTGGTAACACTCCACTCCCAAAATGCATTTGCTTCTGTGTGCATTTCCACAGATGCCTCTTACAAACCTTTGAACATCCAAGGGATTTATCCTAAAGTATAAATGTGAGTCACATTATTCTTTTGTGTGGGGGCAGAAGAACAGCACCTGGGCCCATTCCAGACTTTGTCGTGTGCATCAGAGGCCAGAATGGGCCCACACCACCCACCATTTGGCAGACACCAGCTGCTTCACCGTTTATATTTAGGATTTTTTAAAAATCTTGTCTTCCTCTGTTTTAAAAGGTGGGGTAAGAACTCTTGGGGCTGTGGTTTGATGCATCTCTGCCATCTGTTGCATTTCTTGTTGCTCTGTGTACTCCCTGACATGCTATTGCATGTGAAATTCCCATGGTGCTTTAAAGGGATGTGAAGGCTGCACCCTAAGACAAACAACTTCCACTGTTAACATTATTTCTTTTTCATCCATCTGATTTAGTAAAAAAATCCAGCTGTGTTCTGTGGTGAGAACTTGAGTGCTTTGTGTCTTTTCTTTCTCCTTCCTTCTGTCGTGGAGCCAGCCCCAGCTGTGTGTACATTTTTTGTGTATGTATTTTGTTCTTTGTTTGTGGGTTTGTGTTTTTTGGATTTTTTTTTCCTTTTGGTTCTTCCCTTCTCCTCTTCTCTCTGTCTGTACTTCTTCCAGTTTGCTAAAGGTCAAACTTAACCCTGTTGCAGCTGCACTTGTGTCAGTTGGGACATCTTTAGTACCATTCCTACAGATGATGCTTCAGTATTTGGGAAATAGGATTTCAGTCTTTTCCCAGGAGATCTGTTGGTCCATGTGGCCTGAACTGATGAAACATTGCATGTTTTGTGTTGAGCAGAAGCTGTCAGGAGGTCACAAAGCTTTGGTAGAAATGCAGGACGATGTGTCGGAACTGATGAGGTCAGCGAGCAAAGATCACCCCACCTCCAAGGTAACTCTCCTCAAGTTTGCTCTCCCTGTTCTTTGGGGCTTCCCTCAACTTTGTACAGAACCCAGGATCAGCCCCTGCTAAGCATTCCCTTGCACTAATCACTGGTCTGTTGTTTGCAGGAGTATCTTACTCGGATCCAGGAGGTTTTGAACTCTACAGAGATCAACCTGCAGCAGCTGACAGCTTTGGTAGACTGTCGGAGTCTGCACTTGGTGAGTTTTGGTAACTGGGCTTGAGCTAAGGAGGAGAAAAAGGAGTGCAGAACCTGTATTAGCTTGGAGTTCCAAAGCTCTGGTGGAAGTTTACAACAGCTTTTTACTTACTGATTGTAGCAGAAAGGGGAGTGAGCATTTGGATCAAGTTAGCTTTGAGTTTAAAGTTCAGCATAGGAAGGTAGATAACATGCCTTCAGACATCTTCAAGCTGCAGCCATAGAGGCCTTCAGGTTTGGGATTTTTTGTGTATAGCAAATAACTTGTTGCCTTTGCCATGGAGTGCAGTGCCTCAGAGCACTTAGAGCAGTGTAGCACAGCCTTGCTGTTGTCCTCACTGCCTCTCTAAAGGCAGAGACACAGTTCATGCTTCTCTTCTTGGGCATGGGATACTGTGAGGGAGTTGAAAGGCTTTATGAAAAATATTATGTCTCCAGTTGGGTGGATAAGTTTGCCTTGGCTGTTTATTTTTCCTCCTCTTAAAGTCTTACTGTGGGCGGTTGAAAATATTTCTATGTCTAAATCCAAGCTGGTCTTTGTGAGGGGAAACGAGGGTTAGATCATTTATGAAAAACACTTGAGTCCCTGAAATTAAAATAGAAATATGCTCTAGAAAAGGGAGTGCAATGTCTTTAAGTTGTTTCAGAGAGTGTAATCTGGAGAAGGGCTTTTGAGTAAGAGCTCAATGGTAACTCTGCAGTGATCAGGAAACTCTGCTCCTTTCTCTCTGCAGGATTACATCCAGGCTCTGACAGGATTCTGCTATGATGGAGTGGAAGGCCTCATCTACCTGGTTCTCTTCTCCTTTGTCACAGCCCTCATGTTCAGTTCCATTGTCTGCAGTGTCCCACACACTTGGCAGCAAAAGAGGTACACAGAGGGTTTGGATCCTGTAGCATTGTAGAGCTCTTTCCCAGTGAAAACTGGCTGCTGGATTTGTGCCCATGAGCATATGGAGCTCATTCCCCTGTGATCCCAGGAGTGTGAGGGATGAGGCTGTATAAGCACAGGTCTAACAGAAAAAAAAAAAATGGTTGTGTTTTGCTCTGGCTGTGGTTGATACTAACATCTGAACCTTATTGCACTGGAATACTCTGTGTGCAGAGCATTCAGTACACTGCAGGACTGTGAGTCAAGTCAGATGAATGATTATAGCTGTAACATAGAGGTAATGCTTGAACTATTGCTCTCCCTGTGAAGTTCTTACTCTCTTGCATTATATTGAGGCATTTGTTCTACTACAGGGAAGAGAACTGGAATAAGAAGCAGTTTACACTTGCCTTTGTAGCTTTGCTCATGCTGAGGTGACTGACTTGCATAGATAATGGAAAGCAGGAACTGTCTTGTTGTCAGTAACATGGGCAGGTGAGGCACTTGCAAATTGGAACTGCTATTAATGATGATAACCAGATTAATCAGTAAGTCTTTAGGAAACCTTCACTTCACTGACTGGCTGCTGCACCACAGGCAGCTGTTAAAATGACGTTGAGTTTTCTACTCTTGCAGAACAGCAAGAGGCTGCAGCAAATTCTCTTCTGCGGTCCTGATTTTTGTGGTAAAATAGAAGGCCCTGAAAAACAGCAGGAAGCCAGAGCTGGCCCAGCCTGCAATGCCCACAGAGAAGTGGCCTTAGGAAGTGTCAGAATAGCCCCTGAGAACATGGCTGGTTATTCACCTCTTCCACAGCTGCAGAGACCTCACCACAAAGAGCACGGCAGCCTGCCTGTTGGAAGGGGAAGAGTTTGGTGGCATCTCCTGTGCTGCCTCCCCTGTGGGCTGCTGCCTGCCCTGCCAACCCCAGCAGGCTCAGGCTGCTGCTGTGAGCTGAAGGGTTTTCCCTCTTGCATTCTGTGGAGCACCATTTCTCCCCCAGCCTCCCTCTGGGAGGTGGAGGATGTGATAGTTCATTGCCTGTAAGAGACTGTGCAGGCTGCAATCCCTCGATCTTCAGTGCCACCGTGTGGTGCAGGAGCTGCAGGTGATGTTTGGGAGGTTCTAGTGATGGCCATGCTGTGTAGAACCTTTCACTAGCTTTAAGCACAGATTAAATATATTTCAGACCATGGTGCTCCACCCCCTAGTTAGGGAGATGAAATAGCAGTGTGTATTATGTAGGAGGGGCAAGAGAATATTATGGGAAGGCAGAGGGAACCAACTGGCAAACAGTTCTGCTCTCCATTGATTTTAAATCGTGGCATTTTTGAGAAGATAAAGCCTTTAGACACCAATTTTGCAGCTTATTCTCTGTAAAGACTTCTGTGATTTTGCTAGGAGCTGAAGCAGACCCTTTGCAGCCATAATGGGACTTCAGAGAATTCTACAGAGGTTTATCCTTAAGAGCTCTTTGGATGTGTCTGCAGGAAATGGAAGGACACAGATTGCAGTCTTGAAGGATGTTTCTGTGGGGTGCATGGCACTGTATCCCCACTGCCTCTCTTTTTTGTTGTTTGTGGGGGTTTTTAGCACTGAACATTTTGGGATGTATATCCATCCTTGGGCCGTACAGCTGGGCAGTTGCAGACCCGTGAGAGAAGCCTGTAGGGAGGCTGGAGAGGATCACGCAGTGTGCACCTCCAGATGGGATCTGTGGGAGGTCTGAGTCACTGTGGTGTGGGCTGTGTTTCACACTGCCACCCTGAGGCATCCCAAACGGGTACCAACGTGGAGGATGTGGAAGATGACTGGGAGGCTCCTAGGATTACCATGGTTTCCTGCAAACCCCACATGTGGGGTCACTGTAGGGTTGGTTCTAGGAGGAACTTTTTCTCCTTCTTGCAGAGGCTCAGATGATGATGGGGAAGAAGAATCAGCTGCTCAAGGGAGTAGACAGACACACGATAATCTGTACAGAGTGCACATGCCCAGCCTCTATAGCTGTGGCAGTAGTTATGGCAGTGAGACCAGCATCCCTGCAGCAGCACACACAGTCAGCAATGCTCCCGTCACGGAGTACATGTGAGTATCCCCAGGAAGCCTCTCCACAGGGCTTCCTTCTCATCTCTGTTGGCTCAAGTGCTGCAGGGTTGGCACTTCTGACCTAGTGGTAAAAAGCAGTGGAAGGATTTTGTTTTCTGATTGGCATCTAATGGGAGAAGGGAATAGCTTGAAAGCGCTGCACTAGGAAGAGTTTTGTTAGACAGCGTGCTCCAAAGTGTGAACAGCTTTGTGCTCCAGGACTCAGGAAAATGTCTAAAGAAAAGAAGTAGGAAAGTATTGTCTGGGCTTCTTATTACACAGTGATTCTGATCACCAGAAGACTTAATTCTTCACACAGAGCAGTCTTGCCAGAAGCCTCCCAAAAGACTGAGAGCCAAGAAAAAACCTGTGGGCTCTCTCTTGCTACAGTATTTGCAGTCAGCTCCGACATCTGTTGAAGTTTGGAGCTACCTAGTCCAGGTGGAATCTTCAGAGCTTTTTCCAGAAGTGCCTAACCCTGATTACATTTGGACTATCATCAGGGCCAATCTTTTTTTGCGCTGCCACATCATTTTGTTTATCCCCTTAGACGTTGTCCTCATTTTATCTCCCTTTCTGCCACTTGGCAGTTCTGATGCTGCAGGGAGGCAGATTTTCACAAGGCCCTATTTTTAAATCACTTGATGTGATTCATTGTGGGCCCTTCTGAGTAAGAATGTAAAAATAGTGCCCAATCTGAGGAAAATTATGATAGTTTTATGCCCTTACCTGAAAAAGGGGATCCATCTGGCCTGTAAGAAAAGCTTTGGAGGAGACTGACCTGATACAGTAGTTCTGGGGGTGAGGATGCTCTGTCCTGTGTCCCCATCAGAGACCCTCCCCAGAGAAGCATGGCACGTGCCCCGTTACCATGTGTGTCTTCCTTTCCTAGGAGCCAGAATGCAAATTTCCAGAACCCCCGTTGCGAGAATACCCCGCTCATTGGCCGGGAGTCCCCACCTCCCTCAGTAAGTCTCTCTTTACTGCTCTTCTCTGCTTCAGCAGCTTTGGGGAAACCACGTTTGCCACTCCTGTGTGCTCCCACGGGAGCTGATTGTGCAGCCAAACACAGGATCTGGCCCATAAATGGCAGCAGCCTGAATAGACAAGCTATGTCTCACCTGCCGTGGAGAATAAAACCCTGCTATGCTACTTTGGACATTGCACAAGAAAAGACTAAATAAAACTCAGTCAATTAACACTGGTAATCCTATGGCCCAGTCCTGCCACCACTGAAGTGCATGAGTATCTTGATGGGTGACTTCAGCAGGATGATTCACTTGCATGCAGTGTACTTGCTATCTGTGCCATTGGTTCCTCAAGTTTGAAAAGAAACTTGTTCAAACTGTAAATTCAGAGTTACTGCTGAACCTCTCTCCTTAATCTGCCCTAAAGAGATGGTAGGATGAAACCTGTATTATTTTTTTGTTGAGATTTTTTTTTAAATCTTTCTTTCACAACTGTTTTACTTTCTTTGAAATCTATTTTTGTATTTAATTTCCTATGGAGGAAAAAAAGAAACTTTCATGGAAGGTTTTGGTATTTCGAGTGGCCTGATAGCCATTTCTGTATGCTGGATAAAACATGGGCTTGTCTTCATGTCTGGGTAAGAACTAAATTAATCTTGCCCTCCCTCACTGGATCCTGTAAACCTGATTTACAGCAGAACCTGGAGAACATGCCATCCCAGTGCTCACTAACTTGGTGGTGTGATTACAAAGGATGAGTAGTAAAATGGTCAACCAGTGTTCAGGTGTAGGTAAAGAAAAGACACTCTGTGGTGCCTGGTTCAAATTGATGGGAAGGGGAGGAAGAGGAGGTTGGCAGATGAAGGAGTAGGAATTGTGGTGGAAATGAGGGTGTGCCATTCATGGTTTCGCTTCAAGAGGACCAGTTCATCTTGCTGTAGAGGAGGTGGAAATGTGCAGTTGATCCTTGTCTCTGTCCTTGGCCAGACCTCTTCCACCCTTCCCAAAGAGGTTTCCTGTCCCCGTGCTCCGCTCGCGAGCTCTGGTCGCGTTATCCGCTCTCAGCAGAGTCCCCGACGTGCTGCACTGCTGGAGTTTCCTGGGCCAGAAGGGCACTGTCCCTCTGCTACTGCCAGGGCACATGTTCCTTCCATGTCCTGCTTCCCCTTGCCCTACAGCTCTTCTGCTTCAGAGAAAGCACATTCCCTTCCACGGGGCTGGAGTGAGGCAGGAAGTTCCCTGGTTCTTCAGTAGCTGTTTGTGTCAATACCCTGGGTGGGAATCTGAGTCCTGGTGCCTTAGGCTGGGGTTTGGGAGTAGATAAAGGGATTTTGTTCTTCAGAGTGACTTCAGTTGGCAGGCATGGTGTGAGCTGTGGGGAAGTGCAGGAGCTGGGGGGGATGAGGGAGCAGCACTACGCCCATAGAAAAGGGAGCTTCTCCCCAGATGAGAGAGGGAACCAGGCTATAGGGTAAATGTGTTTCCTGGAGGGATGTAGTAGACAGGCAGTGGAGAGAAGAAAAATGCTTTCTATTCTCATATTGGCAGGCAGCAGGGAAAGGCTTTTCTGGGATTTTTATATTTGCAGCTCTCCGTAGCAGGTGGCTGAGACCGTACTGAGGCAGAAGGAATGGTAACTTTTCATAGCAAATTGTCTGTGGGAGGAGAGAGACAAAAAGGGAATACCAATGCACACATCCCTGCCTCTTTTTGGGAGGGAGGACAGGGAGATAACCATCCAAGTAGGTTATGTCCAGTGGGCAGACAGAGCTGACCTATTCCATTTAGCTTTCTGTGAACAGATGGTGAAAACTAAGATGTGATGATCCTGCTGCATTGTTTGTCCGTTACTTTTCCTGGCTTTTTGTTCGTTTGTTTGTGTTTTTCCTTCTCTCATTCCTTCTGATTTCTCCTTCTTGCCACAGGGATATTCCCTTAGGGTTGTAGAGCCCACCTTGTCGCTGACACACACCACGGTTTCACTTGCTTGCACTGTGTTTTTCATGCACGTTGAGGCTGCACTCTCTTTTTCTCTCTCTTTCTTGCGTCATCACAGTTGTATTTGGCTGCCATGGACAGTAGCAGCCATATGAGCTGGCAGCTTAAGCCCTCGGACAGTGCACGGACATACTGGTAACAGCGCCCGCAAATGGAACAGGTACTGCAAAAAAGGTCCTTCTTGCTCAACCCCTTCTCCACTCCCAACCGCTCCCTTCATCCCTGCACTCTTTATCCCAGGCCAGTGCCTTTTATTTCTTCACATTCCTTCCCTCTGCACCTCCCACCCCATTCCCTCCTGCCAAGGGTGAAATTGAAAATCCGTTTTGGTGCAGACTCAAGGAGCGGTATCGACCTTCTAGAGGCTTCTGGTGCACCTTGTGAGGGCTACAGGTGCCCGTGCCTCACAAAAGCCACCTCACAGCAGCTTCAGCTTGGATTCCACACTTCAGAACAGCTTGAACACCAAGTGCTGAGTGCTGCTCAAATGTAGGAATAACCTTGCACTTCAAAAGCAGCCTAGAAGTTCTCGCGTCACAAGAAGCCATTCTCTAGAAGTGAAGAGAACCAATCTAGCAGCACTTCAGTCAGGAATGGTTGTCTTAATTCAGCTTTTGGCTCTCCTTGAGCCCTGCTGCTGTTCTGCTTGTCCTTAGTAGTCATAACACCCAAAACCATCAATACCAACCTGCCGCAAGCTTGTAGCTCATTTGTAGGATTTTTAATTTCAAACTGTCCTGAAGAGTTACTTAATTGCCTGTCAGATCTGTGTGCAGCTTTTCATTTTATCCTTATGTTTAAGGTCAGAAAGGAGCAAATTTTTCAGAAAAAGCTTCCCTAAGGGTCCAGATATAATCACTAAGATCTATTTCATTCTGTTTCAAAACCTTTTACTGTTTTGTTTGTTCTGTGTGTGTCCAAATCATCCCATCCATGTCCCACAGACTCTGTGAGCAGGGCCCTCCAGGTACCATTTCACTGTCTGCATTCCTCATGGGCTGCAGTTGCTGGTGCTCTCCAAGACAGCCAATGTTTCCTCCCTCATGACAAAGAAAGAGGAGGTGGTCTGCATTTTTGGGGGTTATTAGCTTGCTTAAATAGAGGGTATGATTAGGACTACCAGGCAACTCAGGTGGTGTGAAGGACAGTGTTCCTTCAAGGGAACTACAGTGCCAGGAAGGTGCTGGTTCCAGTGGGAACAGGGAGCCCATTGCTTTTGGCTCATGCAGTCATAAATTGCATTCTCTTCCCAGAAATACATGCCCATAAAGCTGCTGCTGTTCCTTCTTCTCTGCTTCTTCTTCTTCTTCTTCTTGGCACTTCTCTCAGCCTTGCACTGGATTCCTGTCTGTTCTGTTGGTGCTTGATCTGCATCCCTGCTGCTCCTTGCTCTCTGCCTGCCTGCCTGGGGACTGCTGGAAGGGGCTGCATTGGGTGTCTTGGTGCCTCTGCCGTGGTGCATGAATGCAAACAACCTTGTCTGAAGCATGGTGCCAGCACCCTTGAAAGGCTCACAGCTTTCTCCAGTCTTAAGTCTTGCTAAGAGCTGCTCCTGGGCCTCAGCTTGTGATGGGTTTTCTGCTTTGCTGTTCCTGTAGGTGGTATTGTAGCAATGTTAGATGGATCTGTTCCATGAAATAAAATATTGGTGAGGGTGGGGAAATTCTAGGGCCTTCATTCTAGACTTGAAATCCCTGGGCTGGAACATGACCTGATCCCAGTCTGCACTGTCTTCTGTTTATCTATGGTCCCACCCGAGCTTAATGTGGCTGGCTGAAGGGCTATGGAAAAGGCACTGCATTCTTTCCAGGGCTTTAAAAACAAACAAAACCAACAGAAGCTCTGTTCTTTTGACTTGAAAGACTTAAGTCCCTTTGAATTCAGAACCCACTGGCTAGAATTAGCTGTTTCCCTGCATCTTTTACCTCCCATACATAATAACACCAAACCCTCTGTGTTTACTGTGCTCTAGCTGTTTGAGATCAACCTTTCAGAACTTGATTCCAGAAGCTTTGGTCTTTATTGCATTACCTGAACAGCTCTGGCAGGAAATCAAAGTCAGGGTAGCTCAAGAGAAATTCACGTGGGTTTTTAACCACAAATAGTAAATGGTTTGTACTCAGTCATGGTTTCATATGGTAAGTGATCTTTCAGCATAGCTTAGTTAGCAGTGAAGTATTCATGGATTTCACGGGAGTCAGTAGAATTTTTGGCCTCTAAAAAAACCTGTTCATTCCTTAAAATTAGGCTTTTTTGCAGCCAATGATTCCTTTGTGCCCAGGCCATGTGTGTTAAGAGCCTACCTAGTATATGCTGGCAAACCACACCTATGAAAGTTTATACCCTCAACAAGGCTGAATGTGGAGCAGAGACTTTTATTTTCTTTGGAGAATTACAAAAATAACCCTGTGTGCAATCAGCTGTGTTTGTTGGAGCTGGCTGGTAAGTGACTGAGAGGTGCTGTGTTGAATAGCACAGGCAACCAGCAGGAATGGTAACAAGAACTCTTTCAGGTGCCCTTCTTGGGGAAGCTGAGAGTGAGGTGGAGGTATGGGGTGGAACTTGTCCTCTGTGCTGTTTTTGAAAGGGTAAATGAGGGTGTATAGGCACGTGGGTACTTCCAGTGAGTGTGCTGGAAGAATGACTGAATTGTGCATGTTCTTTAACCTTCTATGAAAGCTCCTCTTTAAAGGAAACTAAATGCAACTGTGAACCTGACAGCTGTGGGCCTCAGAGTGGAGTCCAAGCCCTCCTTGGTCTCGGTTGTGCTCAGGCTTTCTGTCTTTAGAATCACTTTTTAAAGGAGTTTAAAACATAGTGAATTTTTTTTAAAGCAACTGAAGACTTAATTACTTTAACTCTGGATCATATAGTTTGGTTTCATATCCAAAAGTGGCAAGTGTCTGCTGATACATCTTCATCTGCTGGCCTGTCCAGATGTTGGGACCTCTGTGTTCCACAGCATCTTTCCTCTGCTTCCCAGCAGAGGATGCAGAGAAGGACTTGAGGAAGGACTGAGCATGTGGAGAAAGCAGCTGTACCTGGAGGGTGATGCTGTGCTGGGAGAGGTGCACAGGGGAGTGTTGGCTCTCTGCTGCCAGGTTTCTGTCACACTTGCCATGGTTATTAATAATACACTTAACAAAAGGAGTGATTGGTTCGGTTCAACTGGGAAGGGGTACAGAGGTGCAAAAATCCTCAGTTAAGGAGAGAACATCAGCCCTAACTCTGACTACTCTGAGTCTTGATTTGTTCCTTGTGGTGGATTTGCAGGTAGGTTTGAATGTAAAATACTCTCTGCTTGACTCTCCACATCTTGTGTTCCTGGTTACTTTGTTTTAGTGACACTTAAACAACTGTGGGGTCTTTTCTTTTTGGAGGAAGGAGGGAATTCTTTTCAACTTCTCCTGCCATGATAGGTGTACTTTGTACAACTTTGAAATGCAATTCATCAAGTGGTCCTCTTGATTTTAATGCTTTAAAGAAAATTTATATTGCATATTGTGTGCTGAACTCATGTGACTAGATTCAGAAAAGATGCACAATAACCTTTCCATTATCTGAGATTTTTTTTCTAAATACTTCTTAGAAAACTTTAGCACCTGGAAAAGTTCTCTGTTCATACCCATCTCCTATCACATGTCACTTCAGAGAATGCAAATGGAAAATGAGCACTCAAATGCATTTTTCCTTCTAAGGAGCTCTTCTTATCATGAGGCTTGGCTGGTAATTTCAGCATTGCACTACCTGAAATGTGCCCTACTTACTCTATGAGAAAGTTCTTTGACTTCTAAACCTCTCTGAGCCTGTTGGGTTATTCTCCTATGTATTAATAACACCCTAAACTTTATTTCTAAAACAGTAATCACATTTAATAAACTGTATAGATTATTGTCCTTAAAGTAGCTCAGCTTGCTATTTTCTATCTTTTGCCCTCTCACTGACAAAAAATACATCTCAGAAAGAACAGATGTACCCTTTGTCTTCTAAATATAGGTGCCATTTCTGGGCCAGAATTTTATATTAAGATCCATGTTCTGAAAAAAGTTTTCCAATTATGGAAGACACTAAAAGCTGAGTGTGCAAGTAAGCCACAGGTGTCTTCATCTTGTGCTGCTGGGATCAGCTCTGCCAGAGGAGCAGTTTCTCTCTTCTATTGTGCAGAGGTTCAACCCAGGTCAGTCTTTGAAGGAAAACTGATAAAATACTGTTAATTCTCTGAAAACCCCTGTGGACAGCTGAGCTTTTGAGAGCCTGAAGATGCCTCATAATGTTCTTTCCCAGTGGGCAAGATAAATCATACCTCCTGGTGTGGAAGTGCCTTTCAGTTGTCTCTGCCAGCTTAACTGGCTATTTTATGTGGTCTGGTTTAAGAGGTGATAAAAAGTCAGTATGCTGAAGAGCACTCTTGGGAAGTAAGCTGTGGATATTATAGAATTATTCAGGCTCCAGAGGGTATAAAAAGAGGAATGAAATGTCTGTCCTCATTGCTTGGTTGTTAATATTGTGGTGGCAGAGCCCAGAAGATATCAGACACATTGGCATAAAGAGGCAAAGTTCTGTTCTTACTGCTGGATATTATTCACATGTTTTTCAGCTCATTATTCAAAGCTGAATGACACATGTTAACTCAGTAGCTTCTGGGAGCTGTTTTGGATTACCTTGCTTAGAATAAAAAGGAGAATAAGAACAGCACCACCACCTCCAAATCAAACTAACCTTCATCTCTCTGACTTGCTCTTCTCACCCCCACGCTGGAGTCTCATCTGCTGCTGCACAGTGCACAGCTTGCATCCCAAACCACAGTGGGCTGTCACCCACCTGATAACTTGCTGATATCATCCTGTTTGATGGCAGCCTGTTTCCAGCCTGATAGGGTCTGTTCTTTCTTGGGCATAAATCATTTAGTTATTCCTCACTTTTCTTTCAGGCTGCCCATCCGTGGCACGTGCAGTCCTCTGATGCCCTCATTGCTGTAAAATGCAATGTGAAGATGCAGTGAGCACCCATTTTCTTTTCAACCTCCTTTTCTGGCATGGTTGAAAGCAGTACCATCACTAATAGAGGATGAAAGTGTGGGGTGGGTTTTTACATCTGCATCATTCCCATTTCCCTTTCTTCTCCCAAGCAACATATGCCATGTTTTGACTTAGTGACTGTTGGATTTCCTTCTCTAGAGAGCTTGGATAAATCACCAGCACATCTGCACTGGCCTGGCCAGCACCCCTGCAGCAGACTGGCAGAATGTTACTCAGAGTGAACTATGCAGTGACTTGTGAAATTTTCCTCTTAAGACTGTGTCAGCAGCTCCTTGAGATGCTTGCTGTAAATATACACCATGTTATGCTGAGAAGTGGTAGAAATCTGTGGTTCCATCGTGACATTAGTCATTCTGACTTAACTTTGTTTGTTTGTTTTGTTTTTTTTGTCTTGTCTTTTCTTTCTCCAGTACACCTCCAGCATGAGAGCCAAATACCTCGCCACCAACCAACCTCGTCCAGATGCTGGCAGTGTGCATTAAAATGAAAAAGCAAAAGCAAAAAGCAAACAAAAAAAAAAAACCCAAAAACAAAAAACAAAACCCACACATGCAGTCAGACTAAACAATGTGCCAAGTGCTGTGCCCTTGTGCTGTCCTTGTAGAACAATCTTGCTGTTCTGCCTAAAATCTAGTGCAGCTCCTTCTGTTTCTCCAGCCCAGACCACCCTTCCAACCTGGTACCTGGCCACTGAGTGGAAGCTCCTTTTGAATTTAAGCCTTCACCCTGTAGTACAAGAGAGCAAACGTGTGCTGGCCAGCAGCTGACAGCACCCAGGCCAGCTTACCAGAGCAGCCTGGCAGAACAGGTGGTGAACATCTTCTGCCCCCTTCTTCCCCCGTTCTGTTCCAAGAGGGACTTGGTGAAAGATGGTGGTAGATGTCCTTCACTTCTGCAGTGGGACCAGCAGCCTGTCAGACAGAAGAAGCAGCACTGGGTGCCTGTGGCTGGTGTGCAACGAGGGAATGCTGGGGGAATGCACAGCACAGAATTCTGGTGGGAATCCTCTGGTGCACTGCCCTGGGTGAGGGAGGAGGGAGCTCCTGCCTCAGGGTGTCACTGCATATCCACTGGAATTTGCTCTAGAAGAGCAAACCATTTCACTGCCCTGGTTAACTTTTTTTTTTTTTTTAATCCATTAAGAAAATGCCTTTTTGTTTCCCTCTATATCTAGCACGTGAATTCTTGAGGAGGAGCAGGGGGCCCAGCACCAGTCAGTTACCCTGTCCACTGCTCTGGAGCTGGCCTCTCTGCTCCACCAGGGAAGCCCAGGTATTTGCAGATGGCATTCTGGGTGCTGCCTTTCCTAGGCTGACACAGATCAAACAGGAGCCAGCCACTCACTTGGTGCCAAATTTTTCCAGGGAAAGACTTGTAATTCTTTATGGGAGGTATTTTTGCACTAAAGAGTTTTGGCTCTCTGATGCTAGATCTTATGGGACAGTCAGCTTGCAAAAGCAAGAGAAACTGGAAGCACCAATGGATTTATAGCAAATGCAAGCTTTCCACGTGGGAATGACCTGTGAACTCTGCTGGACTTACTTTTTTTCCTTTTTTATAAACCATAATCTACAGCACAAGGTTGCTGAAATGGCATTGAAGGAGGTTTTTGGAGCCTCATTCCTAACAAACTCACAAGATTATTGTCAGTGTATCTTCTGTGTTTAGAGTCCAAAACCCTCGACAACATTGTGACTGTCAGAACAGATTTATATTTTATTCTATTTTTTTTAGTTTTCAAAGGCACATTGCTAACCACTATCTGACCATACTAATGCACATGTAAGGCATTTTCTAGACGTGAGGCAGAACAAGGCTTGCAAAGGGGCAGCTGGGTGCCTGCAGAGGGCAACATCCTTCACTGGTGCTGTACTTCCCACTGAAGAGCAGTGCTCCAAAGGGCACTGGCAGCTTCCTGCTGGAAGAGGAGACTGCCTCTTGGGAGGTGCTGTCAACTACTGCCCTTTCACTAGGGTGACTGTAATGTTCCTTTTTGTCTTTTTACCTCTTAGTAGGGGCATCTTAGCAGAGCTGCTGAGCATTGTATTAAATAACTGACAGTGGAAATTGAGTGGGAAACATCTCTCAAACTGGAGTGGAGCTGTTGGCAGAGGCAGTTCAGTGTCACCTCAGTGATGTTCAGACTCTGTGTTTGTTTACCCCACGTTTGCAGCTTGGGGCACAGAATTACCAACCTGCCTTTACTCAAGTCAGTTGCCTTCCTGCAGTGAGGTGGGAACTGCTCCTGGCAGGCAGCTAAACAGGCTGGAGGGATCTGCTGGGAAATGGTACCAGCTCTGTGGCACAGCAAGCTTTGAGACTCCTCTTAAGATAGAAACCACTACTAAACTGCAAGGCCAGCTGTTACCAGTCGAAGGAGTGAGAGACAGGGAGGAGGCATCACCATACAGACAGGAAGAGAAAGGTTTGGAATAAACTTCACGCTTCACCATAAATCTCTGGAAGCAGGATGTTCTTGCTCAGGACTGAGTATGCCCTTTCAGACACATTGGATGGGCTTCACACTGAAACATTACCTCTGTTTTATCAAATAACAAGGGCAGGGAAACTTGGTCACAGGTGGTATGGAGGGACACTGTGGCTCACGAGCCGCAGGGTTTCCATCCTGTCTGAGAGCCTACCAGGAGATGTGGGTGTGCAGGGTGTGGTGAGAAGATCTTGCAGGGCCCCAAGCACCCAGCTGTTCTCTGGGGGGAACCCCAACCTTTCCCTCACTTTGAAGAAAGAATCAAGAGCCATATAACCCTTTTTAAGACTGAGTTGTTCTGCCATCATCCCTCCTTGCAAGGATGTGCTCCGATTGCTACTCACATTATCAATTTTAGGGGAGCTGCCCTGAAATCTGTGGCCCAGTCCTACTGGTGGAAGGCAAGTGTTTTGGAGGCTGGAGGGTGTGGGGAACCCTGTGAAAACAAGTGCTTCTGTGTACCATCTCCTTTGTGCACAGAATGCACCCTGAACCTGCGTGTGACTGCACTTTGGGCTGGGTCTAAATCGTCACCGTGGCATTGTCTGTGCCACACAGGAACAGGAGTGAGCCTTTGTTTGCAGCATCTGACAGAGCAGCCACCTTGACCTGCTTCCTTCCAAGGTCTGGCATAGCCACTTCCAACACCCAGAACAACTTCTGACAGTGTTTGGGGCTCGCAGCAAGGCACAGCTGTGGAGATAAGTGCTCTGTGACTTCAACACATAACTGGAAAGAATGTTATGGAGATAACATTTTGCTCTCTGGAGGCCAGCACAACGTGACTGCGGTGTGAGCAGTGTACCTGTGTCCAGCCAGCACTTCCTTTACTTGACATGGATATTGCACTTTTGTAAAGCATCCTGGAACTCTGCTGCCCCGCTGCATGCTGTGCAGAGCGCTGGATAGGAAACACAGACAAATGGGTTTCTTTTGGTTTATTATTATTGTTATTATTACTACTACTTTTTTGGTTTTTTTCCTTTTTTTTTTTTTTTTTGTTTTACTGGAACCTTGAGCAACAGTGTGGCATTTCTGCAGGCTGGTCTGAACAGATCTGCTGAAGAACAGATGGCCTTTGCCTATTCTTATGGCTGCGACATAATCAGTCTCATCCATATGGTCACATTTAGTCTGAGGAGGGGACTTTGAGAAGCCAAGATCTCCCAGACTCTGTGCCTCCCTCTCGGGTGAACAGCAGGTGCTATCTGGCGAAGACTCATCTGTTCTGGATGGCATTCATGGTTGAGGGAGTCCAAACTCTTCAAGCTGCAGGAGGTAAAGCTGTAGAGACTTCTCTCTCTTCCATCGTGTCTCTCTGTTTTTAATGTGACAAAACGCCGAGGCCGTATCACTTGGTGTGTCCCAGCTGACCTTATCAGACATTTCTCATGTTGCTGGTTGCTAGAAAAAGGGTCCAGAAGTTGGAGGAGCTGAGATTGGCCTCTGGACACCTCGCTGACTGCAGAGTGCACGGCAGCTTGTCCGGTGGAAGGTGACTGCATCGGTGAAGACACTTCATGTTACTTTTTCAGAAGCACAAATGTGGTCATTGGCTTGTCTGGTTGGCTTGGTTTATTTCCACTGCATCATCATGTGTGAATGACACTTTCTTTTGGAACTGAGAACTCTTCCAAGCACACAAACATCTCCACAATGTGAAATGTAAATAGCATGTTGGACTCTTGTGTCCAGTGTTCAAGACTGCATTGTAATTGTAAAGGAAATCAAATCAAGACTTGGCTGTGAATTTCTTGTGCTGTCTTGGGAATTATAACTGTAGTGTTTGTATCCTGTATGTATTATTAAACTGAGTTCATTTTGTGTGCTGATAAAAGGGTTCAAGCTAAGATTTTTAGCGTGCATCCATGTATCCAAATGTGAAGGATGGAGTGCTCCCTTCCCCTCCTGTCCTTTTTAAGTTTTCTCCATTCGATAGGTGTTGATTTTCCGTGTACAGTCATCTCAGCCAAGATGCAAGGGATGTTCATTTGAGTGCTTTGAGGGGGACACAGTGCATGGGGTTTTAAGTGATCCTAAGTCAGGATTTCCATAGCAGTTCCCTGAAACTACATGAAAAGTTTGGCCTTTCTGAGAGTTAAACCATTTCTCAGGGAGCTGCCCAGCCATTGCTCACGAGAGCTTTGGGTGCTGCAGGGTGGTGGGAGACAGGAGTGTGTGGGTGCCCCCAGAGCAAGGTCCAGGTACCTGTGGGAGCAAGCCCAGGCTTCATTTGTGGTGCCCCCTTCTCTCCCTCCCAGCAGCCACTGAAATACCATTCTGAGCCCTTTGAAGAAGAGAGAAGTGTCTTGGCTTGTTGATCCCTGCCACCCCCCCAGTTCCAGAGGAGATGAGGTGGGTGGGTTTTCCCTGAGCTCGGGAGAGGAGCTGTCTTTGAAGCTGCTCCTGCCTGGGGTCCAGGGAGCAGCCAGGGTCTTCTTTCACTGCCACTCAGTGACACCTCTGGGTGGGAGAGGAAGAGCCCTCCAGGGAGGTCCTGAGGACAGATCTCATGCCTTGAGACAGACCTGACAAGGCTTGGTCTGTGCCTCCTTTCACCACAGCCTACCTCCCCTTTCCAGAAATTGTGTGCATGCTATGGATGGCTTCCCTAGGCAGCCCAGGAGGCCCAGCAGAAGCGTGGGATGTTTTGGTAGCAGTTCCTAGATGGCTGACAAGTGGTTTGTGCTGTCAGGGGGGTGTGGGATCTCTGCCAAGCCGTGATGGTGAGTGTGCTGCCCAGCTGGGAGACGAGGGATGGGTTACTGGAGCTCCCAGGTGCTCACCCAGCCCCTGTGGCCGCATGAACAAAGTGGAACATAAATTGATGTACAACCAGAAAGTTCAAAATACTCCTTTCCTAAAGAGGATAACTGTAGCATGAAGCTCTTAGGTGCTCTGCGTATTTGATACCACATTGCTCCTCACTATGCAATTCCCAACTCCTTCCTTCCTGTTCCTCCTCTAATCTCACACCAAGACTTCTCCAGTGGCCTGTGCCCAGGAGGCTGCTGAAGTCCCAGAAAAGCCTCATTTCTTCCATTGTCCTCTGCCCTGGGTGCAGCTGCCCAGCCGTCACGTCGCGTGCCTCAGGTCCCTTGGTAACGGGAGGCCCCATGAGTTTTATTCACATCATTCAGAGGGAAGTTTATTTTCTTGGACACTGTGCACAGAAACCTAATGGTGAACATGTACCTGGCCTTTTTGTAACTTCTCTGTTTTGTTTTGTTTTTTTTTTTTTCTTCTTAACCATAATGGTTGTATATCACACCACTTTATATACATATATAATATATAAATATATATAATTTTTTTTTAAACTTTGGACCTGCTAGTTTCTTTCAAGTGTTCCTGCACTTACCCAAAATGTTTTTAAATTGTGAAGATTAAAGAGGATTGAGCCCATTTTTGTATCTTTACTTTTAATTCTGTAGTTCTCTTGATTGTAACGTAGCTATTTTTTACTGTAACTTTTTGGTTTGCAAATACTAAACAAAAAAACCTAAATGTAATATCTGTGGTTTCTATTCAGCTTGGGTTTCATGTTTTAAAAATAAACGATTTAAAACCACTGTTCCTGGTTATTGATCTGTGTTTTCTCCCAGAGGGAGCCTGGGGTTGGTCTGGTGGCTGCTGTGGGGATGTCCTTGTACCTGGGGGCAGGAGATGCTGGAGCAGGCATGGAACACATCAGCCTGGAGATGTTCTCCTGTGCCCAGTGTGTTTTAACCCCTTGAGGTCCCTCTGCTGCTTTGGTTATTCCTCACTGGAGCAGCAATAAACACGAGTGGTTCATTTCCAGCAGCACAAGTACAAGAAATGTGGAAAAATGGCCTGGGATGGTGCCCCACCAGCTGAGCCCTGTCAAAGGCTTTTCTTTGGGGGAAGATGAAGCTCAGCATGAGCTCACCATGCTCAGTGCTGCCCCAGGGTATCGTGGGTTTCTCTTTAATTCTGTTTGTGCAGTTCTCTGATCACTGGCCCACCACCACATCACTATCACGTAGTGAACTGAAACCTTTACCTTCCTCTAATTTTCCTGATCTGTTTTCTGCCTGATCCTGCCAGCCAAAGGAGGCGTTGGGCTCCTGCCCCCATCCTGTGCTATTCTTGCCCTGACCTCAGCCCCTCCCTTCCTAGGTGTGGAATAAGCAAAAATTCAACTCTGCCTTTGGAAATGCTGTGCATTTTTTTAAATGCTGTGAGTATGGCTGAAACCCACACCAGTGCTCTCAAGTCCTGCCCACGAGTCCAGTTCAGAAGCACAGAGGGCTCCTTGTTGTGACTTACCCCTCATGGCTGTGAATCCCAACAGACACCAGTTTTCCTCCCTTCACTAATAATTGACAGATGTGTGTCTCCCCTCTTTTTTTTATTTCCATCTAAAGGAGGAACTCACGTTTTCCATCTCCATTCCTGACCTGAGATGATTAAGTCTGCTCTCTAAATCTCTAAAAGGGCTTGGAGCAGTCAAGGGAATCTCATGGCATGTAGGAAAATAAAGCCTAGATCAGAGTCATCCGTGTAAATATTTTACCAGGTTTATGGGAACATGCAAAGGCCACCTTCCTGGTGACCTCTCCCAGTGTCCTCCAGCCACCCCCAGGAGCTGCAGCTTGGCTCTCCCTCTGCACTGCTCCCAGTCCCAGCAGGAGCAGGGCTGAGCTCTCTCCTGAGCCATTTGGGGCTTGGAGAAAACAGAGGGAAGGGTGAAGTATGTGTTTGAATAAACCTCACCCTCAGATCAGCCTTCAGTAGTGGTCCCTTAGATCTCAGTCCTGGGAGATAAGGCAGGGAGGGGTGCCCTGGGGAGATGCTTTCAATCGTATTTGCTCTGTGGTGTGCTGAGCTGTGCTAACACGAGCGGTGCCTCCGGCAGCTCCCGTGGGTTGGAGGATGGAAAACCATCAGGCAGAGCTGGTGGCTGTGGGACACGGTTACTGACTGCATGTCCCCATCTGCTGTCACCTCTTGGGGTGGGAAATGGCCCAAACTGCAGGTCATGATCTCTGCTGAACGTGGCACTGTGCAGGCAGCACCTGCTGCTGATGCTGCAGCCTGCTCTGCCCAGCTGCTTCCATCAGGCACATTCAAGAGCTGGATTTGTGGTTCTTCAGAAAGGTCCAGAGGGGTTTTGCACTCTCCACCAATCCAGGAAGGCAGCAGGCAGCTGAAATTGCAGCTCATCTTCTCTAGCCCCTCCCGAAGCACCCTCACTCCTGAGGTGTAGATATTCTCAGTTCAGTGGAAGGAAGAACAAAAACAATTTCTCACAAGATAGATATGCCTAAGAATCTTAGAAGAAAAAAATTCAAACAATTATTATCTCTCTTTCTATAACCATTGTTTATAGATATAATTTGCTAAAAGTGCTATTCATATCACACCAACAATGTTAGAAGTTTTCACCTTAAGACCAATCAAGTCTCAGGTCCACTTCTGTTCCTATAAGAATTGTAGATTTCTTAATACTACACTTAACAATAAAATGTCTTTCAATCCTTCTGCATCTTGGAGTCAGATGCCAATCACTCTCCAATCAAAACACCCCCTGCTACCACACTGGGGAATGACCCATCTCCCCTCCCCAGTCCGTGGTGCTTCCAGGAGGTCGTGTCCTCTCCTTGCACTGCGAGGGAGGCCAGGACAGAGCTGAGTGTCCTCTGGAACGAAAACCCCGAGCAGGGAGGCTCCGAGCAGTCTGACCACGTGGGGATGCTGGAGCCCTGTGCTTGGCACTCGGGAGGGATTGTGAGCTGAGGCAGCCACGGGAATTCTCCATCCAGGGCTCCTCCTCATCCCGTGTGTCCAGCCTAGCCCTGCACCAGCCTGGTTTGTCCCAGCACTCCAGTGTCTCCCAGTTCATTTGGGAGTGCCCAGGCAGGGACAGAGGGTCGGCTCACTGTGACCATGATGATGAAGCAGCTGGCCACACTGCTGTGCCTTCGTGCTGCTGCCTGGTGGAGAGGGGATGGATGGTGGCAGGAGCAGAGGACTTTTCCTTCTGCAGCTGGGCTCTCCATTGCTGCTGGGACCGTTTGCCTCGGCTCTGCCTGGAGCATGACCTCAACAAAAATCCCTGCTCAGGGATTTTTTAATCCCTCTCGGTCCGTGGAGGGAAGTGGGAGGAAGCACAGCTCCCTGCTCACTACGAGGTGTCGCAGATGCGGGTGCTTCTCCCACCCGCTTCCTCTTCCCACCAGGCAAACCTCACGGACCCTGGCGCTTGCACCCCGTAAATCACCCGGCCACTCCTGAGCTGCTCCAGACACATCAGCTCTGGGGCTGTGCATGGGCTGCTCATCAGGGAGCAGAATAGCCCCCGCTGCCCAAGGGCTTCCTAACTCAACAGCCACCCTAAACACGGGGGGCTCACCAGGCTGAGGACACGGCTGGAGCATCACCCAGCGCTGACACCGTGGTGACACTGCGGCAGTGTCACTGCTGCTGCAGGTCCCTGTCCTCAGTGTGGACAAGCACAGACCCAGCACTGTTTTCCTGGTGAAAGCACCATGGTTTGGTGGGGGCTGAAGGGGGACACATCCACTGAGGAGGAGGAGGAGGAAGGAGGGGTTGGGAGCGGGGCTGCTCGGTGGTGCCGCGGCTTCGCAGATCTCATCTGGCAGCGCTGTGGGAAGTGTTTCCAGATGCTTTGGAGATGCTCAATTTATCTCCTCCTCCACTCTTGGCTTGCCAAATGGCTACAGCAGCAGAACTGGCCCCACTGGGCAGCTGAGGCAGACCAGAAACAGCAGTTGCTGGGAGCTCTGGGGCAAGGGGGATTGGTTTTGATAGATTCAAGGCTGGTCTTAAAAGTCAGGAAGGGAAAAATAAACTTTGCAGGGCTTTTGGGTTATTTATTTTAACCACCTGCATGTTATGCAGGGGTGGGAAATAGTAGAAGGGTGAAAAAAAAAAGGGGCAGTGGTTGAGAGCTACTCTGCTCATCCCAGTGCTGTCTCAGCCATCCCACAGCCATCGCTCTCTGCTGCAGGGCTTTGCAGCCCCTCAGTCCAAGGCAGACAGTGCTGGTGGTGGATTAAATCACCTCCAGCTGCACAGAGGTGGTGGGATGTAGATCATGCCCCCACGGGGGTCCCAGCACTCTCCCACCCAGCACTGGGACAGGCAGCTCCCAAAGCTGCAGCTGCATGCATCGCTCAGGCCCCGCGATTCGGACGCTTTTATGTTCATTTCCCACAAATATTCCAGTTTTCTGGGCCAAAGCAGCTGGAAGTGGCTCTTGGAGCCAATTCACACAAGTTTTGTTGTCTCCCAACACCGCCCTCCCACCCCAAGCCTCAAGTACTTCTCGCTGCTGTCAGTACCAGGATGGGTGTTTGTCCCACCATGGGTGTTTGTCCCAGCACCATGCACACAGTCCCTGGTGAAAGTCCCCACAGCCAGGCTGGGAACACATGACTCACATCAAGTCTGGGACTGCAAGTGACCCAAATGCAAATTAAACCAAAAAAAAAAAGGAGGTTGGAAACAGCAAAAAGGACTAAACCAGTGTGTGTTATTCTCTGTCCTCAGTGTTGCAACCACCCAGAAACAGGGAAAGCCTTTAGCCAGGCACAGTGCTGGAGCATCCCCTGGGCACAGCGCTGTCAACAGCAGCAGTGTCTCCATAGTGGCAGTGTCCCCAACAAGCCTGGCTTGTCCCCACCCCATCACCACACACCAGACTCTCCAAAAGGTACAGCTGCCTTATCAGCTGCCTCGAGCGGGCGAGAGTAAACAGGACGTCCCACACCAGCGCCGGGGTGCAGATGAAAGCAGCCTGGCCTGCAGAGTCTGCCAAGTATGCAAGAGCAGCAGGCTTTGCTTTTGTTTTCCTTTTGTTTATTAATGCCTGTATTTATTTACTTTTCAGCCCACGAGTAGGGAAAGGAGGAGGGAGAGGCTGGGAGCCTGGTGGGAGACAAACTGGAGGGCTGGTGAGCTGCCTTCCCCCACTCCTGAAGGCTCAGTGGGATATATTTCGTTTTATTTTATTATTTTATTTTATTTGTAACTTTATTTATTAATTTGTATTTGTATTTATTTTACTTTTTAAACCCCATCCAGGAGTTGTACCATGCCCAGCATCCCCCCAGTGTTCACACCTGCCAGGGGCTCCTGTTCCTCACAGCAGCATCCCAGCCCCAAGCCACAGCTCCTGGCTGCCCAGTGCCTCGACTGGTACTTAACCCACCTCTCCCTGTCCTGTCTGGGGTGCAGGGGAGGGTCAGGCTCACTGAGGGTGACAGCACCACTGCTGGGAAGTGCCCACGCTGCCAAAACCACAGCCTGTGAGCAATAGGAAACCTCATGGGGGAGCAGATGGGGCTCGGTGTCACAGCTTCCTGTGCCTGACGCAGGTCCCTTTGCTGACCCTGCACCAGAGGAGGCCTGAGGGCCACCAGATCCTGCACCCAACACACCATCCCTGGCCCCAGGCAGCTGGGGAAGGCAGCACTGCTGTCCATCCATCCACCCTTCCCTTCCACCAGGGCAGTTTTTGGGGTGGCTGGGCCAGGGCAATGCTGGTTCTCTGGGGTGATACTCTCAGCCAGAGCCCCACCTCACCAAGGGCTGCAGAGGTTGGGGGACTTTTGATTTTTGTGGCTGTCTGAAGGGTGAGCAGGCTGGGAGGAGGGGTGGCTGCTTCAGCACACGCCAATTTCCTGCCAGGCTGTATTTTTAGCAGGGCCAACCCTTGATAACCCAGAGACTGAAGCGAAACTGTGAAGTAAGTAAGTGTGCCTCGAAAAGGAAAAAAAAAAGGTGCTGGCTCTGCAGGAAGGCGGGGAGGAGGGGGTGGCACAGGTGGAAGCTGGTACCGCTGGCACAAACAGGACTGGTTGGGGAATGGAGGGGGCAGATCTTAGGCTACCTCCACAGCCCATGAAAGCTGGGGCTTGTTTCTGGCAGGTGGATGCTCAGTGTTGGCTGAAACTGTGGTGGAGAGGGCGAGGGGAGGGCTGGGAGGGAAGGGGCTCCTCCCCCGCAGCCCCCAACCTTCCCACGCACACGCCTGCCCGCCGGCTGTTCACAACACCCTGCTAACAACCGGCTCTCACCTCATCCCCACCGCCTCCCTCCCAGCCCCGAGCCTGGGAAAAACCAGCCCTGAGGTGCCAAGCCCTGCCCGAGCCTTTTGGGAAGGGGAAGGAGGAGAGGAGCCTCACACCCCGGGATGCAAATGGCCAGCAGGATCCCAGTACCCGTGGGAAAAAAGGGACGGAGGCGCAGCCCCTCCTCAGAGCATCCCTGAGAGCTCGGCCAGAGGTGATAACATCTGCGGGGGATCAAGGGCTGTTCAGAGCAGCACATCCATAAAGAGACACCGGAGCCCGGGACCAGGTGACTGTGGTCAGCAAAAAAAGCCACTTTATTGGTGACCGCTCCCACGGGAACCCCGTGGCAGCGATCGGGTTCAGGTCCCTGAGAACACACTGTCCATGCTGGTTCCCCTTCCCACATCTATTGCTTTAAACACATCCTAGTTACAGAAAGCACAGAGTGACATTCCAGATACTGGAACATATAAATTAAGGTAAGTGATAGTTACAAGACATCGCAAATTATTTTTTTTCTTTCTTAAACAGATTATCAGAGGTCGGGGATTTTTCTTTTTCTGATCCACAGAAAATGTATAAAAAGCATTTTAAAAATCTACATATTTCTCAATGTGTTTTTTTTTTTTTCTTAAAAAAAAAAAGGCACAGTAAAAAAAATACTGGCTCAATAACATATTTACAACACACCCATTATGGGCTATTTTCACTCAGCTTCAAGTTGGAAATGTTCAGCTCTGGCTCGGCCCAGGGGCAGAGAGCAGGCTGGTGTTGGCAGGCGGGGCAGCTCTCGGAGGATGCGAGGTCCCTCTCCCTCCCTGGATAAATCCCTCTCCATCAGGGAGAGCACAATGGGAGGGCTGGGAGATGCTGCCTGCCTGTGGCAGGTGCCCAGCTGGTGCAGCAGCCACAGCCAGGGCAAGGCTGGAGGATGCTGTGGCCCCACGGGGGACACACACAGCCCCCGGGCAGACCTCGAGGTGTTCCTTTGCAGAGCTACAGGGCTGCCCGAGCAGAACTGGAGGGAGACCCTGGACAAACACGGTGCCCACCCCACTGTGGCAGCTCTGGAAAATCCCTCCTCCCACGCCCATATTTATACAAAGTCTTTACACCAGTCTCTAAATATTTCACCCACTGATGCTGCCAGCAACACTTCACCGGTGTGGGGGGAGCTCTGGGAAATGGAGTTACACCAACACCAGCTCCCAGCCACCCCACTGTCTCCCTCCAGTGAGGCTGCTGAGCACCCAGCAGCTTTGCAGGACCCTGGAGGAGCCACTGCCATGGCCAGAGGCTTCCCCTGCCCACCTCTGCCTTCCGAGCCAGGGAGTAGAACTGACAGGGACCCCTCATCCAAACTGGGAGCCAGAGCTTCGCTGCTGAGATTTTGGGACTGGGAGAGAGGATGGGCTGGGTCAGGGGTTACGGGAGCAGGTTGAGGGGTAGATGCAAAGAAGGGGAGAACACACCAAAAAAACTTAACATTTCAAAGGGAAAAAAAAAAAAACAAACCATCAAGGAGAAGCAAGCCCGGGGTGGGGCAGGGCCCCGTGCTGCGGCCGCTCCCCACGCATGGCGTGGGGCCCGCCAGCCGCGGGTGCCCGGTGGGTAAGTGCTCAGTTCCCGTCCCTCTCCACCATCCCGGCCGGACCAGGCAGCGGGCACGGGCAGCCGGGCAGGCAGGGCAGGGGTCAAGGGGCCGCACAGCAGCCTTCAGTACACACACACTGTGCAATACCACAGCAACGACGTCCGTCCGTCCGTCCGCCCGCCTGGCGGCGAGGCCGGACCGACACACCCGCACGCAGGTCCCGCACGCCCGTCGGATACCGGGGAAACTCGGGACGAGGTTGGAGGGCACGCGCACCTCCTAGTAAACCATGTTGGTGGGGCACCACGGCGTGTCGGGGTACAGCAGGCAGTGCACGGAGCGGAACCTGAGGAGGAGAGGAGCAAAGCTGAGCACGGGACGGTGGCGGCTCCACGGCAGCCCCGTTTGGGGGGAACAGGGACCCCCAGCTCACCTGGATGGGTCCTCCTCGACAGAGAAGGCTCCTTTCATGTGGATGGAGTTGCGCTTGTTTTCGAACATGCCATAGCTCAGTGTCACCTGGGGGGCAAGCACAGAGGGGTGAAGTGGCTGACATGGCCGTAAGGATCAAGCAGAGGAAAGGGGAGCTGCAAAATTCACCCCATTTCCCAAAGCCTCCAGTGAGACTTTGCATCACCCCTCAGGGATGGGGCTCTTCCCCTCTGCTGTTTTGGTCACACGTCAATCAATATCTTAGCCACGATGCCCAATTTTTAGGTGACAACTTGGGGTACCTGTTTGTGGATCTCCGACTTTGGCACCTGGTGGAGGTTCTCCAGGTGGGAGTGGAAGAGGTTGCTCCGGATGAGCTTCACGCCCAGCACAGACTCGATGATGTAGCCAATGGTGCAGTCGTCAGGCAGGCGGATCTTCTCTGCGGTGCTCATGAAGTGACCCCCACTGCGGGGAGACAGAGAGGGGCTGCAGAGGAGCAAAGCCCAGGGGATGTGGGCACCCAGCGGGATTCTGGGCTTGGCCAGTGGGTGCCCAGCTCTGATTAAAAGTCACTTTAGGGGAACTGTAGCCCTTCCCAGCTTGTTTCCAAGCTCCCTGCAGACACCCCCCAGAAGGCAAAGAGAGAAAGGTTATGGGACATGGTCCAGCACCCAACCCCAAAAATGTCACCTCTCTGTGCCCTGGGGACCATGAGGAGTCCCCCTGGGAGTGCAATGCCAATGCTCTTACCTGGCCCAAGGGCTCATCTTCAGTGCCAGTCCCCGGCTGATACAGAACCCTGCTCCACCCGTGGCGAACCAGAAGTGCACAGGATGCTGCGAGAGAGGGGAACCAGCGCAGTGAGACAACAGCTCCTTCTCCAGGCAGCCCAAATTAAACCAGCCCCAAATTCTCCCCAGGCTCACCATCTTGTTCTCACTGATCCTCTCCGTGGCCTGGATGGGCCGGTCCAGGCTGGGTTTCCCGATGTAGATGTCCTGTGTGTGGGGGTAGCTGGAGAGCAGCTTCACCAGCATCCGCACGTTCACGTAGTTGTCATCGTCCACGTGGCAGAACCACCTGCAGTGACAGCAGTGTCACACCCGCCCGGGGCATCTGCCCAGTCCCCTTGCTGAGGTACAACCCCAAAACCACAAATGGTCTCTGTTTGCACCATCCTGCCCCCCTTCAGCCCTGTGATTCCCCACAGCAGCTCCAGGCACTGCTTACTTTCTGCCAGACTCGATGAACTTGTCGTACTCCACGGCCATCTTGCAGGACAGGGCCTGGCGGCTGTGGGCAGCCGAGCAGTTGGTGTTGATGACATTTCCTGCAGGGAAAAAAGAGGGGTCAGAGCCCAGCATTGGTGCAGGTCACACCTCCCCACACACTCAAACGGTGACACTTCACCACTCATGTCCCAGGTGTGCCAGGGGGATGGAATCTCATGGATGATCCCAATGCTCAGTGACCCACACGCTATATTGCTTTGGGCAAATGAACTTTTGGGGGAATGTCTTTTTTGTCCATGTGAGAGAAGGGAAGGGATGAATAAGGAATGTGGACGCAGCAGATGCACTGTAGATCAGCCCTATCCACGTTTCAAGCATGATGCCACCCCACATCACCTTGCCTAGGGTGTACCAGCCACCCTGGGGCAGAAGGGGTGTCTGTGAGCCCTGAGCTTCCCCAGGACATGGTAGCAAAAACCCTGCCCTATTTTGCTTGCGCAGCTTAAAGGCAATCACTTCCCAGCTTGAAAAGGAGTCATTTGCATGGGGAGAACAGACCACGCTGACCCCAGCCTGGAAAATGCTCCCATGAAACTCTGTCCACATTGCCATCCATCCCAGCTCACCCCAGGGACAAAGTGGTGCGAAGGCACCCTGTTACTGTGATCCCCAGCAGCACCATGCAGGGGATGGGCTGGGCTGACTGGGAAGTAAATTTGCCCCCAGATGGGGCTCCCAGGCAGAGGGTGCTTTAGGCACCACCAGTGAAACAAATTGTGTCATTCTCAACCCAGGTTCCTGTGGTGAGGGTTTTTCAGAGTTCCCAGGGCAGGCTCCACCAACCATGCTCCACAGATGGGAGCTTTTCAGGGGACCTGGCCAGGTCACACACACAAAGGGACAAGAGCCACAGACTCACGTGCTTGCTTCTTCAGCTCCTCATCCTCCCCGTCAGTGAAGATGAAGGTCTGAAAGAGAAGACGAGGCACCTCTGAGGACTGAGGGGCTGAGACCATGTGGCTCTGGATGTGACACAGCACCCCTGGGCAGCACCTGGGATCAGTTCCTCCAGGGAGCTGGTGGTGATTTCTTCCCCCTTGTCCAAACCCCAAAGTGGCACTGGGGAGCCAGTCAGCCACACAACACACCCAGCTTCAGACCAGGACGGGAGCCGAGCTCCCCTTGGGAACAAACCCCAGCCCCCGCACGGAGCATCCCCATCCTCTTGCCTTTTGCATGGGGAGCAGCTGGCAGGGAGATGTTGGGGGCCACAGGGGCTGTGCCCAGCACAAGGAGAGGCGGGGGCATGGAGGGGAGCAGGTGCAGAGCGCGGCCTGATCTGAGCAGGGATTTCAGAGCTGAGCCGGCACGCGTGGCCGGGGGCGCCGGAGCAGCCGCCCGGGCAGGTGTGTTTGCCCATGGCGCCGACTCCCAACCGCGTCCCCACCTGTGTCAACAGCACGTGCCTGTCCTTGGCCACTTGCACAATAGCTCCACGACTCCTCTCTGCTCCCTGTGTCCTACCCCAGGGGGCTGAGATGGTGCCAGTGAGCGCCACTTGGCAGCCCCGAGGAGGGGATGGTTCCCCACTGCCCCATCCCAGCACAATCCCACGGTGCCAGGCAGCACCCGACCGCCTCTCCGGGCCCCTGAGCTGCCTGCCCGGCTGCACTCCTCTATTTACACAGCTAATTCCTGGCATATGTCACCCAGGAAGGAGGGCTGGAGGGGCTGCTCTGGGCCTGGGATTTGGGGAAGGACAAGAAGCAGGAGAGAGCAGGGGGTGGGAAAGGCATCGCCATCAATCAGCGGGCAGCAAACAAAGCTGGAGGAGAGAAACCACAACCAGCTGCCAAGCGCTATTAAAAACCAGACGTGCACAAAAGGGCAAAGGAAGAAAGACAAAAGGGCTGGGGGGGAAGGCAGGAGGCAGCAGAGGGGGGACGATGGAGCGCTGGGGATGATGAATTACAAGTGAGCTGGAAATTGGGTGCCACCCCGCAGCCGGCCCCGGGAACGCGCTGGGGTTTTGTGGCTTGTTTGAGGAGCTGGGTACAATAGTGGGGTTGACTTTACTCAGCGAGGAGAGTTAAGCGGGCAGCAGTCATTAGCATACAGCTGCACTGGTTAACCCAGCCCTGTTTGCTCAGGTCCCCAGCCGGGGCTGGTGGGGAGAGCCCGGAGCTGCAGTGAAGCTCAATGGGAGGGGACGGGGCTACAAGTGACCTTTGGGGCTTGAAAAGGAGAAAAGAAAAAGGCAGGGGGGAAAAATGATGGAGGAGGTGGGAAGGCAAGTTCTCACAAATGCACAGACTGCCGTGCAGCCTGGCTTGTGGGGAGGGACAGAGGTCAGGAAGGCTCTGAGCAAAGAGGATGGGGAAGAGCTGGTGAGGAGGGGACAGCTGGGGGACAGGGACACATCAGCTGCAGGGCCAAGGATGCCCGTCGTTGCTGTGTCTCCATGGACACGTCACTGCTGGGGTGGCACAAGGTCAGTGCTGTGTGTAGAGGAGTGTCACCCCCAACCAAATCGGGGTACAGCTGCTGGTCCCCATTTCCCCCAGGTGCTCAGGGACTGGTCAGGCAACTGACTGGGGTACAAACTGAAGCAGGGCAGCAGAACAGCATCCAAGGATGGCTGAGACAGCCCCATCACACAGAGGGGTTGGCACTCCAGCCCAGGTTTCAGCCTTGCTGGGGGGGCAGCAGGGAGCACACAGCCTGTGCACAGGCGAGACAGAAAATGTTTGCTTGATTAGCTCAGAAGCGCCGTCCAGCAACTGCCTTCAGCTGCTCCAAAAATAACCCCACAACTAATCCTGCACTCAGCCTCTATAAATAGACCACAGGGACAATTGTTTATTACTCGCCTGCACCGAAACATTTCATCCTACCCAGGCATCTCCCCTCGGCCTCTCCCCACACACATCCCTGTGATATTCCTGGTGAGGGTGGACCAGGTGGCACCTCAGAGACTGGGACAGGGGCACACAGCTGCAAGTCACCCCATGTGGGCACCTACTGGGGCCTCACAGGTTTCCCACATCCCTCCCGACCCTACCATGACATTAAATTAGAACTAAAACAATTAAAGGATTCATTTTTTAATTAATTTTGTAATTAATTTGTGTTTCTTGGAGGGGAGATGCACCCTGCCTTCACGGCCTTTCACCTGGGGCTGCAGGGGAGAGGAGCAGAGGTGACAGCCAAGCCTGGGAGGGGACAGGCCAGGAAAGGATGAGAACAAGTTAAAAATATGAATCCACCTTTGGCATCTCTCAAGCAGGATACCAGACATGAGGGCACCTTCCAGTTTATAGCGGTGCAAGTGGACACTGCAGCCAACATCCCTGAGCTGTCACCTGTAAAGCACCACCTCCAGACCCAGCAGGGCCAGAAAGCTCTCCCAGCCCTTACAGCCACCTCTCTCCCACTTGGCCCCTGTGCCAGCCACAGCACCGAGGGGTGCAAGGACCTCTTGGACCACCCCCCCCCCCCCCCCCCCCCCCCCCCCCCCACCCCAGGAACTTTTCCTGCAGGGTGCAAGAGAGGAAGGGCCCGCTGCCCCCCCACCCCAACCCCTGCAGGAAACCTCATTGTTCTCAGAACTGCAGCTTCAAGAAACACAGGATGCCAAATCCCTGCCGAACAATAGCTGCCAGCGCTCCTCGCAGCCCCGCACAATGCACGGCCCCGCGGCCGGGACTCGGCGGCACCCGGGATCCCCGCGGCCAGAACGGGCTCAGCCCCCCCAGCTGGAGCCAGGCAGCCGCCGGCAGCCCCCACTGCCTCCTCCTTGCCCTTGGGGAAGGCTCTTTTTTTATTTTTTTTTCCATTTCTCCTTTCAGGGTGACTCATTTCCCCTGCCCTGGTGGAGCTGGTGGGTTGCTCATGGCTGGGTGCTGCACAAAGTGTCCCACCAGCCAGGGCCACCCCGGGGTCATCGTGGCCCTCTCTGTGCTGCCTGGCAGAGTGGGTCTGTGACTTCCCAGGGTGACACACTCTCAGCACACCCCATGCCTGCCACCACCCCACCAACCAAAAGGGGAACCTCAGACAGGCAGGCACCCCGTGACCCTGCAGAGCACAAATCCTGACCCCGTGCCACATCTCACTTCCCCATGCTGGCAGAGGATGGAGCACTCCAGAGCCCTTTTCACAGCCACCCCACTTGGGTGCAGAGGAAAGGAGGCAGCAAGAAGTGCTGGTTGGGGGGGCCTCAGTCTCCAGCTGGTGAGGGGTCCTGGAGCAGGTCAGGGGGTTCTGGAGGGGTTCTGGAGCAGGTCAGGATGCTGCCAGAGCTGCCCAGTCCCCCACAGCAAATGTTCTTCTTTTCCCTCCATCCTAAGGGTTTAGGGGGGAAAATCCCCACCCTTTCACCAAGTTGGGAGCAGTGTGGTGGCGATGTCCCAGCAATGACAGCGTGCCATGATAGCACCAATCCATGGTGGTGGCTTTCCCCAGGACCGAGGGCAGGTCTGTGCTGGCACAGGATCTCAGGGCTGGGACCTGCAGAGGCGGTGAAGGGGCTTGCAGGGCCGCGGGCCCTTCCTCCCCCTGCTCCCTTCAGCAAGAGGAAGAATCCTCCACTGTAATTTTAAATGCTATAATTTTTAATAACCTCCTCACAAACAATGAGCTCATTGTGCGGCAAGGGTCCCCCACCCTCCCGCCTGGTGCTCCACGCGCCGCTCACCGGCTCCAGGGCTTTTATGGGCAAGGACAGCAGCATCGTTTGGGACAGGCAATTAAGGGGCTCCCACCCCTTAAACTCACACAGGCTGCCCCGGGGGACAGCAGGGAGGGACCCTCACACTCGATCCGAGTTGATCGGTGCTCAGCAGGCCCTGGCACACAGCCCAGCCCGGGGGGAGGCAGCTGCACCGCGGAGCTGGTTTGGGATGAGCAGTCCCCGGTCTCAGCCGCTCTGCTGGGAGCGCGAGTGAGACTCGCATGCCAGCACACTCCAGCATGTGGGTGGGGACCCTGGCCAAGGTGCTAGAGAAATTTGGGAGCCGCCATCAGAGGAGCGTGCTCTTTGGAAGGCAAACCCGTTGGCTTTGCCCCGAGAGCAGGAATTTTTCAAAGGCTGCAATTACCGCGCCGCCGAGCGGGAGGCAGACAGCGGATCCCACGCTGCCGGCACGGCGGCCCGGGCTGGAGCCCTGGCGGGCTCCGAGGCGTGTGCCGAGCTGCCTGGATGCCTCTGGGGTGCCCCAGGGACACCCAGCCGCCTTCAGGGTAACCCCAGGGCCAGCAGAGGTGTCTTTGGCGACTCTGCCGCTGCAGATCACCCAGCAAGAAAGCGGATTTGGACTTGCTCCTGTCCAGGGTTTCTGCTCAGTGGTCATTTTCTTCCTCTCTCTCTTTCCTTTCAAGTGCAAAGTTTCTCCAGCCCGCACTCCAGCATCCTAAGGATACTGAGACAGCTGGAAACTCTCCCCAAAGCAAAGAGGGGAAAGCCCATAATTCTCCTCCAAAAGTAGTTTGTCTGGCCTGGATTGTGCAACCCAAAGAGGAGATTTAGAGGGGAACAGGGATGTGCTCTCCCTGTGCAGAGAGGCAGGAAGGAGGAGGGGGTGCCCTTTGCAGTGTCTTGGAGGTGACAGAGGGCAGGAAACAGGGACTATTGTGGGCAGAACAAAGAACAGCCAAGGAAGGACACAATGGCTGTTCCCCCTATCTGCCAGGGTCCAGGCAGGAGCTACCTGCTGGATTTAACCCCTTCTCAGCAGTGTCTGCACCCCTCCTGCCTGGCTAATGAACAGCCAGAGGGAGGCTGGGGTCTGAGTGCGAGGCAATCAGGAGAAAGAGACGCAGCATCAGGCAAAGGACATTCTCAGCCCTTGGGCAGGAACTTCCCCGCGTTGGTGAGGCAGCTCACATGCCTGAGCACCATTAGTGAAACCCAGAGTGAGAGAGGATGAGCAGAGACAGGCCTGACTCAGAACGAGAGAGACGTTTGAGCGAAGGCAGTGCCCCGCTGCCACTAAATCACCCTCCTGGGATGGAAACCAGGGGGCCAGGCAAGGAAGAGATGCAGGAACTAACTGCAGGGAAGCAAGAGAGAAGAGCCCCATAGCACCAATCACCAATCCCACACTCTGCAGGCAAAAAAACCCCAACTTGATGCCAAGTTTGGAGAAGCCCAGGGTGCCTCAAAGCTTCCCAGGGACAGCTGTATGGGAAGAGCAGAGCAAATCACCCCCAGCAGGGCAGCCTCATCCCCTTTGCCTCGTGTCCCCACAGTCCTGCTTTGCTCCACGGGAGTTTGTGCTGCCTCCAGCTCTCTCGGCAGCTCCTTGTCCTCAAGTGCTGTACAAGAGCCGTCACTCAGCGGCTTGGCTTGTCAGGCAGGCACCTCGCAGGGCTGCGGCCCCCCTGGCTTCATGGCCCTCATCTCTAGGCAACCTGACCTGGACACGGCCGGCTCCGGCTCCCTCGTTCCCATGGAAAGTGCCACACAAGAGGCTGCGAAGCCTTTTCTCTGCGCCAGGAGAAAAGGGGCTTTGTTAGCTTGCCCAGGGGGACAGCGTGAGAGCCGAGCCTTAGGGCTCTGGGAATCCAAACGGACAAACGAAGCACAAAAAAAAAAACCTAGAAGAAAGCCGGAGCTCACAAGAGGGAGAAGAAAAAAAAGAGCAGCCATTCCCAGGATCATCTGTAGGTGCTCAAAGAGCGTTTCACTCCACCACCACTCACCACCCCCTCGCAGTGACAGCAGAGCATAAAAGAGGTTTGCACTACCAATCTGGACCAAGGAGAAGTGGCAAGTGGCAGATCCACTGTCAAGCCTAGGAAAACTGAGGGGGGGAAAAAAAAAACCCCACAATTCACATGGGAAAAAAGTAGTAAGATAATTCTTGAGGTACAGTGCAGGAGCCAAGACCCCACAAGGTCCAGCAGACTTGGGTGAGGGGGGCATGGGCAGGTCAATCCTTCCCCCATGGCCTCCACCCTCAGCCACTCCAGATTTCCAAGGAAAACAGTTTGTGAGCAAGAAACTGAGTTCCAGGCCAGGAGGAAACACGTGAAGACAGTAGGAAGAAAAGGTTAGGACCAGACATAACTTACTTTTGGGAAGCTGTCTAAGGGTAGAAAAAGTGTCTTAAGAGCAAATGGCAAAGCACATTTCCTAAGGAAACAGCTTTTTTTTTTTTTTCCTTTTGAATTTTGCTTCAGTACTTGAAGGACAGAGTAAGGGACTGCCAGGACTCTGGGCAGGACATCAGTAAGGTCAGGAAGCAGACTCGCTGGAACTGCCCCGGTGTGAGTGAGCCGGTGCAGACCCACCAGAGCTCCCAGCAACTCCAGTCCTGCCCAGTCCCTTGCCAGGAGTCTGAGAGTTTCAGCACATCCCGGCGCTCTCCCAGCCCTGGGCTGATAACCCGGGTGTCCTTTGAGCAGCACAACTGCAGGACCTGACCCGGACTGTGGCACGCACGGGCTGGGCTCCACCCCTACACCGTGCCTCAGTTTCACCAACAGAAAGCAACGCAGACCAGCTCTGCAATGGGAGATACTCAGGGGAAAGGACCCCGGGGCAGAGTCTGGGGAGGCTTCTGAGTGTGAGGAGCTAAGGTCGAGCTCCCTCCATCACTCACCCTGCAACGCTGCATTTCACCCTCCCGAAAACACAGTTGGCTGCAGAACAGCCCAGCCAGCCTCGGAACACCACCCGGCTCAGCGACACGGGGGAAAAGGGAACGAACGGCAGGTGGTATTTGCTGGGTCACGGCATCACCCGGATCGCACAGAACGAAGGGCCAGGACCGCGGCGGAGAAGCCCGGGCTGCATCCCGTCCCGAGCCGCTCCATCCCGGCCAGCGGAGGCGACCAGCCCCGTCTCCATCCCTGTCCCCATCCCTTACCATGTCGCGGTTGCGGGAGATCCAGGTGTCGAGCAGCAGCTCCAGCCGCGCCTTGTGAAACTTCTTGGTGGTCTTGACGGCGATGAAGACATCGCGGGGGGAGATGTCCTCGGCCGGCGGCCGCGGGGGGCTCGGCGGGGCCGGGGGCAGCTCCCGCCGCGCTCGGCTCAGCCGCCCGAAGTAATCGGCGAAGCTGCGGAGCCCGGGCGGCCCCTGCGCCGCCGGAGGAGCCACGGCCGCCGCCGCCCCCAGGCTCTGCAGCGCCCGCTGCGCCCCGCCGGCCTCCCCCCGGGCCAGCCCCGGCCTCCCCGGCGGCTCCACCATGAGCACCAGCAGGCAGGTGAACATGGAGCCCACGAGGGACAGGAGCAGCTTCCTCCCGCAGCTCTTCAGCATCCTTCCTTGCCTCCGCTCCTCGCCTCTCCGCGCCGCCGCCACCGCCGGCCCCCGCTGCGCAGCCGCCTTTAAAGCGCGCCCGCCCCGCCCGGGGAGGGACGGAGCCGGGGCCGCCCCACTCGGGGCGTGGGCACCGCCCGGCCCTGCCCGCGGTCCGCCCGCGCCCCTCCGACCCCCGCGTCCCCCCCGCCAGCCCCTGCACGCGTCCCGGCTCCTCCGGCCCCGTCCTGCCCGCTCCGGCCTCTGCCCTGCGCGTCTCCGTGCCCGCGGCCGGGAGCGCACGGCTGGGTGCGGGCAGGGTGCCTGTGCCTCTTTCTCCTCCTCCTCCTCCTCCGCCCTTTCCCTTGATACCCGGGGATGGGGACGCTCTGGTCCCCTGTAGCCCCCAGCGCGCTGGGAGCATCGCACGCTGCTCTGTCGGCAGCAGCGGGTGCGTTCCCCGTCCCGGGCTGCCCAAAGCCCTGCACCGAGATGTTCTCACAGCCCTGTCCAAGTGGTTTCCAGAAAGCTGACCAGCCTGACCAAGCTCCAGGCATTGTCCCATCTACTGTGAGGCAAAGCATAATTGAAAACAAACACACCAACCCCCCCCAAAAACCACAGCGCTGCTCTCACTTCCACCAGGCTCCATTCTGGTGGGTAAATCTGGGGACAAGGAGCCAGGAGTGTCTGTTCTCATTCCTTCTTCAGCGAGACCTGGAGAGGCTCCCAGACTTGACCAATCTCATCCCAGGCACAGCACCGTGCTCTGAAGCCCCAAAGTTCTGGGATATCTGAAAATATATGTTGTATAGGTACCAAGCAGCCCCCTCCTCCCGCCTCCAGTGATCACTAATCATGATAATGATTGCTTGTTAAATGAGACACCATTTTTCCAGCAAGACAGTGAGAGATGTGGTGCCCGAAAGAGAAAACTGGTTTGAAATCGGGTCTTGGATGTGCCACCAACTTGATATTTTCCTGGCGCCGAATCCCGGGGCCTCTTTCCCCCCTTACCCTCTGTCTCTGCAAGCAGTGAGCTCTTGGGGTTTTCTTTCCCAGGGAGTGTGCTGCTACAGGGAGGCGGATTTGGGTTTGGGCCTGGGCTGCAATGTAATGCCATAATCAGGGGCTGCTGCATTTTTGGGCAGGGACCTTGTCCAACTTGCATTTTTCCTGCTGTCACGTGCTCCATTCATCTCTGGCACTGGATAAACAATACCATAATACCAGGCAGGATGAAGCAGGGAAACTGCTTCCTCAGGCAAGCCCCAGCATTTGCCTCCTCTTGATTTTAGGCCATGCATTCTCTTGGTCAGCACTTGAACCATGATCCCAGGCTAGAAACACTCGGGGAGACTTTGGGGCTTCGTTTTTCAAGGCATTGGCCATGTCTGGAGACAGACCTGGATTGCCAAAGAAGCCTCCCATAATAAAATAAAAAAAAAGTCAGTTAGACCGTACAAACACAGGAACCAAATCCCACACTCCCCACTTCCCGCTATTGCTGCCCAGCCTTCCAGTCTCAATTTGCTTTTTTTTTTTTTTTTTTTTTTTTGGGCGCCCTTTGTCTCCAACCCGATGGCACAGCAACCGCGGCTCGAGAGGCAGCTGAAAAGCCCGAGCAGCAAAACCCTGAAAGAAGAAAGAGCCCCTTTCTCCAGGAGCCAAAAGGGGAGGAAAGGCACTTTTCCCCCGACCAGCTGCTCTGCCACTCCCGCAGCCCCGGCACTGGCTGGGGACACGCGCTGTGGCCAGATGTTGGGGTCCCAGCCGGCGCCGCGGGGCAAGTGACAATGCGGGCTCTGTGTGCGCTCTGTGTGCATGTCCCCGGAGATGCAGGGGCTTGAGGAGCCGCTGTGCTGCCACCGCTGCCGGCGCAAGGGCTGTCCCAGCCTGCCAGCACTGCCTTACCCCACCCCGGCTCTGCCCGGCTGTGCGGGGAAGTTGTTCTTCCAGCAGCACTGTCTTGCCAGAACAAGACTCCTCCGGGATTGTCCAGCCGCTGGCCGCATCCCCACAGATTTCCCCTCCAGGCACCTCCTCTCCTGGCTCGGCCCTCACCTGCCACGTGGATGTCGGCAGCGAGGCACTGGTTCCCTCAGGGAAACCCTGCTTGCTCCGCAGTGGGCACAGGATGGCACCTGAGGGGCAGGGAGCTGGAAGTGAGCATGGGAAGGATGCTCCCAGGAATGTTTGGTGCCCCGTTCACCGGTATTCAGACAATTTTTTGGGTACAAAATCTTAAGCCCAACAGGGGTGACTCCAGAAGCGGACAAATTCGGGTGGCCCATAAATACAAGGGGCAGGGGAGATGGGTTCTGTCACAGCTGCTCAGCAGAAGCCATGCCAAGACTGGACCGGGAGGGGCATCTCACTCCCACTCCCAAAAAGAATCCCATTTTGGACACAGTGCACAACTCCCTCCACTGAGGTGTGAGGTGAGATGTGGCTGCAGGGTGTGGTGTGCTCCCCACACTGCCTGATCCCACAGGGATGGTTCCAAGACAGAACATTCTGCTCAAATGCCCCAAATCTCAAGGATATGATCGCTCCCATTTCAGATAAATTTCACTGAAACTTCAGACTAGTTTTCCACTGCAGATAACTGGATTCAGCCCCGCACCAAACCCAGGGCTGAGGCTGCACGTGGGGCATCTCCCTTTCAGCCATACCACGGTATTAGCTCGGTTTAAATTGGTTTAAACTCTCCGCATCGCCCCTGCTCGCAGCCTGACCCCGGCACTCAATAGGTGGTCCCTAAGAGGCTCCCAGGTTCTCAGGGCTACTAAAAATGGTTAATAAATCCCCAGTAATAAAGTGTTCAGGTCATCCGAGAGAAATGCCGCGCTCGAGCTGCAAAGCTGCATTGTCTGCCCGCAGCGATTTACGCGCTCCGTCGGACAGGGGTTAAAAGCTCTGTCAGGCGCCGACTTCGCCGCTGAGGTATTGTCGGGGGTATTTAACGGGGTTCGGCCCCGACCTGCGGCCGGGCGGCCACTGCTCCCACTGTGCAGCTCAGGTTTGGCACGGAGATGTCGGAGGAGGGCGGCCCAGGAGCTGGATCCTGCCCGTGGTCTGCCTCTCACCCCCCCCACTTTTTCTTTCTGGGATTTTTCTGAGCGCACAAAAGAGATTTTGCATCAATTACTGGTAGGAAAACGGCAGAGCCCCGCGGCAGAACTCTGCGCTCCCGTTCCGGGCTTGGTTAACTTCCCATTGTCTGATAGGCTCCGCTATTCAGGGCCAGGGCAAGGGCTCAGCTTTTTTCATCTATCTAGCGGTTTTTAAAAACACCTTCGAAACAAAAAACCTTCCTGCCCTTGTAGCACAGGGTCTGGCAGTGCCTTTGAGGTGGCTGCAGAGTGGAGCAGGTCAGCATCTCCCTGCCCAGCACGCAAATCTCTTGCAATGAGTGCCCACGGTGCATCTCCTGATGATGAGCTGTCCCCATGCCAATCAACCCCGATGTGCTCCAGCGCTGGCACCACCAGGTCCTGCTGCCAGCCCCCTCTACCCTCCGTGGCCCCAGACCCTACATCGCTTTTCCCCTCCACTCTGGGGTCTGCTGGTCTTCCCGGCGGGGCGGGAGGACACGATTCGATCCGTGCAGGGCACTGTGAGATCCCACGGGGCCGGGGGCTATACAAATGCAAAGCGTCATTATTTTCCCGGGGCTGAAGCAGAGGCCTGAGAAAGGTTGAGTGAGAGAGGCAGCGAGCAGGGAACAGCGGGGGATTTAGCTCCTGAAAAGGAGCCAGGGAGAAAAGCGGGCGAGGAGTTTCATTGTGCGCTGGGCAGAGGGGGTCACGAGCAAGTTAAACTGGTTAATGTATTGGAGCAGCTTCCTCCGAGCTGCTGGGAGCAAGCAAAGCCCTCAACAAAAGGCCGAGGGAGCATTCTTGCGGGGAAAGTGGGCTCTCTTTAAAAGGATTTGATTTCTTTTCTGTCAGTTGAATGGAATTTGGTGGTGACTCCTCCAGGTCTAAGAATTTGGGGCTTTGGCGGTGGTGGTAGCGGGAAGGGACGGTCCCTGTCTCCTCCCCACCTCCCCCCCCCTCCCCATTCCTGCATTTTTCTCCATCTCCAGGCCCGCTGCCTCCAGATTACAGCTCCCGGTGTCGCGGGGGGAGAGGAGCTGGGGGAAGACAAGCGGCCCCATAGATGCTCTGATCCCGAAAGAAAGAGAGGGGCACGGGGCCGTCCCTGCCCAGCCTGGTTTCTCATGCTCCCTATTCAGCCCAGGGGAGGGGAGGAAGGTGTGGGGAGAGGGGGGACTGGTGGGGCATCCACTGCTGATTTAATGCTTCTCTCAGTGCTTCACGGCCGAGGTTGATCTCAGGGGAGTTTTGGCAGCATAAGGTGTGCAAGGGGAGCTTTCCACTCCTTCCCCTGGGGCATGGAATTTTGATGTTAAAACCATGGAATGAAGGTAAAAACATGAGGGAAAGGGATTTTCAACTATCAAAATCAGCTGGATGTATCTCCTCTTTCCTGTAGCCTGTGCATCTCTCTCCTCCCAAGAGCAACTCCTGGGGCAGCTGAGGACTGTGTTCACAGACCTGGCTTTGTCACCCCAAAATCCCTGAGCTGGTGGGCAGGAGCACTTCCTCTTCATGGGTACAGCTGCTGGGCCATGGAGGGGTCACACTGCTGCCAGCCAGGGCTGCTGGGCTGGATGCAGCAGTCTCTGACTGCAGGTGCCTCCTTTGGTGCTGACCCCGAGAGCAATCCAGGGAGATTTACAGCTGCCCTGGGCTGGAGATTGGCTGTTGCACGCTGCTCAGACTAACTGGCAGCGTGGATTTGGGGTGGGAAAAGACAATAATTAAATAAGCAGTGACTGTGACTGGTAACCCAGCACTGCATGAGGTTATCATAGAGCCAGAGCCTTCAGCAGTGCTCAGGTAGCTGGACAGACAGACAGCAGCTTTCCACTGACTGAGCTCAGCTCGCTGTGCCTCAGTTTTCCAAGAGGTGACATTGTCAAAGACACCATGGTCCCTGTCCCCTGGGCTGGTGCCTGTTTGGGAGATTCCCCTGTGGGCTGTGCATGGAGCCTGCCCATGTCGGTCTGTACGTGTCCGTCTGTACAGGCAGAGCAGGAGCACAACAAGCTCACAGAGATCACAGTTTGCTGTAGATGATGGCCAGCCTGTCCCAAGCTCCTTCCAGAGGTGTGGTCAGCAGAGCTTGCAGCTCCTGGCCTTTAATTTTTGGCCTCTCATTCTTTCTGGCCCCAAATTTTCTCATGTTCCTGTTGTGAGCTGTCCCTCTCTGCTTTGCCTTTCTGAAAAGAAGCCAGAAGCTGATGTCAGGGGAAGTGTTTGATGATTATCCCAAGGAGAAGGCAGGAATCAAATCTCACGCTGGGCTGGACTGGATGGACAAAGGCCCAGTGAACCCCATGTTCCCCCTCCAGCAACAGAAGAACTGTCATATATAGTTTGTTTAGTTGTTTTTTGTTTGGTTGGTTTTTTTTTTAAATATATATAAGGAACAGACAACAGCCAAAGGCAGGCTGCTCCCAGAGCCCATCCCAGCCAAACCCTGCACTGTGCTCCCCTCCAGACCAGCACCTGCCTTAATAACCCCTTAAATCTCATGGGTTTGCCCATGTCTGATGCAGTGGCTGGCCACACTCTGTGATGGGACACTGGCCACTCTTTTCCTGGCCACAGCTACCTACAGCTCCAGGACTTCCAAACCTCCTGGGGAGAAGCAGCCAGGCAGACAGATCAGGGATGTGTTTTAACTCCCTGCTCAGCCCTGAGCATCTCAGGGCCTGTGGTAGGTCCCACAGATCTCCTGTGCACACCCTCTGCACCCAACCCAGATCAGATATGTGTGTCACTCTGGCCCTGAAATGCTCCTGCAAAGGCTGTTTCAAAATGCTTGTTGCTCAAAGGGATTTTGGTTTCTATCTGGGCCCCCAGAGCTTCTTGGCTTCTTCCTTGCCCTTGAGGTGTCCCAATTTAGTAGCTGAGGGGTTTTTCAAAGGTAGGTGAGTAAGTCAATATTCACCCACCACTTCCCCCAGCTTGCCTTGGTGTTCCCAAAAGCCCACCCCTTCCAATTTCCCCACCGCACCCCTGGGAAATTTGTTTGCTCCCTTCCCATTGCCGCTGCAAAAGGGATTAAAAGCAACAGTTCATTTTTCATGTGATGCAAGTTTAAATAGGAATTTCACTGCTCTGGCGTCGCCTGGTTTCCGGGAGGCAAAGCTGAGAGGGGATGGTATTAGCGCTGTGCAAGGCAGGGAGGAGGAGGAGGGAGGTGGGAGTTGGAAGGGGGAGAGGCGGGGGGACGTGCGGGGGTGAAGATGGGATTAAAACATCCCATTAGAATTTCTGTTTTTGGAAAGCTCACAAAAATGTTGACATGTAGCATGACTAACATAGTGCAAATGTCAGCCCGGCTCTGCGAACGGGGGCCCTCGCTCCCCTCCCAACACGCTGGCCCCCTTTTAAGGCAAAAATATACAATGAGCCGCACAATGGCCGAATTCCAGAGAGCCGCGCTAATTGTTCCTCGCTCACGTAGGGCTAATTGCTTTGCTGAAACCATTCGTGCCTGGCCTGGATCCCACGTGTTTTTACCATTTAATTAGGACAGAAAAGCTGGGGCCAGGAAATGGGGTGAGATAAAGACTGGCAGAGATGGAGGATAGGTCGGGTGCCCTAACCTGGAGAGGAGACATGCTGTGTGTGCTTGGAGAGTGGGTAGGGAGCAGTCCCTGCTCACACCAGCTTCCAGCGGGATTAGAGCTGTGCAGGCAGTGGGGATGGGAGTGGGACACTGTGACAGCTCTTGGGGCTGGTGAGGCCAGCTGTGAGACAGAGAAATGCTGCCAGCCACAAACGTTTGCAAGAAACACCTTCATCCAGCTGCTCAGGGGCTGCTCCAAGGCTCTGGCACACAACACGTGTGCAGCTCTTCACCTGGTGCTATCATTAGAAAGTCTGTCCATTTGCAGACCATGTGCAAAGCGTGAGCAGGACTCAGAGAGGGGAACAATAGATGGCCAGGAAATGCCTTTTGATGGCTGCTTATTGTCTTCCACCTTCTGGGGGAACTGGAAGTTTAACTATAGTCTTCCTCTTTCAGGTATTCCTGTAAATCTTCGTCCTCCTCCGAGGATGCTCCTGGACCGCAGCATCGCCTGGCGCTGGGCTCCATTGTGCTCGGGAATTGTGCTCAGGAATGTGCATGTGTTTTTCCCCTTGAATTGCTCCTCTGAGACTGCAGAGACCCAGAAACACTGCAGGGCCCCAGCACCTCCCCTCAGGAGAGAAGGGTTTGCTTAGGGGTGTCACTGTCTCCCCAAGGCACAGCACAGCAGCTCTGCTGCTGCTCAGCCCAGTACTGTGCTGCAGCTCATGGCAACACCCTGCTACAAACAGGCTCAATATAACACTGCCTTCCCATTCTCCCAACAATTTACAGAGCTCTGCTTGTTCTACAGCATCCTCTGGGAAGCCTTCATCCAGGCCCTAGTGTTTCCTAGGCAGGGAAAGCCATTTAATGTATATGATCTGACTCTGAAATACAGCACTCTGTAGGCTGAACCCTGCTGGAGCTGATCTGTGACTTCTGCAGGTGTCTCATCTCCCCATGAATGCAAACATCTGGGGGTTCCTCCACTGCCCATCTACACATCTTCCTCTGGTGACAGCAACCAGCCAGAAGCCACCAGCCCTCCTTGCTCCCCAGCCTGTACCACCCCTGATCCCCTACAGCAGCTCTTAGGGTCACTGCAATGCAATTTGCGCTTGGCAAGTTTAATTGCTCTGTGGCCTTCATCACAGAACAGCTCTTGGCCTTATAAGCAGTATTATGAGCAGTACCCTGGTGGGTCTGGGCACTCAGAACAATCATTTCAGGTCAGTGTGAAAAGATTGTCACACAGTTCAGAGCACAAATCTTAAAGTGAACCTGGCTCCAGCCTCCACTGGCTGCAGAGCAGCCCCAGGAGCTCTGCTGCCACTGGGCTGTCACTCCCCTGTGGGTAGAGGAGCTGAGACATCTGTGGCTGGAGTAATTTTCTTCCAGCTGCCCCAGAAGTGAGGGATGTGCTTGGACTCTGCCTCACTCCCAGCCCAAGGCTCTTGTCTTTCAGGTCTCTTGAGAATATGAATAATTTTTGCCCAACTGCAGATGAAGGAGGAATTAGTCACACAGAGCTCAACCATGAGGATAGAAGGTAACCACTGAAAACAGAAAACACAAACTTCAAAAATTCTCCAGAAAAAAAATTGTAATTCTCTGTATAAAAAGGGTGATCTTCTCTTTGTGTTTCCATGAAAGCCTGAAGAGCACACCCATACCCTGAGGACAAGGATGTTAACATTGGAATTTACAGCAGCAATTTATTCAGGAGAAAGGCTGCAGGTGAAAAGGACTGATACTCCAACAAGAGAGTGAGAATTCTTCATAGATGCAAATGCAATACTTGTAAGTCAATATTTGCTCTTGCAATATTGGCACACCAGCAACGGTTTTCCAATAAGAATAAGTTTCAGCCCAGCTGCTCCAGGATCAGGATGTTCAGAAGCATTCAGATCCAGTTCTTAAACTTCATTAAAAATGTGGTTTTTAAAAGCCTTTGGGGAGCGTAGAGTCTTTTATGACAAGTCCTTCTAGCCATTGAAATCCACCAGTGCCGTGGGGTGGCTTCATGGTAGCTAACCAAGAACAGATGATCCCTTTGGGAAGAGAATATTTAAAACCCTAAAACACAGACAAGACAGAAAAAAATCCATGTGGCAACAAGAAAAATAAGAACAATTCTCCTCAGATCAGCCAGTCACAGAGAAACCCCCAGATGATAATTCAGCCTGGGATTTAGCCCCCACCCTATGCACGTTTCCAGCTCCATTAATGTGCTGGAATATCACACTGAGATACCCAGTGCTGGTCACTCCTTGAGGTTTTCAGCAGTTCCCTGGAAGTTACTGTCACATGTGTATGAGCAGGGAGCCTGGGGAGCCCAGGTGACACTAGGACATGCTGGCCAGTACAAGCCAGTGTCCCTGCCCCAGTCCCTTGTGCCTGTCCCATACACAGAGCCCAGTGAGGAGGTCTCCAGTCAAGGGAGCTGGAAAGATCTTCACAGCACCAAAAGAGGCCAAGAGCCTTTCTTCAGAGTTGGTTTTACTTACATAAAGAAGGATAAGCAGTCAAAATATAGGAAATTAATTCTCCTATCTGGAAGAGAAGAAAATAACCAATTTTAGCCCTGCAATCAGGGCTCTGGGAGCAGCTGTCCCAGTTTGTGAGGTACAGCCTGTGTCACTTGTTACCCTGCTGTAACAAGATGAGCCAAGTAGCAAGCAAGAGATCTGTAGGCTGGAAACCAAGATGTGGAGGAGAACTGAGCAGTACTTCTGCATACCACTGGGAAAGAGCTTAGGTCAGTGATCATCATCAAAATCTGGGAGCTAAAAATGAGGAAACTCCTTATTCCTGTTCCCCATGGCTCATAAAGTTTTACATCAGGAAGGGTGGAGGCAACGCGTTTTGTACTCTTGGAAGGAACTACACGTCCTCGACAGACTGACTGCTCCTCTTGTTGTTGCAGAACAGCTGCTGTCCTTTGTCCCAAAGGCTCCCGTTCATGCCCCATTCCCTGACCTTGAAGGACCATGTCTAAGGAGGTGGTCAAGGGGATTTCTTTTGGGTTTATTTCAAGACTTGCCCAATTAGCCCATTAAATGCAATCTCCACCTCGGAATAGCATCCTCGGTGTGGGTCGGCAGCTCAGGTGGACAAAGGACTTCATTAAGCTGTTATCCTGTTTTTTACACTCAGAATGACATGGCTTTTATCCTGGAACGAGCTGGCTGTTGGCTGCTGCTCTGGAACAGGGCGCAGGGAGTGTGCCAAGCCCATGGAAGGGACACATCCACCTGCCCCAGAGGAAGTGGGCCAGCAGCCAGGCGAGGTTTGCACACACAGCAGGACAGGCACCCAGCAGCAGCAGCGTCCTCCACTACTGACCTGGGCTGCAGTCAAGCTGGCAGCTGAGAGGGAAGAGGAAACCATATTCTATCGTTATCTCTCACCTTGCTTCCCTTTTGTAACAGCCCCATCCCTTTGCAAAACAGAAAAACACACCAGGGCTTTACAGGGGCTCCTGGAGCCCGAGCTCTGAGCCAGGGCTGGAGCTGCCCTCTGTAAGGGCTGTGCACAGACGAGCTGTCATTTCCCCAAACTGGGTCAGATGCAAAAGAGAAGAGCTCAGGGAACAGCAAGACTTTGTTTCCAGCTCAGTCCCAGCCTCTGCTAGGGTGGGATGCTGCTGCAGGGAGGCTTTTCTTCAGGAGGCAGGACCATGCCCCTGCTGGTGCTGTCCCCAGCCTTGAGACCCCACAGTGCCACCTCACTGCTTTTACCAAGAGCTTGTATAAATGCTCAGGGATATGAATGAGAAATATGAGGGCAAAGAAAGCTGAGCTCCCAAGATTGTTGCCATCATCCTCTCCCCTTGCACTGTGTGACCATCTCTTTTCAGTTTAAGCTCCTGATCTCCCAATCCCTGGTCTGACACAGTGCCTGTCTGTCAGCTCTGCTCCCTGATCCCTTCGTGTGGCTCCTATACCGGCTCTCAGGAGCAATAGAGGCCATCTCTCTGTTTTTCACATGAGCTGGTTTCACATTTGTTTTTCTTTCAAACATGAGGCTTTGCAGATATTAAAATATAATCCAGGAAGAGTTTGCTTTGTGAGGGAAGAGTGTGGGATCATGGAGGGGAGAGGGGTCACTGGGGGACTGCAGGGAGGTGGGGGTGGCAAAGCAATTTTCATTTCCCCTCTGTGTCCCATTGGGATCGAATCTTTACTTCCCTGCAAACAATAGTGGCCAGTATGGGACAAGTTAGAGACATTGGGAGACTCCAGGCCCCCCAAGATGGGAATTTCTGTTTGCAGCAGAAATTTTATACATTGCTTATGGAGAGGGGAGAAGAAAAGCCCTTGGCAGGTGGTAAAGCCTGAAGAAGATGGCTGGGACCATGGAGAAATGAGTAGAAAGGAGAGAAGAAAACACCCCTCCTAGTACTGAGCTGTTGTTTCGCATTCTAAAAAAGCAAACAAATGCAGTTTGTGCTATAGGTAAACAGAGGAACTGGGCAGGCAGGACAGGAAAGCAGGGCCTCCTCAGAGCCCTGCACCACGCAGGGAGACAAACAAGAATCCTAGAAATGTGGAGAGAGGATTGAGGTGATTGCTCAACACGTGAGGAAATATGGAGCAAAAGCCAGCTATCAGGGAGAGGAAGCTGGAAAAGGGCAGGCTGATAGGAGCCATGAGGTCAGCACAGTAAAAAAAATTAGTGTGGGAAGGCTTGCCAGAGGCAGGAGCCCACAGAGCACACGCGGCCCTGCTGATCCTCCCGCCTTACACGCGCAGGTGGCAAGGGATTACTCGCCTGATACTGGGTTAAAACTGCTCAGTGGTGGGGAGTTCAATCCATCAAAGGCTCCTTAGCTACAGATCTGCCTCACAGCACCTGCAGCTTTATTTCCAAGGGACCCCTTCCACGCTGATGCTGCTCCATTGGCAAAGCCTCACCGAGCTGAGGCTGTCACCCAAAAATCACCAGGAACGAGTGGCTGCATCCACTCAGCCCGGCCATTTTTCTTGAATGAGCACAAATCTGGCCCTGTCTGGCTGTCAGAGCGAGCATGAGACACACAGGCTGCCCTGCCAGGCGGGGTTTGGTCTCCAGGCTGAGCGCGTGGTGAGCTCATCCCGCCCGGAGCGCGAGGCACAGCGCTGGGAGCGCTGCCAGCTGACCCAAGGCCCTGTGAGCACTGGCAGCACGGTCTGTTTGGGTTCCTCACATGCCCAGGGGTCTCAGGGCTTGTTTTGAGTTCAGCTCAGCTCGGCAGTTTTGATGGATTCTGCCTTTCTGCTCTGGTCACAAGCAGTTGGATGTTCACAACAGTCTTGCTCTAAGACAAGCAGCATCCATAAATCTCTGGTTGAAGCCAAGAAAATCCTGACTTTCATTACTCTGTGATGTCCCCTCAGCCCTTTGAACGCCCAGTGCCCTTGCGTGGAAGCCTTAATCGAAGTCCTATCAAAAGGAGCAGAATAAATCTTGTTATCTTGTGAGGTAAGGTCACACTCTCTGTGTGGCCATCTGGCAATAGATGGGGCTGCCCCTTGGGTCATCTTCTCCTTGCAGGAAGTCTTCCATCAACTCTTGCAAGGCATGAACCCCTGTGTCCCCCCAAAATGTGTTCCAGCAGTTGTCCCTGCTGCGGTTTGTTCAGTGGGTCACTGCTCAAACCAGAGGACTTCTCATTATGATCCCTCCTACCAATCCACTGCTCCAAGGAGACAAGCTGGGATGTTCCCAGCCTTGCTCCCAGGACCTCACAAGGGATCTCCCATTAGGATCCCACACACTACTGAGTCACTTCTCCAATTTCATTGAAATATGTCTGTTTCTTGCAGTTACCTACAGAATGAAGAATCTTGGAGCATTACAGATTTCTACAGATTTGATTCTCTGGCTCATCTGTCATTGCTCCTGTTGCTCTGCCTCCTCCCATGTTCCCAGTGATTTGTTAAAAGTTTGCACCAAAGCCTGATAAAAACTGCCTCTAACATCCAATAAGTTTGGATCAGAGCTTGAATTCCTAGAAAAACACCTTTTCCTGCCCCATTTCCCTGGCTGGACCTGCTGCTGGGGTCAGTGTCCCTTGGCTGCTGGGGTCAAGGACAGCCATGCTGACATAAACAGGCTTTTTTAGCTGATTTTCCTTTCCAGCCTCAGGCAGGGAAGAGAATGGGGATGTCCTGTGCCTGCTCAAAGAGGATGCACAGTGAGTAGTGACTGCAACCATGACTGTTTGTTTGCCTTTCCAGCAAGTCTTTGATAAAGCCTGGCTCCTGCCTCTGCTGCCCGAGCTCCAGGGACCATGGGAATGCTGGGACAACCATCTCCCCATCTGGGACAGGACACAGGACAACCAGTGACCAGTCTGCTGGCCCAGCAGCACACTCAGCTGGACACACATCCCCTCCAAGGGACAAAGGGACTCACTGAGAGAGGAAGAATTCCTCTCTCAGTGTGGCCTACAGGAAAGAGGGGGCTGAAGAGGACTTGACTTCATCAGCAGCAGGAAGGGAAGATAAGGATGGAAAATCAGATTGTTTCCAGCTCATGTCTGGGCAGTCCGTGGGGAAGAGGCTACAAGATCCATGCACAGTGTGAAGAGTCTGGAATTTGGGCAGACTTGGAAGATCCTGAAGGAGACCCTAGGGAGCTCCTTGGTCCCCGTGAAGATGGTGCCTCCTGCCATGGTGGCAGCAGCATGAGGAGGGTCTGAGTGTGGCAGGGTGAAGCCAACTCCACCATCACTCACTGCCCTCCAATCTCTGCTGGCTCTCCTCATGGCTGCCCTTCTCTGAGCCCAGGAAGCATTACATGGGAGTATCCAAGCACCTCACTCCACGTGGAGTACCGTGCAGGGTAGCTGGAGGGACAGGCATGGATGGCTCTATGTTTCCCCTTCTCCTCAGCTCCCTCCAGCCCTGTCTGCTCATGAGGCCACGAGCAAGAAGCCACTGGGCAGAGGCATCTGCTCATCCTCCCTGAGAACAGGGACCTTTTTCTGCCTGTCACCCTATAGCCATGACCCAGTTTCACCGAGGCACTTCTCAACCCCTGGCTTTTTCCTTTTTGTCTCTGCTCTCACCATTCCCCTCCCTCCCCTTCACCGCTGGCATCTGATCTTTACTTTCAGACTGGGAGGGACAGAGGAGGCTTTTCCTTGCATTGCCCCCACATTGTTCCCTGCTGGTATTTGGGAACAAGTGTGACATTCAGGGGAGCCAGAGCGGACAAAGCCTGCCTGCAGGTAATCGTACCGCAGGCGGGCATATCGGGTATCCCTGGACACAGGGCATCCAGGAGCTTTTGACTGCATCTTTTTAGGAAGATCTTTCTCAGCCCAGTATCTCTCAGATTAGGTTTTGTCCCCAGAGGAGCCTGTTGTGCCTCCATTGTGGTGCAGCTGTGGGAACCCGCGGCCCGGCACGGCACCGGAGCGGGGACAATGCCCAAAGGCGCTCCCAACCTGCCCCGTGAGCGGCTCCTCCCTGCTCCAGAGGGACTCTGATCTCTAATCAGAGGCTGTGTCGACATCTGCTGCCCGGCGCTTTCTCCTCTGCACTCGGATGTCCACAAAAGAGCAGGGATGGATGGATGGATGGATGGATGGATGGATGGATGGATGGATGGAAGCCCTGAGCCCATGGAGAGGGGGACACGCTCATACACAGGACAGGTGTACCAGGTACAAAGCCGGGCTGGTGCCTTGGATGTGTAAGGAGGAGGCAACACGAGGGTAACAACACTTGCTCTGTGCTGGAGGAGTAGCAACAACCTCAAAAACTCAGTGATATGTGGGAAAATATAGAGGAAAGCCCAGGATTGTCTCCATTCCCTCCCATGCACCCTCTGGCATTGCCAGGGAGAGCTGGTCCTGGGTACAAAGCACCTACAGCCCCGAAAAAGATGGGAGATCCCATCTCTGACTCTCTTCTGCACCTAGGGACTTTCAGGGATGCTAAATCCTTCCTAGAGTAATAGGAAGGAATATTGGTCCTCAGCCTCTGCTGCAGCACAAACTCATACTGCTGGGTGTCCCATCTGAGAATATCCAGCCCTATCCAACACAGACAGAGCCTGGCTGCTGCATGACCCTGCCTGTCCTGGGATGGGACATCTAGAGCTCTGACAAGCCCAAGGAGAGTGCAGTGTCTTTTCTCCTCAAAGAAATCAGCCCTCACCCCTCCCCAAAACCATTAAAACGCCTGATTTAGTACAGATACTGACTGCATTAGTCCATGCAGAGCCACTTCTGGCTCCTCATGCTGAGGAGCTGCGTAACCCCAGTGAAGCCTCACGGATATAAACCAGTCCCTGACTGATCCCTTATCTCCAGCCTTCTCGTGCTGACTGACTGGTTCCTCCTCTTTCTCAGCCGAGCCTCTGCTCTGGATTCACACAGACTTTTCAACACTTTTAAAATCCTGGCCCAATAAAACATTAAAGCACTTGAACATGAATGTGACTGTTTACTTGCTTAAACCTAAACATGGGACGTAGCTGGGTCAAGACCTTTCTCTTCCTGCCCAATGCCTGCTCCTCCAGTGTCCTGGCTGCTCTCCTCAGCATCGTCTGTGGTTTCTCTGCGTTACAGTGCAATGTCACGGAGAATTCACAGTTTCCCATTTGTGACACGCTGGTTTTGCCTAAGGTGACAAATGACCTTCTCCCACAGTGATAAACCAATTTACTCATCCCAGGCTGCATCTGCTGGTTCGTCATGGTCTGCCACAGAGCAGAGGCTTTCGGTTCTGCTCAGCATCTGCACCACAGCTGTTTGCCATCGGCTTTCCCCTTGTCTTTCGCATTCGGCCACTCTCTTCCTTTTGCACTTCAGTTCGTTGTGTTTCCTTTTATTTTTCTCTGTTCCTAAACCAAGCTGGCTCCTGGCTACCTCTTCTGGGAAGAGCAATCCACTGCCAGGCCATGAGGCAGCCTCTGCAGCTCCACGTGGTTGAGCACGTTGAGTTGGGTGGGAAGTAACGAGCATTGCTGACCTGTTGCCATGGGATGGGAAGGGACATCTAAGGATAGGTAGAAATGCCCATGAAGCAGCTGGGGACGTGGCACTGAGCCTGGGGCAGGGCTGGTTGGTGTCCCCAGCGCTGTGTGGGGACAGCTGCCCGCAGCTGCTGAGGCTGTGCCGCGTGCAGGAGCGTGCAGCCATCGGACACGGCCCCAGCAGAGGTGTTTGGGAGCAGGTCCAGGCTCATGCAAGTCGGGCTGGCTGCCCAGCATCCTCCATGAGAGGAAAAGATGCCTTAGCAGGGATACAAACACACCATGGGCAGGTCCTTGGATAAAGACATTTCCCTCCAGCACATCTGGAAAATTACTCCCACCCTTTAGTAAACAGGCTTCCAGAGGAAAGACTGTGCTAGTGTTGTCCTCCCTTTGGGACACAGTGGAGCCAAGGTAGGAAAACCCAGCAGGATGGGAGGATATAAACTCCCCTGGAATAACTTACAGCTGTCCTGGAAGCTCAGAGACCCAGAGGGCTGAGGAGAGTGTGGGCAAAGTCACAGATTTCATCAATTCTGTTTATCCTTGGCAAGGGGCCAGTGGAAGATCCAGTTTCCACAGGAGAGCAGGGATGATGGAGGTTCATCTGGTGTCCCTGTTGAGTTCAGCTTTTCTTCCACCTCCATACACCCATAGGAGCAGCAGCACAGGTGGGTCTCTGGGCCAGGCTCAGGAGAAAGCCTGGAGGAGCCAGAACAGCTGATATTCCTCCTCTTCCTCCTCCTCCTCCTGAATAGAGGAGGTCCCAAAACCCCCTCTTTATCTTTAAAAACCATTTCATAACACCCAGCATCACTGACGATGGGTTATGGTTTTCAGAGGCTGGTAAGAAGACAAAAGAAACAGTGCCACAGTATGAAGTCATCTCAGGATGGGGAAAGATCCAAGAGAAGGATTGCAGGTCCTCAGACCTGGAACAGAAATTTGGAAGGGGCTGTCTCAGAAATCCTATTCCAGCACAAAGAGAAGTGATGAGAAAGTGCTGTAAGTCCTTGGACAGCAAAAGGGAGGGGAGGGTGCTTAAATATCTGGTAACAATAATCATGTCACAGCTGTGAGGACACGGCCCAGAGCTGTTTTGTTAGAGATTGTAAGCCCAGATATGGATAAATCAGGAAGCTCAACTCTCTCTTCAGAGAGGGATAAGCAAGGAGGTTGTTCTCCAGTGCAGATGGATGTGGAGGCCTGAGTTCCCTCCAGACACCACAGAGAGATGTCACACAGGAAAGGAAGCAAACCAGAGGCATGATTCACACTTGGTACATAGAATATAATGCTGAGGTCCTGCTCCACCACCTTGCTTCAGCCTTGTCTAGCAGCCCCAGGCATGGAAATCTCCTGTGTACTGGAGGGAGATTCCTCTTAGGAAACCAGGAACCTGCTAAGTTCAGCTCTGATTACATCCTTAAACCACCATGCCATAAATCTTTCCTGCAGCACCCTTGGCAAGGATGCTCCACAAAGCATCTTGCTCAGCAGCATAGACTATGACTGTAGCAGCTGGTTTGGGGGCTCTAACTGTGCTGTGGGCAGGGCATCCCCAAACTACTGCCTCAGGGCATGCTCAGGCTTTGGGAGACCAGCATCATGGCCCTGAGGGGGTGACAGAAGATGTGACTTTTCTCCCCAAGGCCTCTCCCAGCAGGAGCAGCCAGCCTTTCCCAGCTGAGCCTCCTTGGGCCGTGTGACAAGGCAGACAGAGCTGGACATGTGTCTTTGAACATGCCAAACCTCCTTCCAGCAAGACAACGTGCCCAGGCAGGCTGACCAAAGCCAGGCTCTCCTCCCCACACTGATGGCAGTGCCCTCAACACAGTGAGAGCCAGGAGGTCCCAGGGTCACTCTGGATAGAAGTGAGCTGGAGCTGGGCACAGCTAAAGATGGGGGCTCTTTGTTAAAGGCTCAGCATTGAGCTCTGGAGACTTTTTATATTAGAAAAAACACCTATAAAAACCTGTTCAAACTGAGAGTTTCAGAACTCTCCCAAGCACATCTTTCCTTCATCTCTCCCTCCCCCCACCTCATCTCGCTCAGCTCAGCCTCATCTCCTGCGAAATGTCCAAGTGACAAAAGGCTCTTTGGGGCTCAGCGTCAGCCAGCGCCCATCGCCCGCCTGCCCGGCCGCATGGATGGAGGACAGGACCATCTGCTGCAGGGCAAATGAACCCCAGGGCCAGATGCTCTGCTTTGCTAAGGAGGCTGTATAAGCCTCGGACCCGGTTCATGGGAACCGCTTCCCTCTCCCCCGCCTCCTCCTCCCACACGCATTAACCTCTTTACTGCCACTGATGTCTTTATGGTGACATCTGAGGGAGGAGCAGGAGGTGGGTGAGAAGGCACGGGGGTGAAGGGGCAGGATGCTGTGGAGGTGTCCTGGGAGCTTGCCTCACACGCTGGTGTGAAGTTTGCCGTCCTTCCTCCCGGCTTTGGGAAGCGGGGCCATGAGAGCCGCTCCCGGCGGGTGTCCGCGGGCAGCACGGCAGCGGCTGCGGAGGCGCCGCGGGGGTGGGAGGAGGAGGTGGCAGGATTGGCACTCGCTTTGGAAGTGTCCCCGCAGGGGTTTGCTCTCCGCTGCAGCCGATTCCCACGAGCCATCCCAACCCCATCCCCCCCAAAGCCTGTCTCAAGGTTTCCATCAACCATCCTGATGGTTCCCGTACCTGGGGCATCGATCAAGGCAGCCCATGTTTGCTCCGGGTGCTTCGGCTCTGGTGGAGGGGACAGAGGGAGGTGTCAGCCCACAGGTCTGAAGCTGTGACCCTGTTGCAGCCCATTCCTGCACCAGCCACCCCCAGGCCACTGCTGGGAGGGGGACACACAGAGCCCTGGGTGCCTGGCCCAGGGTCTGCCCTCCTGGTCACAGCTGAAGCCCTGCCTGCACGGTGTTGTTCTCAATTCCATCCATATGACATACATTCTCCCCAAACACCATGGTTTTAGGGGATGGAGGGAGCCAGAAATCCTGCCTGGTAGTCCCTGCCACGCTGTTAATTGGGAAGAAAGCACACAACCTCTGTATTGCCCATATTGCCTCCAGTAAGAGACAGGAGACCTCGGTCCCACCTGGCAGGGTGTTCCCAGGCAGGACCCCAGTTTTGGGCAGAGCTGGCAAGATCAGCACTGTGAGGCTGTATCACCTGCACGCTGCTTTAGCAGGTGAACAACTGCTACTCCAGACTGGATCCGGCTCTTCTGCCTGGACAAGGAGGGTTCCAAGACATTAACAGGCACAGGGTGATGTCACTTCACTGAGGTGAAGTATCTCCCTCTCCCCTCCCTCCCCCACATGTTTTCTGCCCCTCCAAATTAATTTCCAGCCACCCAGGCCACCAAGGGTTAACACTGCTGGGGAAATCACAGGTGGGATGCGCGCTTGCGAGGCACAGCAGCCTGCTGGAAAAGACCTTGGCTATTGAACCCTGAAAAATCTCCTCCTTTCTCGCAGAGCCTTCCTCGCCCTGGTTCCCACAGGGCTCCTCAGCCGCCCCACACCTCCGGGAAGGTCACACGCCGCTGCTGTATCTCGCCTGGCGCGGTGGGAATCCGATTAACAACCGGCCCCCGGCGCTGGGATTGGGCCACGATGGGCGAGAGAAGGGCCCCGAGCCCGGGGAAGAGCTTTCCCACACTCCGTCCCCCCTGGCCGGCGACGGCGGAGGAAATCGTCCATATCTAAATGTGTCCTGATAGCTGCGCTAATCTAGGGCTGAATGCGCAGCTCGGGGTGGGCTCACCGGCGGCCCTAGCGCGACACATGGCCCGCATTCAGCTCACACAAAGGGACGAATTCTTCCTCGTCCGCTTGGGCTTCGCACGCTCCAGTGGCAAAGCGGAGCGGTGCCGGGGCTGCGGGAAGGTGGGAGACGGTTGGGATGGAGCAGCTGGCTCCCCTCGGGGACGCGGGGGGACTTCTGACCCCGGGCGGAATTTGCTCTTCTCCCCATGAGTTTCATCAGCAGGCAGAGAGAATGAGCGATGCTGCGCTCGCAGTTCTGAAATTTTGGCGGAGAACGGGAGAAACTGGGTTATTTTAAGCAGCAGAGGGGTATTTTGGGGTGGCTGAGTGGCAGGCTCCATCTCTGGCTGGCAAGGGTGCTCTGAAGGATGGGGTTTCTCTGCTTGTTGTCTGTGCCAAAAGAGTACCAAGTAGAAAATAGTCGGCAAGATATCAAAAAAATGTTGTTTCAGCCCAGCCTGGAACAGCCCTCCAACCAAATCCACAATGTTTCCTTCCCTTTGCACCTTTTTAACCTTTCTTCTCCTTTTGGCTTGCAGCACTATTTGAATAGGAAAACCTGTTTTGAAATAAAGACGATTTTAAAAAAGCACACTTTGTTCTGAAAAAAAAAAAAAAAACAACGTTGAAACAAGATGTTTCGACATCTTCCAAATGATCTCTCTCCCTTGTTTTGGCTGAAGCCCTGCATTTGCATTTGTCCTGGATTTGCACATTGTTGGTTGCCCACAAAAGGGCACATTTTTTTGTGAACTCAGTCCTGTTCACCAGAGGCAGCTCAGCTCCTGAGCCAAGCTTCTGTAAACAGAAATTTTCAAAACTGTGTAATTGGTTGGTCTGGATAAAGGTGAAGATCCTCTTCCCCAAAGAACCTTAAAAATGCCTTTTCACCCCACAAAGTTCCCCTTTTCTGTTCCCTTTCTTCCTTCACTGCCTCTTCTCCTTTTTCCTCCATACTTAGTCCAACCTCTCACCTAAACCTCTTGTTTCTGCAAGCTCCCATTTTGGGGGTAATTTAATGAATAAATACTGCTGCCAGGCTTGGATGCAAATTATTGGAGCCTCAGATAGTCCAGAAAACCAAAAAGCTCGTCACTAAGATGAGTAATCTACCCTGGGGGATCTTCTTGGCCACTGGATACTCTCCAGCTCTAGATATGGGAAGAATTTCCCCCTGGGCAAAGAGGTGCCCCAGCCCTGCCCCTATTCCCGAGCCCTGGGGGTACCTGGGGCCAGGAGGGAGGGAGGGAGCATCTCAGGGATGCAGAGCTGTGAGCAGCCCTTGCCTAACCAGCCTTCAGCTCACATTAGCAGTGAAATCCCCACCCTTGCTTGGAGCCCTGTTGCTTAGATCTCACTCCACCAGTGTGACAAATTTCCTCCTCCTTGCCAGGGACCTTGTTGGCATCGGGCTTGTGGGGGAGAAAACCCCCATGCTGGAAGCTGGGAAAGCAGCAGCCTTCCTGATTTCCACTGGGAAGGACAGGGAGCAAGGGGAGGCAGCCCTTCCATGCCTGGCAGATCCTTCACAACCCTCTTTCTGGGCCCTGTCGAAATCTGCCTGTTTTAACTTGTCTACATGTCTCACTGGGGAGATGGACTGGAAAACACAAGGCGGATCCAAGCAGCTTTCTCCATGGGGAAAACTTCCAGCACATAATAGTCTGGGGCTTGTTTGATGCCTGGTGTAAGATGCAGCTGAATAAAACCACGTAGAAGGAACTTGAATAGCAAAGGGCATCTTGAGAAACAAGCAGTCTTTTCTTCCCTCTCCTGCTGCAGAAGCTGCCCCGGAGCTGCTGTGTGTGAGGGGAGAGAGGCTGGTTCCCATTTAATCTCAGGATGAAGGCTGCCACTATAAATAAAAGCAAATATATAATTCCTCCTATTGCTGCCTGGTTGCTGTGGAGACTGCAGTTTAATTAACCACAATGCTGATGCCCTGCATGCCACAAAGCTGCCCGGGAAAATATTACGGATGTCTCTACACATGGCAGCCCCGCGTTTTACTCACTTCCAGAATTTGCCAAAAGTGCCTGATGGGCACGTGGTACAGCTTGGCAGCATCATTCAAGCTATGTTCCTGCTTCCTACAAGATGGATTGGGAAGGCAGCAGCTACCAAAACTGGATTCCTTGCCACGATGTGCAGGCTGGATGGAAAAACCCATACACACAGGGAATTTCCAGAGAATAAAGGGGAGAGATCAATACTATTTAGTCTTCCCAGGAGTTGGAAAACCCACGGAGATACAGCTCGTGTGATCCCAGTTACTTCTGTTTTGTGGATTGTGGCTTGGCAGGAGGCAGTGGAGTGGGTGCAGGAGGCGGCTGCACGTCTCACCCGTGCGAGGTTAGATCCCTAGACAGCCTCCAGCTGAGCCCCCAGGAAACCTTTTCAGGGAGCTGGGCTTGGAAGAGGTTTTACCTTCCTACTGTAGACTTGCTGGAGTATTTCCATCCCTCTCAATCTCTGCTTGATGGCTAAAGCTGCTGCTCCCTGCAGTCCATCCCCACCAGGGAGCACTGGGGTGAAGGCTGCCTGTACAGGGGGGGGTTTGCAGACCCCTCGCTGCACCCCGGGCTTCTCCAGCTCCCATCTCCAGGGGACCAGCGGCCCCAGGAGCTGCACAGGCCCTGGGGAAAGACCTGCATCAGGGTTCTGGCGCAGGCACAGGAAATCCAGCTGTCAAGAAGACTCCAGCGTGCTTGCCCATCCCTGCCCCCCGGCTGCTTTTTCTGGTGCGCGTTTGCGTTTCAGACAGCGCTGATCCTGCCGGCCAGCCCTTACCTGCCAGCAGCTGTCAGACACCGCAGCCAGGAGCAGCCCCAAGGCACGAACCGCCCGCCACCGAGCCCCACCTACATCCACCTCCGTGATCCTCCGTGATCCTCCGTGATGCAACTTCTTGTGCGCAGCTGCTCCTCTCGCTGCCAACAGCCCCCGCGGCCCCGGCGGGGAGCGGGTCTCTGAAGCAGCAGCTTTGGCACATCCCCAGCTGCTTGCTCAGCCCCAGTCTTGGAAGGGAATCTCAACAAAAAGTCAGCAAAAACCTTTCCGGGTGGAGAAGTCCAGGGGTGAAATCTTGAATTGGTCAGTCAAGAGAAGGAGTGATGGCCAAGATGAAAGGCACGTCCCAGTGCTCTCACGGCTGCTGTCACCGTGTGAGCTGTGGAGAGAGGAAAATTCATCTCAGTTTCTGTCAGGTTTCTGTCAAGAGCCAAGTTTGGACAGCCACCCCAGCTGCTGTCACAGGGACCCTGGTGAATGTGCACCGTGGTGGCAAGCCAAGCTGTGCCCTTGGCTCGTGGGGTGTCACCACAGGGCTTGGAGGGAACGTGATCAACTGTGCCACCACGCTGGTTGTGTGTGGCAACAGATGCCAATTCAAAAATAAAAGCAGGGCAATGGGGTCTTTATGGGGTCGGATTTATCCAGCCAGGTCCTGGTAAAGAGCTGGTGCAGGATAGCTGTGCCATTATTCCAGCATTAGAAGCCACATGGGCTACACTGGCAGTGCCACAGGCACCTGGATCCCTGGAGCAGCATTAGTACAGGGACAAGCACAGAAGCCCAAAACTCAGCCACAGATGTGGGAGACAAATGCAGGTATCAAAGAGACAAAGCTGTGGGATTGCAGAGAAGGATGAGCTGTTTGGCACCCCCAAAATTTCAGATTGTCTTGACCTAATCCAGAGGAACTCTCTTCCCTGGTTCATCAGGAGAGTTTATTTTTTCTACTGGAAAATTTAGACCCTCATTCCCATTCCTGAGCTCCCCAGGGCACTGGAGGAGTCCTTCACTGTTTTTACAGTTTGCGTTGCTTCCCCTCGCCCTCTGTTTTCCTTTTCCTCTTCTCCATGACATGAAGCTTAACTAAGCTCTGGGGAGGGGAGAGGAGAGGGGGGAACAGATGCTGACTCTGGTTCAGCAGTTCTCGAAGATCCCGAGAGATACAGGCACAGATTTCAGTGTCCTGCACTCACATGGAGAGCTGGGGGATTGTCTTTTGGGCCAGCCAGAGCTGGATGAGTAATTCACATGGTTCCTTCACCTTTTCCATGGGACTTTCCATTCCTCTCATCTGGACTCGGATCTGACCACATGTGGCAGCCAGGATGGCTTGGAAGGGTGTGCTTCTCTAGGATGATTGCACTTCACTTTCTCAGCATGGGAGGTCGATATCAGTAGAGTTTATGCCTTTTCTGCTCTCTCGGGTAAGATATTAGTCAGGCAGGTGATTTTTATCGCTGAAGAAGCCCCTAGGATGCTCCCAGTGAACCGCAGCCTGGCAGTCAGGAGCCTGTTCCCAGCTTGCCAGGCTGGCACCTCGCAGGGATGCTGACACCACTTTGGCCCATGTGGTGGGAATGGAGCTGAGGATCTCCAAACCACAAGATAGCTTTGAAAAGCTGGTTAGCAGGGGGCTGTCATCAGGACTCTGATCCCTGTGGGACATGCAACACACAGAGCAGCAGGCACCCCGTCAGTCTGGGCTTGGCTGCTGCTTTGGAGCAGGTATTGCACTGCCAAAACACAGTCGGTGCCTCTTGGTGGCTTGTCAGTTTGGGGACAAGGGTGACAGCTCTCTTGGGAACAGCCCTGGATGGAGCACCGTAAATCACAGCCAGTGGGAAGAACAAAGGGCCCTCACTGGATGGGGTATGGGGCAAGAGGCATCGCTCGGGGTCGCCTGAATTTATCACTCCCTCTGGCTCCTTTGGCAATGGATGTTTTCGACATAGCACCCAAACCAACAGCCTTAGAAGGGGAGATAAAAGCCCGGGAGAAAAGAAAAGATCATCTTTTTTTTTCTCTTTCATTTTTTTTAAATCAGCAGAGGGAGAGGAGGCACCATGGCAACATCAGTCTCCTCGGGCGGCATGCTCAGCGCTGGAGACCCCACGCTAAACCACACTTCTCGGATTGAACAGCCCTCGGCACACCCCACTGAGAGCCATCCCTGTGTCTGATGCATCACAGCCCCGTCACCAGCATCCCCTGCCTGGCTGGCAGGAAAATACATTCCCAAGCGTGGATCAGCCGCTGCCTCCTCGGTGCAGGGTCGGAGGCAGCAGGGAGGGATGCGAGGAGGAGCGTGATGCTGTTAACAAACCTCGGCTAAACAGGCTGCTCGGGGCTGTGCAGGCACAGCCTCATTGATATTGAAATCAGGTGCAATCCATCACCGGGAGAACGGGCTCCTTCCACGGGGAGCTGAAAAGAGCCACTCTCAAAGGGAGGGGGAAAAACTTGTCCAGGGGAAGGGCGAACCAAAGCGTGGCAGGTGTGGTATGGAGAGGATGCTGTCCGTGCCAGAGAGTGATTCATGGCCGAGCCTGCCGTGCCACTGCCAGGGCGGGTGCAGGGGACACATGTCCCTGAGCGGCAGGGGGACAGTGGGTCTGGGGAGGTGTTTTGTTGGGGTCTGCTCCCCCCTACAGCGGCATTGCAGAGCAGCAACAGCTCTGGTTGGTACCCCAGGGTGGGAAAGTCCCCGATGAAGCAGTCAACATGACCAGGGTGCGCAGTTTGTGGGTGTTTGGGAAGGAGATGCCACGGGGTGCAGCCATGGGATGCGGCTCCTGAGCCATCCTGACCCCTTTCACCTGAGCTCCCTCCCCAGTGAGTGAAAATGAGACTTTGCACTTTCACCCGTGGCCTTTGTGGGTCCTCCTGGGACCCCATGGGACAGCATAAAGCTACCAGGCAGGATGAGGTACACGAGCCTTTTCACACCTCATCTCAATCAGCATCCCTGGGCTCTGGGGCTGCTCATCCACCCCAGGGCAACACCGAGACTCCCCAGGGTATTGCCCAGGCAGGGGTGACGACCAGGCTGCAAAGGCCCCTGAGCGTGGGCTGATCTCAGATCTGTAGATCTAGCTCAACATTAAAAGAAAAACAAAACAAAACGAAAAAAACCCAAACAAAAACACCAAACCGAAGTGAAACTGAGTTTGGTTTCCTGTGTCTCAAGCCAAGTTTCCACCAAGACTGAGGGCTTTGGTACAGTCTGAGGTGATGGGGACTGTGTCTTGGGGAGAGGGACAAGACAGCTGAGTAAATGAGTGGAGAGGGAACTGGGGTTGGGGACCAGCTTCGTGAACTCCCCAAAACTGCCTCCCCTACTGCAGACAGCCCCAGGACTTGAAGCACGGTCACTGTCACCCCAAGAGTCTTGTCTTTCAGAACTGAGGGTCAGCCCTGAGTCATCCCATCATTGTTCAAACAGAACGGTGCCAAATCTGTGCCACATCAGCATCTCAGTGCTCAGCATCTCGGTGCTCAGCATCTCGGTGCTCGGTCTCTGGCTCCAGCTCCCCACACCTGGATGCAATCACAGCTCCGGCAGGAGAATGGGAAAAAGCCTCAGATCCGCTTCACCAACAGCTGCTGTTTATTTACCGGGAATCCTCCTACTGAGGAAAGAGAGCGGGGGACGAAGCGCTCCCCACCGCCTCGGGGCTGCCACCGCGGGACCGTGCGGGATGCGGGGGATGCCCCGGCGGGTGGTGATGTTCTTGACAGAGCTGTGAAAGGATCGTGGCAGGTTCGGCCTTTCCCAGCGCAGCACCGGGGCCCGGGGGAAGCCCACATCTGTGTGCGGGGGAGCCGGGCAGCGCGGGGCTGCTGCGGGGGCGGGCGGCGGCGGAAGCGGCCGTGGGGCTGCAGATCCGTGCGAAGCCGCGGAGGCGGGGGGCGTTGTCAAAAATGGCATTCTTCTCTGATTTTCTTTCTCTTCTTCTTCTTCTTTTTTTTTTTTTTTCTTAAAAAAAAGGAGAAAATCATACAAGCTCTGTAGTTAATTAAGCAAAAGACAGAAAGGCTGGGAAGTGCTGGGGTGCAGCTATGAAAGCAATTCTGTTCCAAGGGGGGAATGGGTTTGCTTCTTGACGGCTTCCCTCTCACGGTGACACGCTTAGCACTGGCCGTGGGATGTGCCCTGGGGCTGGCAGGGCTGCTCTGTGTCCCCCTGTCATCCCCCTGGGGATGGCAGGGGGACACAGAGCAGCCCTGCCAGCCCCAGGGCTCATCCGTCTGACAATCATCCCTGAAGATGTGAGAGGGGCTGAGCTCTGTTTCAGTGCTGCCATCGGGTTTGTCACTGCAGCAGAGTGACTTACAGCCTCTGTCCCCTCCTTGGCAGCAGACTTGGGCATGTTCTGTCCCTGCTTTGAGCTTTAGTTTTGTCTCTGCTTTTGTCTGCTGTATAGAAACCAAGCAGTTCTTTGGCAGAGCAGCTCTGTAGACAATTAGAGAGATTTGCAATACTCCTGCTTTTAACAGTGAATGAAAGGGCACAGGGGACAGGAGCCCACAGCGGAATCTCCTAGCCCTGGGATTAGGGCATTGGTCCCAGAATTTGGGCTCTGCCACACCAGAGCAAGCAGGCATCCCTCAGGGAAAGGAGAAATATCCAAGGCTGTGTTTTTGCCATTGTGCTCCACTGAATGAAGGGAAGGAGAGCAAAGGGTAAAATTAAACTTGCACCCTGAGTCTGGAGATAAGTTTCCCTTGATTGTTGTCATTGGCCACACTGTTCCTTTTCTCCTTTTCATAACCTACTTGCTGTATTTGATTCCCCAACCTCCACCTGGTAATTACAGATCACAGCGTGCTTTTATGATCCTGAAATTTCCCTGTGACCACGAGCAATTTCTCATTGCCAATTTCACTTGTCACTCTGCCTTTTGCCAGCAGCACTTTGCACCTGCCTGAGCAAGGTCCCTCATCCCCCAGCACTGGGCTGAAAGGCCAGAATGTGTCCCCAGGCACCAACAGGGCTCTGACAGATGCCCACGTTGTCCTAAATGGCTGAACGCTGGTGTGAAAGGGACAAAGCCACTTCCAGAGCCACTTCCATGCTATTCTAGGCTTGCTGAGGAGCAGAGCTGTTACCCTGGATGGGTTATTGCTGCCTTATTCCTTCCAATGTTGCTGGACCTGGCTTTGACTGGGCTCTGCCTTGACCTACAGAGACCCCATCAGAAAAACGTGTGAGATCTGCTGTCTGGGGAAAGCACCAGCCCTGGGGATCAGCAGCGTGGTCCAGAAAAGCAGGAACAAGGTCGGGATGAAGCTGCCACACGAGCAGGGCCAGCCCTTCAGGCCACATTGGACAAACAAACGCAGAGCCCGGGGCGGGCGGGGGCTGTGACAAGTGACCCGGCCCCGCGGCTGCCATCCGCTGCTGCTGCACCCTGCGGCACCCCAGGGCTCCCCGAGGGGATGGGAATGGTGGGACAGGCATGAGGAAGAGGGAAGGCTGCTCCTGGCAAGTTTGGGAGTGGGGCTGGAGCGAGGTCATATGCTGGAGAAATATTCTGGCAGAATAATAATGAAAATAAACCTCACTAGACTTATTTTTAGTCCTGCTGATGATGCTGGGACTATTGAGAGCTGGCTGACACTGTGGTCTGGGGCTCTTTGACAAGCCTCAGTTATCTTGTGTTTTGTTCTTCGATCGTAAAATTTGGTGGGAAAGAGAGAATATTTTCTGTGTGTTGGTCAAGGACCCCATGCCTAGCATGCCTGGGCCCTTTGGTGTAGCACATAATAAACACAAATAATAATTGACAAGGAATTTACTATGTCTGATGCAAGCTGGTCCAACAGGGAGAAGGAAATCTGCAGGACGACTTTGGTCAGTCTCACAGTGAGAAGGATGCACAATCAAGCAGACCACAGAGCAGAAGTTTCAAGTCTTTTTCAAATTCACATCAAAAATGTCAGTGAAAAAAATAAAACTTTTGTTTTGTGGAGGTGATATAAAGGTCAAAGAAGGAAAAAAGGCAGTAGGGTCTTGCTTTGGGCACACCAACAAGGGAGATGGGGTAGCTGGGTTTGAGTGGCAATGAGCACTCCTGAAATCACTCATGCTCCCAGGAGCGGGTGGGGGGCTCTGGGATGAGTCCTAGAATTGCTCTGTGGGGTCAGGAACCAGACTGGCACACAGCAAACCAGCAGCTCTTCCACTTCAATCCTCACAGAGAAACAACTTCTAGGGAAACTTACACAAACCACTTTTTTGATGTCTTTAAACCCTCCCTGCAAGACGGTTTGAGGGTAAACACATGCAGACCCATAAATTAACTGTAATAGCAGAAGGCCCATTGTGTAGGAAATGGCTCGCAGCAAACAGCAGCTACTCCTGCCCAACAATGCAAGGAAAGTCGCCCTGCACATTTTTTATCCTTTGACACAAAGTGCAGCTGCAGAAATACCTCAAACGGGATTTTACCAAAAGACAGTCATGTTCTTGCAGCTTTGCACATTTGAGAATAAACTTGTGGAGATAACAGGCCCAGGCTCACAGTGATAAACATGTCAAGATAATTAAAATTATGTCTTTCTTCTAACAGAAAGGGCAAGATCCTAATCTGATGTAAGATGCTGTAGCTCTGTATGGTCAGTGGAGTCACTCCTGCTCACCCCACTGGAGAGTGAGCCCATGGAATTGGCAGCAATGAAATGAGATCCAGCAACCAGGCTCTGCAAATGCAGCATGGTCAGAGAGGTCACAGTTTGGTTGTGTGTGCCAAATTCTCATCTTTCCCAATCCAAAATAAATCTGGGATTTTTGTATGTGTGTGCAGATGTCACTTAGGAGCTAAGCTGAAGGCAGACAAGCTGCCTGTGCAATCCAGGAGCCAGCTTTCAGGGAAAAAAGGTCTGGATGCTAAGCAAAGCAATCAAGTGAATTTTCAAAGTGGGAATTAGTCCAAATTTGGACAGGAGTTTGCTGCAGAGATCAGGGGCAGCAGGGTCACACACATGTTTGGGAAGGACTGGGGGCAGATTTCACTGGGATGAAAAGCAACAAAATCCACAAGACAGGCTGCACCAGGCTCTTGGAGGACTTACAAACAGGGAGAAGTGCTGGAAAAATAGCAGCCTGAAGGAGAAAGCCTGGAGGAGCCTCTGGCAGCAGGAGGGGAGAGCAAGCAGGCAGGATTGCCCTGCAGAGGAGGAGCAGGAGCGAGCACAGGGCCGGTGTCGACAGAGCAGCACAGCAAAGCTGCTATTGTGGAATAAAATATGCTGGAATGTGGACACGCCTATTCCAGAATAAAGCTGCTTTTTCCTAATTTAACTTAATCCACTATTTGTTTTTATTATTTTTATCATCATCAGATGCAGCTAATTTGGAAAAGCTGTTCCAATTAATTTCCCTGCATAGACAAGCAGCTACATGCTGGAAAGCCTTTGTCTGCTCAGTGGCAGTCTGACCAGCAGCTTCTATTCATTTCAAACCAGATGCTTTCTTCTCCCCTCTGACTATTTTTTCTACTTTGTCTTACCAGACCATGAAGGGAACAGGAATGGGAATTTCTCCCAGGAGTGTGGAGCCTGGTAGCCCTGTTTATGGGAGGTAGAGCAGGAAAAAAATGTTATTTAAAGTGAGGGAATAAAGAACCTCAGGACAACAAAAGTCCAGGGGAATGGTCAAGGAGGCCATGATGACTTCATGGATGACCACAAGGGACTTGGCATGAGGTAGTTTCTGCCACCATTCTCTTAGAACTATTTAAGCCATGGGTAGTGCCCAGCCTGAGACATCAGCAGGGGCACAGGGGCTGGAGCACAACGGGTTGTCCATGTTGGAGAGATCCAAAACTTGAGTCAGGCCCAGAAGAGCAGCTGTTGGTGGCACCAAGTCTATGCTCAGGTTCCAGCAGGTCCCTTGGATGCATCCACAGTGCTGGACAGTGGGAGCACCCAGTGCCTGGGGGAGCTGTGGTGGCTGTGATGCTCCCAGAGATCCAGAGCCGGCTCTTGCGGAGCCCAGATGTTGCAGAGGAAGCTGCTGAAGAATGATCCATCCTTTCCTTTGGCTCAGAGATCAAAGCAGCTCACAGGAGCTCGGGGCTATGAGTAACTCATTAACCAGCACTCAGGCACTGCCCTACTGGTTTTGAAGAGCTCATTCACCAGTCCCCCTTCAGCTTTCAGCCAGAGAAAGATAACCTGGGGGAAGCCTGCACATAAGGAAAAACCAAGACACAAACCCCTGACCCAAACTGATTTTTCTCCCTCTGATTCTACAGTCTGTCTCTTTTCCTACTTTTTCTTCTTCCACCCTTTTTCTTGGAGACTCCATTATCTCCTCACTCCATCCCACATGGTCTTGTCCTCTGGTACTTCAGATATTTCGCTCATCCTCCTGCTGATTGGAAAATGTTGTGAGACCACAACTACACATTCATCTCTAAAAGCAATCTGAAAACTGTCCAGTCCATCATCCCCTGTGCTCCGGGCAGTGAAGCCTATGCCAGCAGGAAGAGTCAACCATATCCATTGCTTGTGTGGCAGGGAGCTTGCAAGGAGAGACACTGGGGAGAAGGATGGAAGTTAAAACTGCAACTTTTCTGCCAGATGTTGGGTGCACATAAAGAGATGGCAGCAGCTGGAATGCAATTCTTACATTTTCTCCCTTCCAGGCAATTCCTACATTGTTTCTAGTGTCTCTTTCCCTCCCAAAGCTTGACACTGAGAGACAAAATCAATGCCTAAAAATGTTGCTGCAGGATTGTTGTGAGCTATTGCAGCACAAAATCAGGTTATCATCTGGCTCAGTGCCTCTCTTTCTCTCTCTGTACCTTCCAGCAGTCTGAGTTTAGGAGAGGCTCAAGAGTGAACTCCTCATGCCCAGCCTCTCATGACTCAAAAACTGAAGATTTCTGCTCCACCAATGTTTTTGGCCCCTCCTGCCTAGTGCTTGCTGAGCTGTACCTCCCTGCCAGCAAAGCCTGGTACATTGTAGGGGCAGGCTCACACAAAAACAACAGCGTCAGTAAACGGGATGTGCTGCCAGCCCCCCTCCCTCCTCCCGTGAGGCTTTGTATGGTCCTGATTTCCGCACAGAGACTCTGATCTGCAAGTTTTATTCATGACCATAAAACAGAGATTAGCTCTTATCTCTGGCACGCAGCAATATCAGGCACCAGCCCTTGCTCCAGAGCATTGGCAGCCGAGGACCAGAGCAGCACAAGAAGAGGAACTTCTTGGAAAAGGAGGAGGAGGAGGAGGTGAACAACATGGGGAAAACCAGTGGTGGGAGGTGACCACGAAGGATGGGGTGATGCCAACCTGCCAAGGGAGCCCTGAGAGGCAGGGGAGGAAGCTGTGATTAGACAGCAGCATCTGCAATCAAGAGCAGGAAGCGCGAGCGCCGGGAAACGCTCGCTGCTCTCCTGAGCACGATAAAGCCCGAGTGCCCCGTGGAGGAGGCACCAGCCCTTCCCTGCCCCCCTGGCACCGTGCCCAGCCAGCAGCACCCCGGCTCTGGGCATGCAGGGAGCTGGTCCTTGATGCAGAACCACTGGAAATGCTCCCCTTGGTTTCCCGTGGCCACTGATTGCCAGGGATCCTACAGAAATGCCCAGGCCTGTTGGTCTATAGCACGGCTGGCCCAGCAGGGAAGGGTTCCCTGCATCAATCCTTGGCTTTTCCTGGCAGTGGGGTAGGCTTGTACCTAGATGGAGGAGTTGTGTAGACAGGCAAAGACCCAGGGCTGGTTTGGAGCCTTACTCACAGCAAGACAAACACAGCTCTGCTTGCACAGGGGTTTGGATTTATTCAGCACTGGAGTGTGTGGGATCAGGCTCTGGTTATCAGATGGCTGCAGGAGAAAAAGAGCAAGAGATGGAGAGGGAAAGAGGATAGGTGAGGAATTAAAAATGAAAGACAAAGAAAGCAAACCAAAAGAAAAAGAAAAGAAAGGAAGGAAAAAGGACAGAAGGAAGAGAAGAGAAGAGAAGAGAAGAGAAGAGAAGAGAAGAGAAGAGAAGAGAAAGAAAAGAAAAAAAGAAAAGAAAAGAAAAGAAAAGAAAAGAAAAGAAAAGAAAAGAAAAGAAAAGAAAAGAAAAGAAAAGAAAAGAAAGAAAAGAAAGCTCCTTTTGAAAGCCCTAAACCTGCCTCTTTATCTCCCTAATCTGTATTTTCCCCCCAGAGCCTCTTTCTGTACAGGATGAAAGCAGATTTCTCCTCTTTATTTTCGTTTTCTGTGTCCTTTAGGAAGGCATTTGCTCGAGACTAATTGAATTTTCTGCCCGTGAAGAGAAGGACACGACACAGAGTGAGTTAAAGTCCGACACCAGGACAGGGCGCAGGAGCCGTGTTAACTGGTGTGGGGAACAGCCCCTCACTTAACAAAAGTGTTTAATTCTGTCCCCTCTTGTTAAGAAGGGGCGGAAGGAGGGGATATTTATTCTGTTCTTTTCTCAAGGTTTTTCCTTTCGGGTCACAAAGTGCCCCCCACGCTCCTGGCCCCCCTCCTCTCCCTGCTTTTGTGGCAGCAGCAGCTGGTGGGTTGCAAAGGGGACAGGCTTTGTCTTTTGACACACTTGAACATTTCTGCACAGAGCTGGGGAAACCTTTCCCTTCCCACCTCTCGCCTTTACGGGCAAGAAGGAGGGAAAGAGGGGCAAGTGGTGGAGGAGTTATGACCGAGGGGATAAAATGGCACAAAGGGCTGTGGAGCCACGGTGCACGAGGGCTCGGGGCTGGACTGTGAGGGGTTGTGGTGAGCAGATGGTGATGGGCCATGGGAGGGGGTGTGGGATGGCCCTGAATGCCAGGGAGGCTTGTGCCGAGCAACCTGTTGAAGGGAGAAGGGAAAAAAGCAAAGCAAGAGGCGGCAACTCCACAAAGGAGAGTGCATGGCTGCCTCTTCCCAAACCCAACAAAGGAACCTCTTCTGTCCCTTTGTCGCCCTCCCAGTCTTGGGCCCCAGTTAATCTTCTGGCCTGGCACGTGGAGGATTCGCTTGGTTTGTGCTACAAGTCCATAAACCAGCTCCTTTTTCTGCCAACAGCACCCTTGATTCCTCCACAAAGGTTGTGCAAACCCTGCAGTCCCTCCAGGAAGGATGTGCAAAACCCTTGGTCTCTCCACACCTCACCCAGGGATGGGAAATACAGCTGATCCTCAGGAATGGGTGAGATGCAGTCGAGTTTGACAGCAGGGCTTGAGGGTGCAGCCCTGGGGCAGTGGCCTGGGACTGGAATGAGATCAGGCTCCTGGCAGGTATGAGCAGGAAATTGGGGCTTGACCCCTGATCTGACCCCATGGCAGTCAGTGTAACCTGCACTGTAGGGACTTGCAGGCTGGGAGTGGTCCCAGCACCTCCTCTGTCCTAGGCAAAATTGAAAGTAGGAATAGTAAAATGTCTTTAAAGTAGGAAACTGAAACCCATCTCTTTCATGAGCTCACAGCTTGATTTGGAGACGACATCTTTCCACTGCTCTCCCTATGACCAAGAAGCTCATATAAGACCCCCAGACCTGTTCCTGGGACAGCAACACTTTTTTTTTTTCTGCAGCAAAAACCAAGCCCTGCAGCCTAATTGCTGTTAGTGGGTGCTCACCTACAGTGCTCCCTGCACAGGGAGATGCACATGTGGACACTGGAGCCTCCTAAATTGCAGCCAGTGGCCTGATTAAAGCCTGTCCAGCTCTCCCTTTTACTGGTGTAAGATGGCAGCTCCAGTGTGTGGACATTGGGGTAATAAAAAGATGAGGTTAGTGAGAGCAGAGGTGTGAATTTTAACCTTTGTGTGGCACCGTACAGACACACAAAGCTTTGGGAAATGCCTGTTTCCGCAGGAGCTTTCAGGAGAGCCCTTATGAATGGAAAATAAATAGATACATTCATTATCCAAATTGTCTTATTTTTGTGGTGCCTCTTGAGTAAACCCACTTCTGAGGCCGTCCTAATTGCTTTGCAATAGAGCAGAGATAAATATTTATCAAACAGCTGCATCAGGAAACCACAGTTCAGAGAACCAGTATCGGGTGATTTGTCTCAGGAAGGATGAGTCTGAGTGGTTTTAGCTTTGCTGACCTGCCAGGCTTCCTCCCTGACACAAGGCAGAGCATCACCCAAGCCCAGACCCTCATGGCACCACACCAGTCCCTTAGCATCACTTGGAACTGGTCACACAGAGCCTTTGGAGGACTCTTCTCAATGCTGGAGTGCCCTCATTGCCCCATTCCATTGACCTGGTGTTTTCTGACACCTTTTCTTCCTTTGACTTCATGGTCTCTCTTGCTTTCTATTAAAAACCCCAGAAACGTGGCCCATATTCCTCAGAGACACCCAGTGCTAAAAGAGGCCCACATGCAAATATTTAGCTGCACTAATATTAGCGCAGAAACATCCGACCAGATGGCAGCGTTTCTAGGTCTCACTGTGCAAAACTGGCTCTTCAAAATAAAACAGGCTATGACAGAGCTCTGTGACCACTTGCCAGTTCCTGAAATCCCAGAACGCTGCACTGAGGCAGCTGGATACACAGGACAAGGGCTTTCTAGCATCTTGCACGTGCGGGACATCCTCTCAGCCAGTGGTGTTTCAACTAAAAAGAGAGGAAACGATGACAAAAACCAAATTTTGAAAATCAGAGTGTTAGAGGAGAGGGTTGGCTTGCATGGGTCTGGAGAAAGGCTGTGCAGGTCTTCTCTTGCCCCAGATCCCTCAGTAGAGGGGTGGCATTTTGCATTAACCACAATTAACGTGTGCCGTCCGCAGCTGGAGAGGGCAAAAATTCCTCTGTGATTGTTGGTTGCACTGAGCAGCCTCAAGAGCACAGAAGAGCAGAAGTTCCTCTTGTGCCCATCCTTTAAAAAACTTGTCCTCCCAGAAATGCTCTCTCAAGCTGGAAATGCCCAAAGAGATGATCACAATGCCGAGCACGAGCCAGCTGAATGCCGCTCTGAAGCTCAGATGGATGACGTTCCCGTTTAATTGGGAGCGGGTGTTTCTTGACTCGTGCAAAGGGCATGCTATTTTTATAATGGTCTGGTTCCAGATCACAGCCTCCCTGTGTTAGGCTCTGCACATACATCTAATGAAAGCCAGGTCCTGCCTAGAAGCCCATACAATGGGCTCAGAGTCGGGAAGAGCACTCTGAAGCTTCTCACCCAGGGGCTTTGAGAGGTTGCCCGCCAGGGTCTGTTTTTTCCATCCTCACTCATGTCAGAGAAGTTAAATATTTACTGGAGCTATTAAATATTTATGCTAAGTTGGTCCTCCCGTGGGGAGGCATCCTATGGCTGACTCCAGGGGGTCTGCAGCCAATTCACTCACGTGCCTGTGCTAAGCTCAGCCCTGCTCCAGAGTGAAAACAAACGGGGACTTCACGGGGCTGCCATGAACTCTAGGGAAGGGAAATCCATGGTTTTGGCTACAATAATTCCATTGGTTGTTTTTGAGTGTCTTCCTTAAAGATAAGTCCCTCATGAAAGTGTGGGTTACTCTTTGCTCTCCTTTCACCCCATGGCTTGCAATGCCTCCTCAACCCTGTTGTGTGGGAAGCTGAGTGAGAACATCCAGACTCATCTCCACTTCTTTTCATTCTTCCAGCAGGTCTCCAGCACCTCCAGAGAGCAGGAGGGCTTGAGGAAGAGGGTTCCTATTCAACAGCATCCAAGGAGACCTACGGTCAACACAGTAAGAGCATGAAACGTGACAGTGCCAAAGCAAAAACCAAATGGGAGAAGCCCCATCCCATTCCGGGAGCTAGCGCCAATCCTGGGACAAGCTCCCCACTCCCATCCACCAGAGTGGGTTAATACTGCTGCAGCTCCCTGCTGGAATAGGGCCAGAGGAAAAAGGCTCCACCATTTCCCGGTCTGCCTGGAAAACAGGCCAGCTGTTTTCTCCAGCAGCAGAAGGTTGTTTATTCTGGGCCAGATTCAACAGAGCGTTGTCCCCCCAGCCCCGCTCTCCAGCCTGCGGTGAGGCTGAAGGGCACAACCTGCCCGGGGGGAGCCGGGCACTCTCCCACCTGGTGTGACCCCTCCTGGGCGCCACTCTGCCCTTTCTGTCCCCATCCCTTTCCTTTCCTCGTCTGGCTCCAAGCAGGGCTGGGGACGCCCTTTCCTGCCTGGCACCCGGCTGGCCCGACAGCAGACACGGCGCTGCCAAGCACCACCACACCGCTTCCCCTCCGCGATCCTGGCCAAACCCCACCACGTTTTCATCCTCTCTGCTGCACTATCAACCCGAAAAACGTGCCTGGGGAAGAAAGGAAGACTAAAGAAAGGAAAAAGAATGGAAGAAAGAAATCAGCCTTTGGCTCAGGCATGCCAAAGGGAGCGCAAGCGCGCGCGGGCTTGGCTCTCTTCCTTGCCAGCTCTTTTCCCAGCAGAGCCATAAGGGACAGGGCGAGTACAACTGCAAGTGGAGCAGGTCCCAGCGGCTCAGCTGGCTCTGGGCTGGGATAGCCAAGGGACACTGAGTGCTCCACAGGGACATATTTCCAAAATAAAGTCATTCTGGTGCTCCTCCAGCCCTGCCAGCCACCCAACAGCTCGCCGCAAAGCATCGCTGCCGCCCCCACAGCCAAAATAAAGCTGTGAGGGGCCCTGACCCTGCAGAGGCGAGGCTGAGTGCTCCCCAGGCAGCCCCTTCCTCCAGCCACAGCGGTTCTCAGTGTGAAGAGCAGCACGGGGCTTGGCCGGATGCACACACAGCCCCCACAGCCTTCCCAGCACATCCCTCTGCCCGGTCTCCTCTTCCTCCTGTCCTCTCCATCTCCCATTTCTCCCACAAGCATTGCTGCTTTCTTTGCCATCCACGCTCTGGTGATGGGACAGATGCAGTCAGTGCACCAGCCTGGTTTGCTTGCTGCAGGCTGAGCCTGGCTTATCCTGAACACAGGTGGATGTTTGGAGCCCACAGTATGGACGACGTTGGTGAAGGGCAGCTGAGAGGAGCAGTCTGAGCCTGTTCCTCAGCTCACAGAGCTGCACCGTGCACCCAGCCTGCTGCAGAAGGGGTGCTGTGGCTTTGCTTGCTGCAGGACACTTTTGAGGACACAAGCCATGGGTGTGAGGTACCAGTTGCTCTGGGAGAGGGGCTCCACAGGAACTTGACACCTGAAAATCAGGGCTGGGAGAGGTTTGAAGTCATCCCAGGAGTTATGGAGTTGTGAAACCCAGATGCAGAGGCTTCAGGGTCCCACGTGTTCACCTCAACCTGTCCAATGCCCCAAGTGCTCCACAATCAGGTGCCCAAACTCCTTCCCCATTTCTCAGCACTCCCACAACCAATGCCCTCCACACCCACACACGTGCACAAAGAGCAAACCCTGTCCATCTGCTCTTCCATGGGACCCCACTCATTTAACACTAACCTAGAGGGTCTGGAAGTGGATCAGACCCTGAGAACATCATCCACCCCACACAATGGTTCATGTGGTGGATCCTTCCAGAAGGTGACAGCCCCAGCCCTGAACTCTTCATGGAACAACCTCTAAAATCCAGAGGCCCCACAAGGCTTACCTACCTTGGTCTCCAGCACAGCCTGTAAATGTCACAGCATGCACACTTAGGTCACCCTGACTGCTGTCCCCAGCCCTTCCTCTTAGTCACCTCTTCCTTACTGTAATAAATTAAAAATCAAATGGGTATTACCACACTGATGGTCATTCTCATAATTCTCTCATCAACATTAAATCAGCACCCCTGACAATGCACTGGAGGCACCAGCAGGGCTGAGATAAGCAGCAATTTTAGTCACCTCTTCCTTACTGTAATAAATTAAAAATCAACTGGGTATTACCACACTGATGGTCATTCTCATAATCCTCTCATCAACATTAAATCAGCACCCCTGAGGCACTGGAGGCACCAGCAGGGCGGAGATAAGCAGCAATAACAAAAGGAAATCAATTCTCCATGGGAATGGCCAGCTCTGGGTGTACTGGCCAGGCATTCAGGGCTGTCCCACCACAGAGCCCATCTCAACAGCACCTCCACACCAGCTCAGCACCCCACAAAGGACCTCAACAAGCTGGGGACCAACAACTGGGGTCATCTGGGTGGGTCTGGGAGCCTTTGCCCATCCATAGTGCAAAAAGGATGTAGGAGAGACCCCAAATGCCATTAGAGGAGGTTGGGACTAAGCAAATGCCCCTTCTGTAAACACTATTCCATGATGGGGAGACAGGGATGTCTGTGGGACACCCTCTGCCTGAAAACCTCATCTGAAATAGCTGTGGATGCCCCATCACCGTGGCCCATCCCCAGCTGATGTGAGCAGAGGTTGGCTTGAGCAGCAAAGATCTCAGTGATATTTTGATCCTCCTTGCTGGAAGGGGCTGTGATTGGGTCATCCATCTCACTTTTTCCACATCTTCCTGGAAAATGGGCAGGAAAGAAAAGTTGCATCAGTTAGAGATCATTTCACCCAGCTCAGGGTCTGGATGGAGCAGTCCTTGGATCGACACTGCCAGGAGAGCTGGGGCCCTCCCTGCTCCCTGGAGAGAGGTGCTCAGAGAGGTGGGACACACCCCCTTGGGAGGGGTTCCTGTTTTGAGGGAAGAAGAAAAGGACACGGACGTGGCAGTCAGGGATGTACCATTGGCCCTGCTAATAGAAACCCTCTGTATAAACAGGGAGAGGATCCAACAGAGATCAGAGATGGTTTTTCTTTCAAGAAAATTAAACATTTAAAACATTTGAGAACACACGCCCTCACCCCCCGGACAGTAATTAACTTCTTCCTGTGCAGAGCATGGAGCACTTTCCAAAAACAGAGCTAGATGGATTATTTTTCAAAGGAAATGTTGTTGAAAGGATCTTCTGTTATGTCCCAAAGTGGGAAAACAGTCACAGTGGCTGAGGAAGGGCTTGCTCCATGCATGTGCCACGCTGTGGCTGCCTGAGGAGGTGGTACCACTCCAGATGATGCTGGTTTGGGGGCCACGTGGTGGTTGAGCAGCAGCCATGATGTTTGATGGAGACAAGTCCTTGTTTGGTCATTATGGGACCCTAAAAATCAATAAAAATAAACCAGTCACCAACAGCAGAAAAAGAATCCCAAACTCAACCTGTGAGGTATGCATTGCATTTCCCAAACGTGACAGGGCAGGGGAATCTTGGAGCGTGAGACAGAGGAGATAAAATCAAATGCAGATGCAAATATATGCAGTGTTCGAGGGGATTTACATCCCACGTCCCCAAATGAGCCCATCTTCCTGTGAACTTGGGAAGAGCTCAGCCCTCGCTCTCAGACCAGCAGCATGAAAAGAGGCAGCTGGTATGTGTGTTAAACAAGCACAGTGTGAATGACATCCCGGCAATAAAAGGACTCCATGCTAGCCAAGGTGTTTGGTGGGAACAGAATAACTTCCCAGGCTGATCCCACCACTCTTCCTGAGCCTGCAGAGAGGCAGGAGCAGCACAGGGAGGCAGGGCCAGATAGAAATGACTAAGAGCTGGTTTTGAGAGACAATTGTGCTTTGTAGCAAAGTTTGAGGTTTGGATGTTTGTTTTCAGTGTAGCGTTGGGAGGAAAATAAAACCCAACATTTTTTGCGACACAGACTTGTGGGGAAACAGCCTTTCTCTGGTTGAAAAGGTCAGGTTTGCTTTCCATATCTCCCTCACATCAAAAATGTCCTGCAATCCCTGGAGCTCGGCAGAAAATTTCCTCTTGCAAAGTTAAGTGAGGGCAGGCCTGCGGGGAGAGCTCATTTCTTTTTCTACTCCAGATCCAGCCAGCTGGAAGGAATGAGTCTGGGTTTGAGCACCCAGATGCCCTTTGAGGTCTGGAGTAAAGTCACCACAGAGCCAGGCTGCTCAACAGGACCCGCCTGCCTGGCAGCTCGGGGCATCCCACCCAGGGATGTTGACTCAGGGCCCTGCCCTGGAGCAGGGGACAGCAGGAGCTGTCATCACCCAGGGCTGCGTGTGGCCTGTGCCAGAGCAGCCCTTGTGCCTCTCCCTGGGGACAGCATCCACAGGAGTCTCACGTGGCCCCACAGAGCCGGAGCACTGTGCCTCGTTTGGCATGGGAAATTCTATGCTTGGGGTGAGAAATCTTTTGGCCCTGCTCCTGTAATTTTTCTTCATCCCTTTTATAATCCTAAAATCATCCCAAAGTTTCCTAATTCCCTTCAGGCATCTCTCCACTCTGACTTCATTCTACAGTCTTCCCTTGGCTGAGATGTAGCTGTTAGCATCTTCACTCCAGTGAGGATCCCTCAGCGTCAGCATTGCGAGGAGTTTTGGCACCGCTGACCAGAATCTCCCTCCTAATGAGACATCCAGTGCTCAGCCTGGGAGGATGGCGAATGCAGACAAAGAAAACATAATTCAAAGCGACAAGACAAAGGGATCTGTTGGATGGGGACCAGTGCATCTGGAGAAACATCTTTGTTTTAGAGGGAGAAGAGAGCAAAAGCAAGAAAAAGAAAGAAAGGGAAAAGGTGTCTGGGGCAGGATTGTTCCTGGCCTGCAGGTGTGAGTGTGTAGGGAAAGCAGGAGAGCCTGGGCATTAAAAGCTTTCATTGCAGGCTGGCCACCTTTGGCTGTTCACTCCACACTCCCTCCCGGGGTGTTGTGTTCCCGTGCCCACAGGCAGCGTGCTCTGCCCTTTTCTCTTTCCCCCACCATCTGCCATTGCAAATTCCCCCGAGCATCTCCCACCCTGGCGTAGAGTTTCAGCACTGTGTAGAAAACAAGAGGGAGAGAAACCCAAACCCCACCTGTAACAGCATGAGGAGGGACAGGACCCAGCTGTGCCTGATGCCCATCTCAGTGTCCTCTGGCCTCTGCCATCGGGTGCTTTGGGGGCCACTGGCTGAGGCTGGGGCTGCCTGTCCCTGGCTGGGCAGGGGGAGGATGGGGAATGCAGGGCTGTGCATGCAGGGGGATCCTCTTTCCTTGTAAGGCTGGGGCTGCCGGCAGCACAGTCCCCCCCTAACCCCATTGTTTCAAATTACAAAGCTGCCCAATCCCACTGAGCCACCTCAGATCCAAGGAAAGAGCCGGCAGCTGCTTTGAAATCCAGACTGGAGAGTTTCCAGCAGACAGGGCTTCAAACAACAGCTGGGCTCCCTCCTCGTGGGGCACAGCACCCAGCCCTGGCTACCAGGGAGGGCACTTAGAGCAAGCACTCCTCTCTGACCCTTGCCATGGGGTAAGGGAAAAGGACATTCAGAGCTGGAGCAAGGCTCCCTCAGCCCCCAGAGCAACCAGCACACTCCTGTATCTTGTGTGGACATTGCCCATTTCTTTTAAGGCCTGGAGAAGTCCCTGGGTCCTGGTAAGTGATGCACAGGGATGCATTTTGTATCCCCAAGCAACCTGGTCCATTTTCCATGGCAGATGCCAGGGGCTATGTCAGACCTCTCCTGCAGAGTGTCCAACTCATTGACTCCTGAGAAAACAATCATGGGAAAACGGCTGGAATCTATGCCAAGCTTTTTGTCCTAAATTTGGTTTAAACCCTTCTGTGCCCATCAGTGCCTGCAGCACACCCTCCTGGCTCTTGGGCCACTCAGCCCTGAACTTGAGACACTCTGTGGAGATGGGAGCAGGAAGGGTAGAAGGGGGGCACTGGGCTGGCTGTCCCACAGGCTGATCCAATTCTTCATGCATAGTTAACTCCTGCTTGGATGGTCGGGAAGGAGAGCACAAGGCCATCGCTGGGACAAACTTGGTCATGCTCAGCCACATTCCTGCCTTCAAAAGGGTCCAGGGTGCCTGGGCCTCTGTGGACAAGGGCCCTGGGAGATCACGTTACTGGGGGCTTTTGTAACCTTAACAGCTGTGACAGGGGTAGCAAAAACTATTAGTGTGCAGGGCTGTGTGTGTGAGAGGGCCAGGGACCGGCCTCCCCAGCTCAGCCTGGCATTAATCCCCCACACAGATTAACGGTGCTTAGTGCTTTCAGGAGCAGAAAAGGAGATGGGAGACTAACTGGGGAGATCAGCACGACCAAAGCTGGCACATGCTGTCCCCAAAGCCCCAGACAGTGGTTTGGAAATCAGCTTCTCCCCTGGGGAGCTGCATGGGGAGCTCAGCCTGCCCGGGAACCACAGCAGGACAGAGCTGTGTGGGTGAAACCTCCTTTGGGGTGCCCCACTGACCACATAGGGACCAGTGGGCATGACTCAGAGCACACCTGGAGCCATGGAGCCGTGCCTCCTGCTCCTCAGGGAATGTGTGAGCTCCCACTGCACCCTGGGCTGTGCCAGGAGCTGAATTCAGCCCTGAGCCCTGCACGCCCGTGCCGCAGCAGCCTGGGCAGACGTGGGCTGTACACAGAGCAGTGCAGCAATGCTGGCCCTTCCAGCCACCAGCCCACTCCCCACGGCCCTGAGGGAAGGGGAAAAGGGCCTTGTTGGGCAGGGAGAAGAGGATTTGTCAGCACAAACCAGTGAATCCACGTGGGAGTGCATTGCTGCCCCGTGGGATGTACCTGCGCACACTGGCGGGGCAGCAGGAACAGCCTCATCCCTAAAAGCTGTTACACATCCTTCTGGCTGCTCCAGCCTCTCCACCAGGGTGGTGCCTCCCTCTCCATCAGCATCACACCAAGCTGTCACCTTCCTGCAGCTCCTGACACCAGCCAGGCTCTGATGGGGCTGTGAGCTGATGGTTTCCTTGGGCTGAGATCAGAGAGTGTGTTAGGCTCTGGCTCGAGGGTGGCAGCAGGGTGCTCTGAGGGCTGCCATGGGTCCCTACTTCACTAATTAGAAACATGCAGCCACCAATGAGTTACCTGCTCTCCCCTTGAGAGAGAAACTTTCCCTCAGCCCAGCTTTGATCAACCACCACCCTGCAAACACTTGGTGAGAAAAGGGTCTCTTCCCCTCTCCAAGGATCCAGTCAAGGGCATTTTTATTTGCATTCATCATCCTGGCCGTGATTAATGCTGCAAGGACTGTTGGTATTTCCTCTGTGCTTCCCAATAGCCCTTTGCAAAGGGCTGGCACCAGGAGAGCTGAAAGACCTCCTGAGCTAAAGAGCACATGTCCCTACATCATGTACTCTGGGGCCAGGTTCCCAAGCTGGGACAGCAGCAGACTATTCTGGGTCATGGATGTCAATGAAACATCCTTGTCCTGTGCTGCCCCAGCCCCCCACCCTGCCTGCCTTGCAGCATCCAGACCTTCTCAGCCCATTCCCTCTTCCCAGAGAGGTAGGAAAGCTCCCAGGACCAATTTACCCCATGTGGGCAGCAGGGAAAGCATTTAAGGCTTGGAGGTGTATCAGGGCCACTGCAAGCAGGAAAGAAAAATAAACAGGCACAGGATCTCTCAGCAAACAGCAGCCCTGGGAAGAGAAGCCACAAGCCCCCAGTGCTGGGTGGCTTTGTTTGGCTCTGATCATCACTTTCTCTTAGCTGACACAGGTACAGCTGCAGACTCCATGCTGGATACAGAAACCCATCCAAAACTTGTACCTCTGCTGTCACACTTCCTAACTCATTTTCTTCCAAACTTGTCCTATCCCCAGTCAGTGGCTGACAGGCTTTGCCACTCCCTCAGCCAAAAAATGCCTCCCAGACACTTTGGGTCAGGGCTGCCTTTCCTGATCTGCTCTCACCTGGTTGCTTCCCACTTCTCACCAAGAGGCTCAAACTATCTGCAGAGATGCTCTGGATGGGAAGGGCATTTACAACCCAACTGACTTCTGCAAAACTCTCCTCTTTGCACCAAAATCCCGGTGGGAACCTTGTCCCTTCATCCCACAGTGCCTCAGTTCCCCATCCATGCTTTGGGAATGTTTTTCCCAGGGGAACGGGAAGAAACTTTGTGGACTTTCCCTTCCTCCCCTGATGCTCTGGTGTTTCATTTTTACCTGACTCCCCTCTGTGTCCCGTGTTTGGATATAACTGTGCCCATCTCCTCCCCACCGAGCTGATGAAAGAGCCCCCTGCTCCCCTCTGATGCTCCATCACAGTGAGCCCCTGTTTTGCAGAACCAGGAATCTGAGTGGCTGCTCATATTTTCAGGCTCATCTAACGACTTCCAGAGCCTTAATTTAATTTAATTACCATCCCCTTCTTATCTTAGTCATCCTGCCCGTGTTTATAAACAAAACACCGACTCCCTGCCCCACGGCTGCAACCTGAGCGCGGCACCTCCCATCTGCACAACTCATTACATTCCTCTCCCGGCCCATCTGCCAGATGTCCGCAAGGAAGCCCGTGCAAGCCGCGACTGGAAAGTCGGCTCGGAGGAGATGCTGCATGAAGCACTCGGCTTTCATCTTCCCCGGAGCGCCTCCTTTGCTCCATGCCCGCGGTGAGGAATTTGGGTTGAGGTTACCCAGCCCGTTCCCTGCTCTCCGCTGCGGGTGGTGGTTCCCTCTGCTGCCGGCTCAGCCCCAGCCCTTTGCTCGGGATGTGTATTCCAAGCCTGGCTGGGTGATTTTGGGGAAAACCGGGGTGCTGTGAACAGCCGGGGTGGTGTCTGTAAACTGCTGCCCTGCAAATATTCAGCAGAGGACACAAAATGCCAGGGATCCTGGGAGTGCCCTGCTGTGCCACGGCCAGAGCTGTCACAGGGGTTGCACAGCTCCAAAATGAGCCCAGAAGTGGAGGAACAGTCACTCCCTGCTCAAACCCACTGCTCCTGGGAATGCTGGGGGTCCCTGCCACCCAGTTTGAGCATTTTTTCCTGCATCACGGATGTGGGGTGAGTGATGGTGCTGCTGACTCCATCCCTGCCCTGTGAACTTCAAGGCCCTGTTTTTGAGGTTCTCCCCGTTTCCTCTAAAGGATGTCTGTCCTCAAAATATGTCTCTTCCCCTCCAGGGAGTTCTGATAATCTCAGCCACGGCTGAAGAGAGAGCTGGAACTCTTCCAGTAGAGCTGTTGTTTGGTGTCTCGCATGACGTTGATTTTCGGTCCTTCTAGAGCCCAGATTCCTTTGATTTTCAGTTCTTCAAGAGCCCAGGTTCTTGCCAGTGTGGACAAACATTGCCGAGATGACCCGACTGTTATAAAGGTGAGGTGAGCTCCTGCTAACCAAAGAGACTCTCGTAAACATTGGAACAAGGGACTTGGCTCGAATCAGGTGTAAAAACAAACTTTGGCTTTGACTTCAAAAGCCTCGGGGTTTAAAAAGCAGTTATGATGCAACCTCCTTTGTATGCGAGCGGGGATGGCAGCGCCGGGTTCTGCAGGAGGGCGGGATGGGCCGGCTGGCCCAGGGGGGCATCTGCAGGAAATGCTGCAAGCCCAGCGTGATGATTCAGAGGGGGCAGGTCCAGGGGAAAGGGCAGCCCACTCCCAGTGTTTGTCTTCTGCCTCCTCCAACATTAATGAAGCTTCTGAAGGGATGCCCCAGGAGTGGAGCAATGGGGGAGGAAAGAAAATATCTTGCTCTGTTTTCTCACTTGAGTTGCTCCCTGAAGTTTCCTCTGCAGCATCATCTGGCTGTCTGCAGCACAGCAGAAGTGGTGGGGAAGGGATGAGCCACCAGCTTAAAGCCCTGTGCTGGGAAGAGGTCTCAACCAAAATGTAAAAATCAGCCCTTTCCCCATCACTTGGACTCCTGACAGATTTACATCCACAGGGCAGGCTCTGTGTCTGGCCACAGTTTGTATCTGTTGGCCCAGAATACTTGAAATAATTGGTCCCTTCTTGCAGAGACAGCAGCAGTAACTTTGGGCTGCTTTGTTTTGTTGACCTGATGTTCCCTCAGCACTTCCAAGGTCCCACAAGTCCCTAATTCATTTCCATGGTGGTGGATGCAGGACAGTCACACATCCCTGGGACCAAGGGATGCCAACAGCACAGCCACAGCCACTGTCTGACAGTATCTGTCCTGAAGATGTTTATGCCCTGCAATTCAGCCTGCAGCCAGGAGAATGTCCTGGGATCTGCCATCTCAGAAGTAAAGACATTCTGGAAAGGTTCTGGTGTGTTTGGTTGGGTAAGAGCAAGCTGAAGTTTATTAGAAGGTAATTCTTCTGTTAGACTGATGGATAAATCAGGAAGAGCAGGATCCCTGGCAGTGCTGGGGGGGTTTCTGTGCCGGAGGTCAGGTCACAGCACGGATTTAGGGGAAGATTGGTTCAAGTCATTGCAAACAAATCCCTTCCCAAGAACTGCAGCCTCCGCATCACCCCGTGTCCTTGGATGGACCACCATCCCCAAGAGCAGGGGCAGGCTGAGCCACCAGCTCAAGGAAGGGAACTGAATGGTGAGAGCCCCCACTCCCCTGCAGCACCCAGGGAGCAGCCACTCCTGCTGGAAGCTGACACATGGGACCACAAACAGCTTCAGGAGACCACACAAAACCATCTCCATGTCTGACATCACATTCCCTGTGTGTTCACTGGGGTAAAAGAGATCAGAAAACCCTCTTGTGTGACTATGGCGTTGTGCCCTGCACAGGAGCAGGGACAGAGCACTCCTGGAGAGCTGTTCTCCCCGTGCTGGTCACTGGCAGGAAGGACACAGGTTTTTCCTATTACAGCTTAGTCATGGGACTAATAAAGGCTCTTTAATCATTGTTCGTCGCTTGTACACACACGCACACAAAGGACACTCAGAGCTGAAGTGCAGGAGCAGTCAGCACCTGGCAAAGTCATTACTGGCCAGTTTAATTTATTTCTAATCTGATGCTAAGGAAGAGAAAAAGTTAAATGCAAGCTGCTGCCAAGAGAAGCACTTGGCCCATGTTGGAGGGAAGGCTGTGATGGAGTGTGAGGAGTGGAGAGGGAAACTGAGGCAGAAGAGGGTGGGATGGCCTAGTGGGGTGCAGTGGGGAGCCCTCACTGTTCTGGGCTTCTGAGGGGTTCCTGAGGTCAGTTATAGGGCCGAGGTGTGGGCAGGATACTGCATACCCCAATTCCCTGTGGCTGCTTCCTCTTGCCAGGGGTAGAAATAAATATTTCAATGAAACCCGATTTCTAAGTACAAACTGCAACTGCCCTGGAGCTCTCTGACAAGGACCTTCCCAGGTATGCCTGAACTGGACTCAAAACTGCCTGGGTTTTACTTAAAACCTGTGTCCAGGCTACTGAGTTCAGTGGAAACTGGAGCTGCCTAGACCCCATCTCCTCAGGCTCGCCATCTCTTTATTTCAGACATCCACCAATAAGTCTGGCTGCAACAAAACCTTATCAACCCATAAAACTCACCCTCCCAAGCACATGTTCTGGCGGCAGGGCTGTGATAAGGGGTTCAAATACAGGAAACCACTGAGGGAGCTCAGCAGAAAGGCACTCGAGGGAGGCCCCACATAAACAATGTCCCATCTGTGCCCTGAGCAAGGCACAGCGCCCATCCCTGTGGCAGCAGTCCATGTGTGCCTGTGGGGTGGGATGGAGATGGGGTAGGGTCTCGTGGTGCTGGGCCAGGCACGGTGTCCCATGGGTCACCATCCCTTTTAAAAGGAGCTTTGGATCCCACAAGGATTCCATCCAGGCATGCCAGGACAAATGCAGCCGGTGGTGACGGCAGCTGCTGAGCCTGGGGTGAGCACTGAGGTTACCTGAGGGAATCACATCTGCCAGAGTCCAGTGAAACCTTTCCTCTTTCCTTTTTTTTTTGTTTTGTTTTGTTTTGTTTTGATTTTGTTTCTTCTGGAATAACACATAAAGTTCAGCAAACATTATTCAAATATTTGTGAAGTCAAGGCTGGTATCCTCATGTCTGACAGCAACTTCCTTGTGTCCTTTCTCTGAGCTTGGAAAGATCAACCCATCAGAAAGGAAAATACCTCAGTGACATGTTTACTTTTTTCACAGCTTGTTTTCTTGCCTGGGTAGGAAAGCCTGAGGCCATCAGTGTTTAAATCTGGGTTTAAAACCAGCGAGCCTGTTGTGGGCTGGCAGGTGGAGGCACAGCCACAGCATGCAAGAATCCCTCACCCTGAACTCCCAAATATTCTATGCAGAAGTTAAAGATTTCGTGGTAGTCAGTTCAGGGGGATGGGGTGTTCCAGTCTCCATTTACATTTTTCAGATGACCTTAGTGTTCAATCCAGCCCAAAGTTATACCCTTTTGTATTCATTCATTTGATCTTATCCTGTTTTTCCTGTTGGCCCAGGAGACCTCCCCTCTCAATCCTGATATTTAGGGATATCATCATCCATCAGCCAGAACTTTTCAATATATAGTGCTAAAATAAATAACAAAAAATAATACCAAATAAATCAAGCTTCTCCACCCTGTCTGCATAAGCAACATTTCCAGGCCCTGAATCACTTCTGGGGCACTTTTCCTGGACACTCCCAAAGTGCCACCCTCCTCTTGGCAAGGGGACACCAGAGCTGGGGACATGGCCCTCCCTGCTCTCACCCCATTGTCACAGCCACAGGAAATGCACCCTCCATCCTCACCCCACCACAGCTGATGGGACACAGTCAGAGTTACTGCAGTGAAATCACAAATCTGAGGACTGGCCCTGGGAGCTTGGATTGCCCATCAGACACCACTGAAACGTTTTTAGAGGGTGTCCCACTAAAATAAGGCTAAAAGTCATGTTTCTGCCATGGCTTTCACATGTTTTCCTTTCCAAGAAAGAGGTTGTCCCATCTTATAAATCACACCTTCCCTTTTCCTAGAATCTCCTTGTGGTTGTACTAAAAAGGCAATTCTAGTTTGCACCAAGCCCAGGGATCAGGCTTATTTTTTAGCAGCTGTCTAAAAATGTTACCAGAAGGGTTTTATTTTTTCACTGAACAGGTAAAACTGGAGAGGCTCAAGAACCAATCACTTTGCAGCCCCATTGTGAACCCCACACACTTCCCCAGGACAGCTGCACCTCTCAGCCCCTTTGTCCTCCCATCAGGTGAACTGCGATAGCTTTGCATTGTTAGAATTTATCAATTTATCTGAGCAGCAGACTCCACTCCAGCTCTATTTGTACCACGGCCTGATGCCAAGTCAAACCACACAACCAAGGCTGTGGCATTGACAAGATCCTCTTTATCAGTCCAAATCCTAGCCCTGTAGAAATGGAGACGTTAGTAGAGGTCTATTTTCATCATTTTCTGGGCTTGGCATCAGTTACACCCCTCTTTTAATTAACTACATGTTGCTTTGTATTCAAAGCCATCTCAGTATTTCAGCAGCGATGGATGCCAAGCTGGCAGGCTCCAAATAACCCAAGGGGCCTCATTGCCCTTTGTAAAATACTGGCTTCTTTCTAGAGCTCCTCCCACAGCCTGAATATAGGAGCAGGGTTTGGGACACCAAAACACCCACGCTGCTCTTCAGAGCCCAGGGGCACAGCCCTGTGCTGAGGTGGGCACTGCTGGGTCCTCCTCCCGGGCAGCAGGACCCAGAGGCACGTGGTGGTGTGGAGAGGGTCTCACTGTCCTTTGCCAGCTGTTTCCCTTTGTGAGTGGGGTGAGGATGTGAACTCAGCCCGTCCCAAGTGTCGCTCCCAAGCATTAATCTAACAGGGTGCCTCTGTTTCCATGACCCTGTTTCCACCCTCAGCGTTACACTCCACTCCAGCTCCATGAGCTGTTCCAGATGTTTTGGAAAACCCCTTGCAGTTTGGTAAAAGCTCCAGAAAACAAGATAATTTCTCCCATCAGACAGATCTAAAGGAGGAGGAGGAGCAGCAGCAGAGGATGTGAGGAGCAGAGTCATGGTTGGATAACATCTCCCCAGGCTACGATCCACATCAAGTACAAACCAGGATTGATGAAGTGCTGAGGCAGGTCAGAGCTACCACAGATCTCTCTTGAAGATGGAGGCCAAAACCCTGCAGTCTTTGTCCTTTTCCATCAGTGGGAGTTTTGCCCCTGGCTGCAGCAAATGGCATTTCCCTCTGAGCCTGCTCCGCAGCCCTGAGGGGTTGGAGACTCACCATCAGCCATGGCAGGAGCGGGGAAGATGGATACAGCACATTCTGGAGTTGCAGCTCTGTCCTCAGCTCCTGAGCGTGCCTTGGCTTCTCCTGAGCTGCTACTGAGGTGCAGATGGGATTCAACCCCAATTCCCAGAGCAGGAAAACTGCAGCCAAAGTGTGGGTGGGTCTGGGTGGAGCCTTCTGTGGATTAAACCCCTTGCTGGACCCCTCCATCCCCCCACACTGTGCTCTTCCTGCCAGTTTGTGTCCCTTCCTCTTGCTGGACCCTTGCACTAACAAATGTTTCATTCATAAAGCATCCCTTCACCTCCCATGCTGAAATTCTCACGCTCTACTTAGTTCTCTCCATAACTATATAGAATCAAATTACGTGTAAAGCCAGCACCAGAAATAGAGAGGGACTAAATCAACAGCCTGGATTCAGCCTCCACCCAGGCCAGGAGTTGCTGGAAGCTGGACCTGCCTCCAGACTTTGTGGCTGGAGCCCATCTGCAAGTCTAAAAGCCAAAATGAAAATAGAGAAGAAACCAAGTAACATGGCATCTCCTCGTCTTGACCACAGGCTCCCTGGGGCAGGGGCTGTCTGTTTGTCTGGAGAAGAACAATTTCACTGTCTGAGAAGGAGGAGCTGGGGCAGGGCCAGGCTGTGGGAAGGGGCAGAGAGGAGCAGAGCTCTCGAGGGGGAGGTGGGCTTGTTGCTCCTCCAGCTCCAGAGGAGCCAGCAGCACGATGGGCAGTAGCAGTCACAGCAGTAGGAAAGGCCATGATTCCCCCTTTTCATTCCTCAGCACTTCTGTGAGCCCCAAAAATCTCCAAAAAATGTGGTACCATTGGCTACCACCACCTTGGCTCCTGCCTGGCTCTGGGGTGTGACAGCAAGGCAGCTGCTCCTGGACAGTGGCTGGGGGAGAGGATGGAAGGGAGCCAGGAAAAGGAGAGAGGCAAAGGCACCTCCTGGCCCCTGGGCAGGTCAGGGGCTCAGGGGGCTGGTGGGGGCTCTGGTCCTTTCCAGCTGAACCCTTGCCCTGGGACCTGAGAGCTGCCCCTCAGCAGCTTGAACGTGTGCATCTCCTGTGTCTCTCACTTTGAGCTATCCTGGTGACATCAGGAAACCAATGCATTTGGTTCCCTAAATGGGAGAAGGTTTTTTGTCATTGTTGTCATTTTTCTAGTTTCGCTCTTTGTTAGCAGCCCTTCCTCTTCCTCCCTGCTCTCCAAAATAGCAAAAAGCTGCATCCTCCTCCCCAGCTGCCTCTTGTAGGGTGCTGCAACACCCAGCACTTCTCCTCAGCCACCAGCAGCAAAGGTCAGAGCCTGTGGAGGGGACCAGTGCTCCAAGTTCAAGGGTTTGTTGACTGGGTGGCCTGGAGCAGGTATGTGTGGGGTCCTGCTGGAACTGGTACCTTTGGATGTGTGCCAGGCTGAAAATGTCCTTCCTGCACTCACCCCTGTGTCATCCCACCTTCTGCCAGAGCCTGGGGTGGTGAGTGGACCCTACATCCCTTCTTCTACTGTCACTGTCCCTCTGCTGCAGCAGGGCAGGTGATGAGCTGGTGCCTCACTGCAACAGGACCAAGAGAAGGAAGCAGTGGTGGTGCAAGGAGTGGTCAAATACTCGGAGGTGGAGGAAGGACACGCTCTGGCTCCCAGAGCTGCCAGCCTCTCAGTTTCCAAACCCTTTTCATTGATGAAACCCAGAGTTCCTCCCCAACAAATGCCTCCAAACCCCCTCCAATCTCCCTGGTGTATCCTCGGGGTGGAGTTCACACTTGTATCAGCAGCTCCAGGAGGCCAGCATGATGCCATCTGTTGTGTCCCAGCACTGACCACCACTGATCTGCCTGGAGGAAAAATTGCTCATCCTGGTTGGAGGCAGCACCATCTGTGCCACCCTGGTGGATGGTGGCTCTTGTACACAGCTCCTCAGGCTGGCTGCCTGCTGGGCAGGGGCTGAGCTGGCTCTGGCCTTGGCACAGCTTCCTCCTGGGTATTATTTGCACTTCTCTGTGCTTGGGAAAGGTCTCTCAGGGCTGGGCTGAGCAACTGGCTGGAGGAGGCTGAAGTGTTTGTGATACTGATGGTCTCATTGTTTTCTTCTTTTTAGAGTTTTTCTGCCCCCTTTAGCGCCAATCACCGTCTGACCCCAAACTGGACCTCCTCTAGGACCGAGAATGTGGGACAAATGTTTTTAGGTGTGATGAGAATATCAAACAAGGGCATGGAAAAGCTTTTATGATGTCAGAACCTAGCACTCCTTATGTTAATAAATCTCCATAGAAAATGGTGCAAAAGCAGGGCTACACAAATCCCAATGTTCCCCAGACCCGAACAGTCCTCATGAAACCTGCCAATAGCCAGAAGGGCTCCAGCACACAGGAGACACCTGTGGCTGCTCCCTGAACCCCAGAGCATCCCTAAAACCTCACAGGTTGCCTCCCTCCCTCTTTCCACCGCTCCAGGCTTTCCTCTGCTCTGCACGTTCTCCGAAGCCAGCTGCAGGCACACGACTGCGGCTCCAGCCCACGCGCTGCTGCCCGGGGCACGAGTGCAGCCTTTGAGCCGTGGAGTGTGGCCCGCCCGAGCCGTGCTCGGGCCTGTTGGCACGTGGGCTCCCTGGCCAAGGGGCTGGCATGGAGCTTGCAGGGGGAGCACCAGCAGGAGATGTTTGTGCTCGCAGCCGAGAGCAGGAGCAGAGCGCACGGCCAAGCTGCGGCCCCTCCAGTGGCGTGCCTCGTCCTCCCCCCTGCTCTGGGGCAGTAAATCATTCAGCATGGAATAAGAGCTGCTCAGACCGAGGAAGAATGGCTCCCCGAGACAGACCTCACCTGGGAAGCCGCTGGGAACCACTTCTGAATTGGCAAGAGTTAGCAATGGGGAATGAAGGGGGATTTGACAATGCTGATGCCGCTCCTCAGGAACCAGGGACTCAACGTAAAAGTGAGCAGGGAGAGTTCATACATAACCTCCCTCCCCCCGAGGATCTGTCATTGCTGTAGCTCTGAGCCACTGTGGAGGGACAAGCAGTACACCCACACACCGACTTGAGGAGCACGACGGGGCCGAGTGCCAGCTCTCCTCCTCCTCCATCAATCACCAGGAAGAGGGAGACAGATGTTTCCCCAAGGAGTTTGGAAGGTATCATCAAGGAGCAGGATAAATCAGGTCCCTGCATATACAACAGGGCAATTATTTACGGATCATCAAATATTGGCTCTAAAAACCCCAGGCATTAAACAGGAGCCTGTGCCAGGTTGTGTGTTTACCTCCTGCCTGCACCTCACAGAGCAGGAGCGATGGGATCAGCACCAGCCATGACCCAAACCCAACATCCTTTCCAGCTGGACTCACTGGTGGGGGAAAAGGGACCTACTCTGACATGGCTTTGCCACCTTCTGCCTGGGGAATTGAGCAGGAAAGCACAGTCAGGTTCACCGAGCCTGGTAGGATAGCATGCAGCAGGAATGGGTACGGACCCGCTGGGATCTGCTGGCTGCAGGGATGTTGTGTCACAGCACATGTGGCTGCCCCAAGCCAAAGAAGGAGGGGTAGGTACAACCTGATCTCAGCCACTCTCTGCCTCAAGGCTTTCACCTCTGGAAGACCCTGGTTCAGTTCCTGGCTGAGCCTGGCCATCCCTGACAGGAGCAGCAGCAAAGTGGCAGCAGCAATGCCTGGCGGGATGCCCTTATAAGAGCAAACTCGAGCTCCCAGTCATAAACTAAACCCTTCTCTTTCATTTACTCATCTGACCTGGCGGTGCTGGGACTGATAATGCTGGTTTCCTTTTAAGCAGAGGCCAGTCATAAATAAAATAAACCAGGCATGCTTTGTGTTTCCACTCCTTGCCTTTCATCCCCGCTCCTCAAAGGCGCGGAAGGGAAGTCCTGAGCGGGGAGCAGGAGCTGGGCCGGGGACAGCAGCGGCTCCAGGCTTGGCCTCAGCTGCACTTGTGTGGGTTCATGGCCCTGTCAAGGGGTGGGATCACCTTCCCCTTTCCAGCAGCGTGGGGAAAGAGCAATGAGAGGCAGAGACTTCACTTGCAATGAGTTGCATTCACAGCACTTTCCGGGACACAACCAGGCTCCTTTTCTTACCATCCACAAGAATAAAAGCAGAATTCCATACCCAGACAGCTGCTGGGGGAGAGAACATGCCCTTCCCTCCCCCAGCCCCAGTGCCTGACTGGGAGGATGATGGGACATGCTAACAGGAGGCCAAAGAACGGAAAGTCTGACAAACACTCATTCCCAGAAGCTGCTGGAGCCGAGGCCACCCTCGTTAGGGCTGACCCCGCAGTGAGGGGCAGGAGGCTCAGCTGGAGCCCAGCAGCGTGTGCCAGGGTGTCAGCTTCCCCTGTTTCTCTTGCCACCTTACAGGGTGTGATGTTTTCCTTCGGTGCTCTCTGATGAGCTGCCTTGGGATGCTTGGGCTGAGCAGCTGCAAGGGGCTGCTGCCAGAGAGGCTGGAGTCTCCTTACAGCAGGGATGAGAGCTGCAGGCTGCAGCACCCACCCCTGTCCCAGAGCAGCAGCAGGTGTTGCATCAGACTCTTCCAGAGTCAGAGGAGAGTTAGAGTTAGAACCATGAGTGAATTTTGTTATAGTTTGTCTCAGGGATTTGCCTGCACTCTCCAGCCCTCTCCTGGCCAGTTCCATAAAGCACAGCAGTGTGAAATGGCAGAAATAGAGGTTTAACTCACCAAGCTTTAACTCACAAAGGTTTTATAGGTATTTTCTCTCCCATACTAAGCCTGGAGGAGCATTCACAGCATCCAGCCCTGGCACAGCACCGACATGGCCAGTCCCGTGTAGACAGCAGCGCTGGAGAGAGATCCCAAGTTATTGCAGAGCCATGGATCTGGGCGAAAGGGAATGGGGAAGAGCCAGCAAAGCAACATCCAAACCCTTCCTGGGGTAGCACATTCCTAAAGCAGCATGGCTGGAGCACAGGCTGACCCCTTTTGCACAGGGGAGTTTTAGGAATTCCCTCAAGAAGATTAAATGGCTTCAGAGGAGGTGCAAATACTGCCAGGCAGCAGGTAAGCAAGTCTGGAGAAGCCTTGCACAGAGGTGTGCTCTGGGGAAATCATAGCCCCTGATTTGGTCTGGGAGGCCTGTCTGGATTTGGGGTGACCCTTGGAGAAGGAGCTGAGCCTGCCTGAACACAACCTGCTCTGCAGTGCCCAAGCCTTACCCCCATCCACTGATATCACTAACATAATTATTATAAAGTTGACACAATTATTTAGCTTGCAGACCCCTCCTTTCCCACACACTGGACAGTAATTCTGCTTGGTTCTGCCTACCATCACTGTGGGTATCTCAAAAGCACCCCTTTCTCCCTGCAGTTCCTTGCAGGCAGCAGAAGTGAGCAGGGAGGGCTGACTTGGGGGCTGAAAACACAATATTGGGTTCAGGCCATAAGAAGGGGAAAGATGCAGCTGGGCAGATTGGAGGCACCAATGTCCTTCAGCAACCCAAGGAGCGACAGGTGGGATGTCCTGTCGCTGTCCCTGTCCTTCCAACACCACCTGGGCGCCTCTGCCGCTGGCTCGGGGCTCCCTTGCACGTCCCAATGCTGCCATCTGTAGCACAGAGCTCTGCTCCTGCTCCCCAGCACAGCGCCGGGAGAGCCGGGAGAGACGAGGGCAGAGCTCGGCTTCACAAGGTTTGGCTTTGTGAGAGTCCAAATGGGCAAATCCTGGCCTGGGACTTGGCTTTTTCAGTCCAAAGAGAGGCTTCTATGTGTGCTGAATTGCATTTTTAGCTGTCTGCCAAGGGCACCAGAGCCTGGAATTGTAGTTATCATTCTGCTTATCTGCTGGAAATAAAACAAATATTAAATAATACCCAGTGCTGTGGTCTATAAGGGGATTTTAGTCCACAAAAGCCATGGATTCGTGTAGGACCAGCCAAGGATCATCACAGCCTCCCATGCATACAGAGCTGGGGACAGTGCTTCATGGTTTTAAGACATTTACACTGTGGGAAGGGGGGATGCACAACCATCCTTCCCTTGCCTAGCTTATGAAAACACCTCATCACTGAAATTCATTTCAGCGCTGCTCATTTCTTGGTGCATTTCCATGTCAGGAAATACTGGACAAAGGCTCGCTCACCCTGCTCCCAAATCCCTGTATTGTCCCCAGCAGGGAAGGGAAATGCAGAAGCGGGGCATGCTGAGCTCAGCACAGCAGCATCCCGAGCCTGGCCGGCCCCGGGGCGCCGCGAGGGGGGAAAGTGGCTGTGACAAAGCTGGCATCAGCTCATTTCAGGCCAGGCTGTGACTCACAAAGAGAGAAAAAAGGAAACAGGGAGAAAAACGCATCTCCGATGCTCAGGGTGTAGCTGAGCCCCTGTCGGAGACATCACTCCTCTGCCACCTCCCTTCTCTCAGGACCCTGAGGTGGATGTTGGATGTGCTTTGGGGGTCCCCATCTTTCCTTCATGCCTTAGACACTTGTGACCCTTCTGGATCACACGGCTCCATCCCGCCCGAGCCCAGCGCCGCAGCGGGGCCGGATTAACCCGCCGGCCTCAGAGGGATTTGCTGCTCCCCATCCCGACCTCAGCCCGCCGGGGATGCCAGCCCCGCACACGTGGGCTCCTGGCCGGCAGCATCTATAAAAAGCCCTCTGTGCGTGCCCCGGGCTGGGCTGGAGAGCGATGGCATTGCGGGTGAGCGCTGGGGACAGGGGGTGGCACTGCCGGGGCTGGGGGTGACAGAGGGTAAAGGGAAGTGGAAGGGAAGGGGCAGACAGGTAGAAATCCTGAATAACACAGGGGTTATTGCTCCTCTCTGTCAGTCTGGTCCAGGCTACTGCAAAAGTGAGTTTTGTGATGCTCAGTAAAGGGCAATAGGAGACATTTTTATCCTGGTTATAGCAGGGCTGGTCTGGGGTGGTGCTGCCCTAAAGTCAGCAATTCTCACTTGGAGGCTTTAGCTGAGACCTGTGTGTTGCTCTCCATCTCTGTTAGGACAGCCAGCAGCAGAGGGAACAGCCCTTTCCCGTGCGTGCTGTGTCTCTTGCTCGGGTTGGTGCCATGGTTACAACCCCAGGGTCAGGGCAAGGTGAACCTGCGTGCTGCCATCGTGCCCTTTGAATCCAGAACTCATCAGCTCCAGCAGCTGTCTGTGCTTCAGGGGGTGAGCACTGCTCAGAGCCTTTCAGTGCCCATGAGTGGGGTGCCAAAGCTGCCCTCATAAAGCAGCCAGGCATGAAGGTATGAGGTTGGTCATTGCCAAATGCCCAAAAATGTGCATGTCCTAAAAAAGCATTGGAAATAAAACTTGTGACAGAGAAAGAAACAGGGGAGTTGAAGTCCTGAGCTACAGGAAGGGAGAAACAGGAACACAACTGGCAGCACAGATGTCAAGGCTGGGAAGATTTTCCTAATGTGAGCAAGTTTGTGAGAGGGGATGCTCAGAAATGCAAGATCGTTAGAGTGCTTAAAAAAAAAAAAAGTGGGGTGAAATGGCAAGAACTTCTTATTAAAATGAGTTATTTAATAAAACTATGAATTATTCAAAATTAACATTTTCCAGCTCATTTTATGCAAGTTTAACCTTGGAGATGGGGAGAGCACATGGAACAGGGGCTCAGGCAGGAACTTTTGGGAAGAATCAGCCATGTAACACTGGATGAGCTCAGTCTGGATGTCAGTTTACACCTGCTCCTCTGCTTCAAAGCCATCACAAAGTTTTCTGCTTCAGATTTATATTGCTCAGGTGCAGAGAGAAGCAGAATATCTTTGTGTCCTGACAACAATGAAGGCATTCAAGTTCTTCTTTTATTTTGGCTTTCTGATCCCACTCAGCTCTTTACAAAAGACCTCGGGGACAGCAAATCCCACCTCATCAACTGGATGTCATAGAGACTTAATATCTTATCAGTTTAGATCTCTGAGATTATTTAGGAGTGAGAAAAAGACAGGGATAGAGAATGTGCCTGTGGGGGAAGGGGAGAGAAAGAAGATTACAATGAAAATGTGAGAAAGAAGAGTCAGGACTGAGTGGGGCAGTGCATCTCTGCCACCTTGCTGTGTCCTCCCCCTTGTCTGCAGTTTGAGGCCCTGCACCCAGAGGGAATCTGTCCTGGATGGAGCATCGTGGTCAAGGGTGAGACCAGCTCCAGTTCCAGCATGTAAGGATATCTCTGCTCCCAGCCCTCCTGCCTCACAAGGGCCAGAAGCATCGTTCACAGCTCTCCATCCCTTTTCTCTCACTGTCTTAGGTTTGAGATTAATTTGCTCTGTGATCCCGGAGACCAAATCGCTCTCCACTTTAACCCTCGCCTCTCCAGCTCCAGAATTGTCTGCAACTCCTTCCTCAACAGCCACTGGGGGCAGGAAGAGGTCAACAGCACCTTCCCCTTCAGAGCAAAGGAGCCCTTTCAGGTAACTTTGTCACCCCACAGGTCTCCTCAGGTGTAACCCAGCCAACACTGGGGTGCTCCCCATTGCCTTTCCTGCCAATGCCATACCCAGCAATATCCCCTCTCTGGCTTTGTCTCCTGTTAGTAATCCTGTTATAACCTGGTGATTTATAACCAACTCTGGCACAGACCTGCAGAGCTCCAGCAATAATCCCTGGATGCTGCCTTTGTTTTCAATTTAGGCTTTGCATTACCACCAGATTTTGTTATGATGAAAGGAAAAACTCAGTTATTCCCTCTTTGTGCCCAGAGTGGGGGTGAGCAGTGTGTGTGTGTCAGCTCTGGCAGGGTTTGAGGTGGGTGGACAGATCCAGCAGCTCCCTGACATGACAGAAGCAAGGTTCAGTAAGGCCACATGAACATAACACAGTCTGTTTTTCAGGTTGAAATCTACTCTGACCAGGACTATTTCCACGTTTTCATCAATGAAAACAAAGTCCTGCAGTACAAGCATCGGCAGAAGAATCTTTCATCCATCACCAAGCTGCAGGTTCTCGATGATATTGACATTTCTTCAGTGGAAATCACCAAACGAGGTCTTTACTAGAGACCAGAGCTGGGACTCTCTCACAGACCATTCCCCCTCAAGCTTCTGATTCAGCCAAGGATCATTTCCTCCCCGTTTTCACATGCCACCACCAAGCAGGGAGATGGCCATGTGTCCTCATAGTGAAGGGATGGACATTCCCATCACCCAGCCACATTGCTAACCACAGCCCAGCCCTTCAGAGATGTTTTGCCCCTACAGCTTAGGGTGCACAATAAGCTTTGTAGGTCTGATCATCTTTGCTGCACATCAAAATCTGTCTTGAGTAGTCTGGACACTTGAATGTTACCATAAAAATTGTGTTTGCCCAAGAGTAGGCTGTGCATGAGCACCAGTCCTCATCTGGGCACGTGGGGAATGTGGATGTTAAGGGTGGAAAGGGATGTTTCTTTCCAGGAGCTGGGTAAGAATGATACCAGATTTGCCAATAAAATCAACCAAGTAAATCCCTGCTGAGATATCCCTCCCTGGGCAGATCAATCTCATCGTTCCTTCCCTGCCAGTCCAGGCACCTGGCATGAGCAAGGGCTGGTGGCTGGGCAGGAGGACACTGTTGAGGTCTGTGTGGTTTTGGCACTGGGAAAATACTGCTTTTTTTTGAGGGCTAATGCAAGGTGAAGGTCCCTGGCATGCAGAACAGTTTGATAAGATTCAGCTTGCCAGGTGTTGCCAGGAATTCCTTTCACCAGCTGAGAGATTTTGCTCAGCTCTACTCCTGCCAGCTCCAGGCTTCTCGGACAGACCCCAGAGTGATGTCGTGTGTCAGAGAAGGGCAAGAACTTGGGGAGGCACAGAAAAGCACATGGTTCCTCCAGCATGCACCAGAAAGGCAGCTGGACTCCAAACAAAAGGAACTGAGTAAATCAGGGTCTAGAAATTTCGATAAGCTTGGAATGAAGAGAGTGCCTGGGGATATGCATGGATAGCCTCTGGCTTTTCTCTGCTTTATTGTTTTCTTTTCTCTCTCTTTTTAGTTGTTTTTCAAAACAATCCACTTATTCCTTGCACCCTCTTCTCTTTTCCAGACCCTTCCTTGGAGCACAACATATCTGTGACTCCTTGACCTGGCCACAGCAGAGTAAAAGATGTTATTTTTACTTTGTTTTAATTACACACATCATAAACAGCATAATGTCACAGTGTTAAATCTGAACTGGAACTTATTCCAAAAATGCAATTACAGCTGCCCCCTAATCACTCTTTTGTTCCTCACATATAAGACAGAACACATTCCTGATGGAAAAGGCAAAGATGATCCTGCCTTGCCAGTCCTTTTCACTGAGGAGAAATAATTTAATAAGTCAGCTCTGATCCATCCTTGCCTTTGGATGAGATCTCTGAAGGTTGCAGCTTTGCTCCAGCCTTTTGTCAGTGCTCAAATTGGCCATTCCCAGCACTTCCTTCTATTTACAGTTTCCAGGACTTGTGAGGAAGAGGTGGGTGTAGAAAACCACAACACATGATGCCATAAACCTGACATTCATGAACCTGTTAAGAAATTTGCAGTGTTTTTCCAGACTATCAAAGGCACTGATGGGAAACCATCCTGTTCTTGTAGCAAAGGGCTCATTGGAAACACAAAATGGTGCCAAATGGTACCTTTTCCCTCCCAAAAGAACAGAAAATATGTTTTGGAAATGGCAGTGGTCTTAATGGCAAGTCAGGAAAGTTGGAGATGGTGAGACTTCCTCTGGCCTGGAATAAATCCATCACCAATGGGACAGGAGAGTGAACTCAAATTCTGGCTCTTGTGGTATTACCCAAGGCTTCAACACACTTTGCTCTCATGGCCATGCCTTCAGCAAAACAGGCACAAACCCAGACAAAGTCAGGCCTGCAGGGATCTCTGTGTCATCCATCTGATAACGCTGAACAGCATTTGAAAGAAATTGTCCTTTCTGTTTGTGCTTTTTTTTGGGGGCTGATAAAGACAGATCATTTTTCATGGAGGAAAAGTGATGAAATGATTTATAAGGGTAATGCTTTGTACTTATAAGGCCACCAGCTGCATCCATAGCCCTTGCTGCAGAAACACCCCACAATTTCATTGTTCCCCAGAAACGAGCACAAAGCACCACAGACAAACACGGCAAAAACATTTCAAGTACAAATAAATAAAGAGATGCCACAAAAATCAGGCAGAGACAGAGATTATGCCCTGACTCCTGGACACATCCCCCCCAGCTCCTGCCAGCAGCTGATCTCACTCCATTGCCATCTGCACAGGGAGAGCCCCATCTCTCCTGACACATCCCCAGCTCTGCTGCTGCCTTCAGGGCTTTATCTGCTGCCTCCTCCAGCCAAAACACAGCCAAGGGTGAAGGGGGCAGAAGAGCAAGAGAGGTCTGGGAATCTGCATAGCCCTGCTGGAAGCAAAACTTCAGGGCTGGCTGTTTATAGATGTTTTGCAGAATTTTATGGGGAATGAGATGTCCTCCAAGTCTGTGGCCCTCATCTGTCCCATGAGGAAAAACTGCAGAAAAAAATTAAGCCCTGCAATTACAATGGTCGATGAAAGTCTCTGGAGCAGGCCTGGCACACCAGGGAGGCATCATGGGCATGTGCTGAGGGGATCAAAGGGAACAAATTAATCCTTTTCCACATTCTATCAGTCTCCCTGTTCATGACCTGGGGGGAGAACTGATAAAGACAAGCTCCTGCCCAGGGTAATTTGAAGGGGAAGGGGCTGCAGCACTGGAGGATCCCACCAGAATTTCACTGCCCAGCCTCAAGATCAAGATCTGCATTTTTGCTGTGGCCAAGTTCTGCAGAGGAGCCAGCTGGAATGTTCCAGAGAGAACATTGCTGTGGGATGGGGTAGGGACTGTCCTAGTCAGGATCTGCAGATAAAGCAGCAGTTGCTGCTTTGCACAATCCAGGAAGGGATACCTGGGAAAGAGAGATGTGTCTCAGGAGGCAAAACTGACAGAAGTGATGACCTCCCATGTGGGCTCTCCCTTTCCCACCAGTTCTCTCCTCAGACTGGATCTGCAGAGCTCAGAAACACTCTGCTTCATCCCCAGATCAACCAGGGGAAAGTCAAGCTCATAATTGTTCGTGCTTGAGCTGTGCCAGAGCTCCAAGGGCCAAGGGCTCCTCTGGCAGTTTCACAGATCTCCTGTGGAGCATCTGCTGATGCGTGACCAGAGCTGCTCCTCGGTGTCCCTGACAGCACTGGCAGTCACCACACACCCCAGCAATTCCCTCACAGGCTGGTGAGCAAGCAGCTCCCTCATCAGCCTCAGCCACCTCTCACGAGCACAGCACAGCCTGGGGACACGGGGCTGGCTGACTGACACCGCCTGCCAGCCTCAGCAAGCGACAATTAATATCAGCCTGAGTCCTGCCTGGAGGCACGAAACTGGGGGGGAAAGGGCAAGGACTTGTTGCCAATGCAGTGACAAAAACTTTCAGGAAAGTTCTAAAAAAGAAGAAAGTCACACTTTCTTCCTTGCAAAGTGAGTATCGGGCTGCTTCTGCCCGATACTCACTTTGCAACTTGGTACCTTTTCTTTCAACCCCTGTTTTCTTTCTTTCCCATGGCTGCACAAAAACCCCCCAACATACCAAATTTGATGTTGGGTGTTTAGGTATTTCTTCAGTGCTAGAAGGCAGCTCTGGTGAAGAAAGGCAGGAGGAGAGCAGTTCTTAACCATTTAATTAAAAATTCCCTTTCTCCTCCCATTTTGATGCCTCCCCCCCGAACATCTGATGGAAACAGCTGGGCTGCAGCACAGGTCTTCTCTCCACTCACAGTAAGCAGCTGTGTTGTGGCACTGCTCAGTGACCCTGGCCCCTTGTCTATGGCATCTCTAATTTCCCCCATCCCCCAAGGGCTCTTTTCCCAGCACAGAAATACCTGCTGGAAGTGCAGACCTTATCAGCAGTGACTTTCTGCATTGCACCTCTGAGTCCCTGTCTAAGAGGTTGCTTTTTCAGCCCTTGTGGCCTGTCCAACTCCTTAAATGCTCAGCAGCCACAGGTGTTTGCTGGCAGGACTGAGGATCATGGAGGGAAAATGGTCAGCCTTTTTCTGAAGAGGGTGAGGAAAATAAAACAAGAGGAAAGGAGTAGTAACTCTGAGTTCTGGTGGGGAAGGGCAATTACTCAGGCTACAGGCAGCCCCAGAATGCAGCTAGAAGAGTCTCTGCAGGAAAGCAGAGCAGTGTTTCTTTCACTGCAATTAAAGAGAGGTTTGTAAAGCCATTTTAACTCAGCATCTCCATCCAGAGCCAGCTCAGACAGAAAAGCACACCTCCCAGTCCTGATTTTGTATGCATGGTGGCAGGAACCAGCTCCAGACATGAAAGGCTGGAGAAGGATTATTTTCTGAAAGAAAGGCTCTGGTCTAGAAGTTGAAGAATGGGAAGCTGATGGTATCACTTTATTTGGCAGCTGAGTTATTGTGCATCAATACTGCCTGAGGAAAGAGTGACAGAAATTAGTCTGATGCTCAGATTTGCTGGCCCTCCAGTCCCACAGTGTGTCCAAGACCCTCTTGCCAAAGCCAGATGCAATTTATCATGTTATTTCTTCAAGCAATATGGACATCAGTACCCAAATGTCTGGTTTTAGCAGAGCACAACAGCCTGTGGAGATCTGGATGTTTTCTCTGCACCATCCCGTTATTTCAATACTTTTGGGGGTCTTAAAAAGCACTTATAAAGATCCAAGTATAAAAAGAACTATCATAACACCCTTGTGCAGGAGGAAACCAAGGCACTTGCAGGAAATGAGAGCAGAAAGGAAGGAGGGAACCAGATGTTTTGTCTCCAGCCTGGTGCTCTCACCCTGCAGCTCTGGCCCTGACGCTGGAGCTAAGGCTAGGTTGGGCTGGAACTTTTCATCATCTATCAGGTGTTGCCCCAAGCCTTGATGAGCCAACAGGCCCCATGATGAGTCCCTCCAAGTGTCACAGCTGAGCCAGGCCCTTGTCTCAGTGAGGCCCAGGCTGCTGAGAGCTCACCAGCCCAAGGAGTTTCCATCCACCTGCACACAGACACATCACTCTGCTCTCCCACACTAACCAGCATTTTTTCTAGCTTGTTTTATGCTAGAAATGATGAAAGAACCACCAACAAACCCTTCATTTTCCTCCCTTTCTGTGATACATCCCTTTTCCAAAGGCTTAGCAGCTGCTGTTTGATCTATGGCATTAAAACCTTTCTGGTTTCAAAAATTGGGAGTAAAACTGAGATGCAGCTATTTCACCTTGTCACCTCCTCCGCCTCTGCGGCGAGCTGCAGCTATTGTCAGCTTTCATTTCCTGAAGTTCCTCTGAGCTGTGAACACACACTGGAAGCAGAAGGACAGACCAGTCACTGGTGATGAGAGGGCACTGATTGCACTTCCAGTAAATTGCCTGAGCCTTTCCACATGAGTCACTGCACAGAGAGAGGTGAGGCATTAGGGAGAAAAAAGTTTGCAACTGATCCTGACAAGGGTCTAACAGCCCCACGAAGCCTCTGCCTGCCTGATTTTCTTTAGTTGTGGGGTTTCCTTCTAAAAGGCTGCTGAAAATAAATAACAGCTCACAGATTATCTTATACTGTCAAAATATTGGAGAACATTCAGAACTAAAATCACGCCTCTCCCTGCTTCCCAGCTAATCCTCTCTTGATTCCAGAGACCACAAATCCTGAGAATTTCCTGATTGCAAATATAAAACATAGGAAAGCTGGTTTTTAAACACATAACACTTGACTGATCACTAAGCCCTTGTTGCAAATGTGCTCAAGTTCTAATTCTTATTGCAACCTGATCCCTGCGGCATCTGCTTTGTGACAGCTAGGCAAAGTATCACCTAGGCTAAGAGTAAGTTATTTCACTCAGAAAGACAAACTCCCTCCTATTGTATTCTCTAAAATCTTTATCTCCTCTCTGTTACTAGCAGATCTGGTCCCTGAGAGTGTTTTTTTCTGCAGAGCCTTTCCTTCCTGCCTCCCTGCTTTTTTTCCTCTGCAAGCCTCTGCAGCTGGGAGAAGGCAAAACAGTGGCAAATTTAAAGCCTTTGTCAGACTTCCCCCAGATGGCAATCAGCTGATGAAACCCAGGAAGATTTATCATCTGAAAAGCCATTTATTAGCCTGTTGCACCTGGGTGTAGAGCACCAAGGAAGATGTATTGATATTCAAATGTGGAGCAGGTAGAAGGAGGGAGGGAGGATTTACCAGCCCCTGCTCACAATGCTGTCTCACCTGGCAGTACCACTCCTTGGTAGCACCAATGAAAAACTGCTTGGAGTCATAACAGGGCGAAATGGACCCCCCACAAACCTGCTCAGACCACCAGATTCCTTTAGTCACCAAATCTGCTCATTCTGGGCTTTGCTTTCAGTCTGGCTCGGAATATTTCTCCCCAGGGTTTGTGGTGCCTGTACCGAGCAGGAGGGTGAGAGCACCACGCAAAATGTGGGCATGGAGGAAATCCCACTATTGCCTCAGAGGATCCTAAGTCCAGCTCCAGAGAGAGAAGGGCTGCATGAATGCAGGCAGTGTTAGAGGGGTGCTTTGGGTGTCAGCTGCCTCCTCTGCCAAGTCCTGGCACTCTGAACTTCTCAAAGGCTTCACCAGATGCTCATTATCACTTCAAAATATTCTCTGTAAATGTGTGCAGTGATTCAGGGATCCACAGCACTGATTTCTCCTTAAAACACTCACTTTGTTACTCATTGCACATCCATTCAGGATCCTCCATTTAATGAGAGAGGGTCAAGCTCACTTGGTGTGACCCTGGGTTTAAACAGGGGCTCTTCAGGAGCATGTTTAGCCCTGCATTCCCAGCCTGCTACTTGCCTGAACTTCTGCAAAAACCACAAGCAAAGACATCTGAAAGACAGAAATTTCAATCACTCTAATGCCAAAATGGTGTTTCATTGTTCTCGAGCCGGTGAACATGGTATTAGACAAATTCTTCTTTGCAAAATTATCTTTTTCTTTCAGCCACTACATTTCCGGAGCACTCAATCTAAAAGGCATCCAATAAAAAGGATAGAAGATATGGAATTTGGCACATATCTGTTTATGAAAACAGACCAGTGAATATTCTCAGACATAAAAATGCACACATTCTCCATTTAAAATCCTCCAAAGGAGACTGGAGATAGTTTAAATGTTTCATTCTTTGATTGGGGGAAGACTAGTGGGAGAACAAAGATTTTCTCTCTCATGGAAGTAATTACAAACAACAAACATCAATTCCCAGATGTTTTTTTATTTGCTTCGCTATTTTATTTTCAAAGAATCTGAAGTGCACTTGGCATCTCCTTTGTATTGCCTTTGATTGTGAGCAGCGTTGGCCTCTTATCATCTCCTGGATTCACAGCAGCATCAAAGCGCTGACATCCGCGAATCTCACACGGGAATTGTGATGAGGACCTGGACCCCGGGGCCAGAAATAGCTCAGAAATAGCTGGTTTTTTGCTGTCCCCAAAACGGCGGTGCCGGAGCAGCGCTGGCAGGGGCCGGGGCAGTCACCAGCAGAGGGAGCGACAAAGCCAGCTCAGAGCTCCCCGCGCCGCTGGCACAGAGGACTTGGGGAGTTTTGTTGCTGGCTTAGAGATTTATAAGAAAATGTCCCAGAGAAGTGTAGATTTTTTTTTAAATCCAATGTGAGTTAACGGTGATGTTGTCACTCTCTCCTGATGGCAAGAGAGTCAGGTTTCTGCGTTACTCAGTGTTAGAAATGCTCACAGCTTCCCAGCAGGGTCCTGGGAGGGGGAAGGGGTGGGCACAGCACTGGGGCAGACGTGAGGAGGATGTGGGGGAGTCTCCCTTAGCCCCAGCTCCTCCTGTGTCCATGCCATCAGTCAAAAAGTGTGGGAGGCAGAAGGGGCAAGTGGCAATGGAGGTGGGGTTTGTCCAGTGCTTTCCAAGGGCAATCTAAACAGCAAAGTCAGGTGGGAAACAATTTCAGCAGTGCCAGTGCTCACCCCAACACCCTGGAATGTGCTCCTAGCTCACCTCACACAAGCAGCACCACTGACAATCTGTCCCAGTAGCACCAATCCAGCCCTGCTGGACTGAGACAAGCCCTAATTCTGTTTCACCTCTGTGAAGGGGGCAAACCTCATCTCACTTACCTGCTGGGCAGGAACAGGAGGGGAGAGCAGCAATATCCTCACAACAGGCCTTCACCTCAAACTGTGCCAGCTGAGACACATCAGGCATGTCGGGATGGGCATTGGGAGAAAGCCAAGAGAGCCAAGTGCCCTTTGGTCGGGTGCCAGCCATCACACAGAGGTCAGGGATGCAGATGCACTGGGGACCACACAGGGCTGTGTATCCCCCAAATCCTGGCAGGGAGTCTGGGCAGGAAGGAGAAACATTAAAGTGGGGAGAGCACACGAGCTACTGCAAGTAGATGCACAACCAGGGGGTTTGCTCTAGCTTCACACTCTCAAGGTCCAGCCCAAGCTGGAGAATCCTCAGGGTTTCCTGAATTTACACCCATTGTTGGGACAGGCAGAGCATCACTGCAGCTCTGTGTGATACCCAGCTCCTGCTGCATTGGGAGCAGGGAGGTTGTGCTGAGGCAGCAAAGCTAAATTTACCCTGGCCTGGGACTCTGATGCGCAGTGGGCAGGGCAGGTTTGGGCACTTGTAGCTGGCATGGGAAATGTGAGGTTTTTTGAGATTCTGGCGAAGCCCCAAAGTGGCTGACTCACTCCTCTCAGGTCAGTTGTTCACAGCTGTAACTCCAGTGAGACCAGTGGGTTATTTCTGATGTGCTTTGCTGTATGATCACAGCCCAGCCCATTGCCCTTGCTGCTGAAGGATGGCTCCTGTCTCTGGTGTACTTTATTTAGCTTCCACTTCAAAGCTGTTCTGTAGGAGGCAAACCAAAGTGAAAAGGGTACAGCATTTCTTTTCATTGGAGATTCCCCATCTTGACTTATCTGGTGACTTTGAACTTCTTAGAATCAATGGACTTGTTATAATCAACGCCCTGTGCTCTCTGTCAGCTGCACACAGTGTATGGATTCATCATTTGCTGCTAGAGATGAGTTGGCACTTGTGAGTTGTGTCAATGGATGCAAAAGCAGATTCATTCTAATTATATTGAACCATTGATTAACTTGGTAATTTAGTCTTGAAGTCCTAAAGGTCCCTCTGCAGTAAATCATGTGAGTTACAAATAAAGTGCACCAAGGAGAAAAAAAATAAGTTAAATGTATTTATTATCTTGAACACTTGGAAGGCAACTACCTGGACAAAACAAGCCCTGGCACATTTCTGCACTCTCCTTTCTTGTGTTCTGTTAATACCCTACTGAAATGGTTGACTTAAACACTTCCATCCTGTGTTTTCCATGTGTAATGGCAGGTGTGCTGTAGGGAGGAAGTCAGAGGCTGCCAAGGGCTCGGGTGCATGGAGATTTCCAATTGCCACCTCCAAGACTGATCTCTGTAGTTGCCTCATTGCAACAGATCTATTTGCTTATGGAACAGCTGTGAAACTGCAGCACATTTTAGGTATCCATGGGAGTATCCATGCTTTTCTCTGTGTGGAATAATGTGTACCTGGTGCTCCAGGCACTCTGCAATTAATTTGTGGAAGCTGTTTGTCTCTGAAGACCTATAAATACACAGACAGAAAACTGCAGGAGAATGAGGAGTTGCACACTTAGAGCAAATGCATTCTCACACAGGAGAGGTTTGCAGGCTGGTCACATCCGCCTGCCACCCCCCCCCCCAGTGTAGTTCCACCACTGATCTTTCTTTCATTTCACGTAAGGCTGACCAAAAATATTTACTTTTATTCTTTCACATGCATAGAATAAAAGGGATGGGGAATTTCCCAGTGAAATCAAGGGCATTCACCGTTCAGTAATGAACAGCCTCCACTGGGCTCTACTTGTTACTGTGCTCTCCCTCAGAGAAGGCAAAGAAAGAGAATAAAAACTAAACATTTCAGGCAGAGCCATGAATTCCTCTCATCAAACATTGTCCCCTGTGATACACTGGTGTCCTCTGAGCACCTCCAGTCAAAAGTTCCATTTTACAAACCAACCTTGCTCCCCAAACAACCGCTTCAACTTTTCAAGACAATTTTCCCATAAATGTTCCTCTTCCCTATTCCCTCAATTCATCAGAAAACACCAGAAGTTGGGTTTCTTTGTGCAGCGCTCCTCGTTCGGGTGAGTTCCCATCACACCTGTGGTGTTTTTAACCCTTGGCGTGCCGGGATCCGCCAGAAACTCAGCATGGCTGGGGATGTTAGAGTAGAAGTGAAGCAGGATCCTCCTCGCCCTGCCACAGCAGAACCCAGCGAGCCCAGGAGAGGAGGAGGAGGCGACCATCAGGAGCAGTCCCCGAGTGTCCCCCCGCTCCCTGCCCGCTCCCTGCCCGGCCCGGCCCGGCCGGAGCTGTCCCTTCAGCACCACGGCCGGCCGGGCTCTGGGCTCCGGGCGGGCAGGGCGGCTGGCACGGCTCGGCTTGGCTTAAACTATCCCGGGCCGGCCCGGGCAGGGGCTCGGCTCGGCTCCTTCCAGCTTGGCTTATCCCGGGCCGGGCCCGGCCAGCGCTGCCGGCGGAGGGACGGGGGCTGCTTTGCGGGGGGAGTGCGGTGCGTGTGTGGATGTGGGTGTGTGAGTGTACGTGTGGGGGTGTGGGTGTGTGAGTGTAGGTGTGTAGGTGTGTGAGTGTAGGTGTGGGTGTGTGTTCTTGGGCTGCCAAGGGGCTGCGGGGTTGAGCCGCACCTGCGTGTGCAGAGAGGGGTGCACAGGAAGGGTTTGTGGGGCCCCGCAGAGGTGCGGGCGTGGGTGCGGGGTTGGGGGTGAGGAGGGAGCGGGGCGGTGGATGCTCACCTGTAGGAAGGTGCGTGCAAAGGGAGTGTGCAGAGTGTGCGGCTCTACAGACGGGCTGAGGGATGTGTGTAGGGTCTGTCGGGGTCCGCCTGTGTGCGTGCGTGCGCGGGGGTCGCAGAACAGGACTCGGTGTGTGGCTTTGTGCGAGTGCGGGGCGTGCAGGGTGTGCGGAGCTGTGTGCGGAGCAGTGTGCGGATCTGTGTGCGGAGCTATGTGCGGTCTGAATCTCCAGCTAAAAGAAATGCTGTACCCTTTTCACATTGGTTTGCTTCTTACAGAACAGCTTTGAAGTGGAAGCTAAATAAAGTGTACGGGGCTGTGTGCGGGGCTGTGTGCAGTGTGTGCGGAGCTGTGCGCGGGGCTCTGTGCGGGGTGTGCGCGGTGTGCGGGGCTCTGTGCGGGGTGTGCGGGCTGTGCGGGGCTCTGTGCGGGGTGTGCGGGCTGTGCGGGGCTCTGTGCGGGGTGTGCGGGCTGTGCGGGGCTCTGTGCGGGGTGTGCGGGCTGTGCGGGGCTCTGTGCGGGGTGTGCGGGCTGTGCGGGGCTCTGTGCGGGGTGTGCGCGGTGTGCGGGGCTCTGTGCGGGGTGTGCCGCGTGTGCGCGCCGCGCGGCGTGCGCCGGGCTGGCGGTGCGGTGGGTGCGTGGGTGCGAGCACGCGCGGGTGGCAGCGGGTCGGGCGCTGCCGCCGCGCACACGCACGGACACACGGACACGGGGACACACGGACACACGCGCACATCCACGGCAGAGCTGCCGGCGGGAGGAGCCCGGCCGGCGCTGCCCGCCCTCCGGCCGGTGAGTGCGGCCGCGCCGCGGGACCGCGGGAGAGACGGGGAACCGGGGGGAACCGGGAGGGGACCGGGAGGGGACCGGGGGGGGACGGGGCCCTGGGGGCTGCCCGGGGCAGGGGTCCGGCAGCGCGGCCGAGGGACACGCAACTTTCCGGGAAGGAGGGAGTGAGGGACAGAGGGAGCGGGGGGAGTGGCTGCGGACCGAGGCCGGGGATGCTCTTCGGGCTGCGGGGGGCCCGGGGCTCCTTTCCCTTCCTCCCAGCGGAGGCGCCGTCTCTCCGCGGCCGGGCAGGGGCTCCCGTCGGTCCCGCCGCTGCTGCCGGACCGGTGCCGGTGCCGGTGCCGCGCTGCCCAGCCCGGCCGCCCCGCGCTACGGCCGCTTCTCAACTAAGTTGCGGATAATAAGCTCCCCTTGAAGGGCGATCGCTGCCCCGAGCCCCCGCTGATCCCCTTTCTCCACACCCTCTTTTTTTTTGCAGGCAGGGCTGATCCCAGCTCGTCATGTCCGGAGCACTGGAAGCAGCGCAGAAGGCTCTGCCCCGTTAGCACAGGTTGCCCGGGGGGGACTCAGCCATGGATTCGTCCCCCCCAGAACCCGGGGCCCCCCCTGACCCTCTGCAGCTCTGGCAGGAGGAGAACCAGACCCAAGGCGGGCTCTGGAATGGCAGCCAGGAGCTGGGGTGGGAAGAGCTGGAGAAGATGCTCTTCCTCTTTGCAAAGGAGCCTGTCACCATCAGCCTCACGGTGATGTACTTGCTGTCCTTTGTGGTGGGCTTCGTGGGCAACATCATGTCCATCAGGGTGCTGACCCGCAAGCGCCGCAGTCGGGTGTCCAGCCTGAGTGCCACCCGCAGCCTCCTCATCAACCTGGCCGTGTGTGACCTCATGGTGGTGTGCATCTGCATGCCCATCACCGTGGGCAACCTCATCTACAAAGCCTGGGTGTACGGGGACTTCCTCTGCCGGGCAGTGCCCTTCATCCAGGCTGTTTCTGTCTCTGCCAGCGTGCTCAGCCTGACCGTCATCAGCGTGAACCGGTACTACAGCGTGCACAACCCGCTCAACGCCCGCTCCTTCTTCACCCAGAAGAGGATCCTCAGCACCATCCTGGTGGTGTGGGTGTTGTCCTCAGGGATATGCATGCCCCTCATCTTCATGAACAAACGGGATGAGATCGGGGTGGTGGAGGGCTTGCCCCTGGTGTTTTCCATCTGCAGGGAGATCTGGCCTCAGGAGAGGCTCAAGCAAGCCTACAACTTTCTACTCTTCTGTGCCCTGTACTGCCTGCCCGTCCTGTTCAACATGGTCATCTGCTTCCTCACGGTGCGCCGGCTGTGGAGCCGCAGCAGCCAGCTGAAGGAGAGCTCTGCCCTGAACCGATCCTTGCCGGCCTCCAGGCTGAAGATCCGCAGGAAGGTGGCACAGATGGTGGTGGCCCTGGTCCTGCTGTTCGCCGTCTCTTGGCTGCCCGTTTACCTGATGGACATCTGGATTGATTTCAACATCCCCAAATCCTTGCAGGATGTGACTCCTTCTCCTTGGATCCTGCAGCTCAGACCTTTTGCCCAGTGGCTTGGCCTCACCAATTCCAGCCTCAACCCAATATGCTATTGCTTCGTTGGGAACCTCTACAGATCAGCCAAGGAAATGAAGAGCAAATACCACCAAAGGATGGTCTCTCTCTTTAACTTCTCTCTCTCTGAAGGGACAACTCATTCCTCAGTCCCAGAGCTGCTCTCTTACCGGAGTTCAGTGGAGCCTGCAAGGAAAGGACCCTCCACCACCCCCTCCATGGACAGGAGATGTCAGGGAAGTCATGGCCATAAGAACAAGTGTGGACACTTGAACTCCTGCCAGCATCCACCTCTGAATACTGTCTCCAGTGAGAACACTTCCTTGTAATTCTGCTCAGGAAGTGCCATTCATACCCTCATCTGCATTTAAGGACTCTAGAGATCTTTCTGAACCCAGTATTTTAATGATGGAAAAGAGCTTTCTTCTAATAACTCTTGATACCATTTCAAAAATGCTGTGACAGGGAAAGAAACAGGTAATGAGATAAAAAGGTGATGTATTTTAACTCAGATGAAATTTTAAGACAAATTATTTTTACTGGGGACAACTGGATATGCAGCCTGTTGCCCAGTCAACAGTCACATAATTAGGCAGATCAAGTTCCCAACGAGTGATCTCTCCCTGCAGCTCCATCCCTGGATGCAGAGATGCTGTTTGGATACAGCAACGATTTGACTGCTTGCTGCTGCTCACACTTGCTGATGAAGAGCAGTGATAAGAGGCACTCTGTGCTCCAAATCCATCAGTTGTAGTTGCAAGCAGTGAAGAAAAGCTGGAAACAGCATCATAAAAAGTAATAGTAAATGGAGAATTTCACACACTTTACCACTTGAGATTTCATTGTCTGCTCGTATTGTTTCACTCCTCCACGCAAATAAATTCTTCTTATGTGAAGAGACCATGCCAGAAGTACTAAAGCAACCGTCAGCATTCCACATTTGGGAATTCAGAAGGGATAATGTGGCCTCAGAGGTAATTTAGGAAATGAAACAGGAAAATATTTTTTGGGCATCAGCTCTCTTTCTTACATCAGTGCTCCTGTGTGTGGAGTGGAAAGAACTGGGTATCTATTAACATGATTTGCACTTGAAAAACCAGCCTTGTTCAGCTGTGTCTGTACCAAACAAAGTCAATGGCATGTGAAAATAAAAATAGAAAGTGGTTTATAGGTAATAAAATCAGAAACAAGTAATGCAATGCTGTTTGTCTGGGAAGGAGCAAATCAAAGTGCTTGCTTTTCCTGAGCATCACAAGTAGGTTAAAACCTGTTTCGTCCATCTTCTCCTTAAAAGGAGACTTTGATAAATAAATTGTATACTTTTATTCTGTTAGCATTGAAAGACTCCAGTAAAGCTTGAGCATTCTGTTGTTCTGAGTACTGGATCTGTATGCACAAAGGAGACCTTTCTCCCCAAGGTCTAAGAGAAAACATATCAGGCAACAGGTAGGAGACAAAAAATGTACAACAAAGATCCAAAAGGCTGGAATGATACCAGAGATGAACCCCTTCCCTGCCCAGTTCCAGGGGAGAGAGGATGTGCACCATCTTCTGGTGCCAGAAGAGCCCAGCTACCTGTGCCCCAGCACGTGGCACAGCAGGTTTGTCCCTTAGCAAAGCCCAGACTGAACGCAGCAGCATCCCTGCAAGAGGATTTTGAAATTAAAGGAACTCAGGGTTCTGATAACTGGGGGCTTTAGCAGGTTTGTCCCTTAGCAAAGCCCAGACTGAACGCAGCAGTGTCCCTGTGAGAGGATTTTGAATTTAAAGGAACTCAGGGTTCTGATGACTGGGGGCTTTTTATTATTATTATTATTATTATTATTATTATTATTATTACTGAACAAGGGAAGGATGTTTAAGGAAATCCAAATTTCATATAATATCCTGCTGCCTTCCAGGGTGCCTTTTGTAGGCAAAAAAAAAAAAAAAATAGAGACAAGAAAATAGCCATTCAACCTAACCCTTGTAATGATCGCTCCATAGCGTTTAATTTTGACAATGATCTGCCTGGAAAGTGAAAGATTCCTCCTTTCCAGGCAGTGCCATCCACAATTTGTGTTCTCTTTATATGAACGAACAAGACATTACAACTACCCAGATTTATGGCTTTTATGTGTGCTAGAGATGAGGACATCTGCATTTTTGCAGGTGATATAGGAGTGTACCTACTGCCTGATCTTTTAGTAGCTGTGGAGAAAAGCCTGTAGAGATTTTATTCTCTCTTTCAAGGCATATTTTTAGGGATGGTAAAATGTGGCAGACTGAGGAGCATCAAAAGCTCACTCTGAATGCCCACTGATTCCAGGCGTGTAAAAAGATGTTCTCCATCTGCAGACCAAATGTAACACAATATTGTAACCCCTACATTGCCCTGACCTGTATATTTAATCCTGCCCTGAATAAGCTACAATGAAGGGGCCATGGAGCTCCATTCCCTGTGGTTTCCTGGCTCTGAAAACGGACAGGATCAAGTGATGCAGTCAAAGATGCAAGACATCCATATTTTAAAATATCCCAGAGAATTCTTTTCCCTGAATTTGTGTGCCAATGCCTGGGTCCTGCCTGGAAGCCTCTGTACCCTCCATGGAGCAGAGACACCAGGAACTGTGTTCTTCTGAGTGTACCTGGACCTTCCCCTCCTGACACAGGTGCCTTCCTCCAGCCCCACAGCACCCCCGACCACTGAAATTCACAGAGGCAAAAGTCACTTCCACTAGGCAAGGTAATCTCCTCTTCACAGTTCTACGTGTATTTTCCACTTTTGTTCAGTGTCCCTGTTTTCCTAGAATAAAGTAAAATTGCTCACTTAACTCCTCTTTGTCTCCTTGGTTGCTTCTTCTCTATCCCCCACACTCCAACCTCTTCTCCACTGTTTCTACAGTGAAATCTCCCCTTGCTTTTCCCTGTTATCTCTCTCTGCCTGTGAATTCCCCTCACTCTAATGACCCATTCATGTCTTCACTCCCCTGATGAAAAATCCCTTCATGCCCTGCTGATCTGAATGGCCCCTTTTGTGCTGCAGACACCTGTTTGCTGTGCAGAACGCTGATTTATTTTGCAGGGCTTTACCCAGTGGCTGCCATGTAGGAATGGATTTCGGTCACTCTCACCCAAGGGTAAATGAGAAGCAGCGACGTCAGTGTGGAAGCCACACAGCATCCTGTGAGCTGCCCAGGCTCTGGCAGTGATTTTATTAACCTGAACAGGCCTGTGGAGCTCAGCAGTGCCTGGCTGACTCATCCTGGATCCCAGAGAGGTGAAACCTCAGCATTTGGGAAGGTGGCTTTTTCCCTCTCCTATCTGATAAAAGATCTCTTTGTATGCAAGGCTGACAAGATATCTGAGTGTCCTCCAGGCCACACAAGGTCCTCATTTCAGGTGGCAGGTGCTTTGATAGGCTTTCAGGGGACTCCTGGTCCTTTGAGGAACAGGGAGCAGACACGGCTCTGGTGGTGAACACAGATGGTTTCCTCATAGGAACTCCAGCCAGACCTCTCATACTCAGTGAGTGGTTGAGGAAATGTGTTTCTCTCTGAATGTGCCCAGGCAGACTGGAAATGTGAATTTTAGGCGTCTCAAGGACAATGTTTTCCAACTGCAATGCTGCTAATGCATCTCAGTCCCACTCTTCCCCCATGGGTCTTTCTTCTCTGCTTTGCTGTTTAAATCAATACAGGCATTTTACCACGGTACAGAAATAGGATGTTTAGAACTGCCTTTCTTAGAACCACTGAATCATTTAGGTTGGAAAAGACCTCTAAGATCATCAAGTCCAACCATTAATCCATCACTGCCAAGCCCCCAAGTGCCACATCTTTTAAACCCCTCCAGGGATGGGGACTCCAGCACTGCCCCGGGCAGCTGTGCCACTGCTTGAATCCATTTGCTGTGGTAAGAACTTACAGGCAGCTGCTGCTCAGTAACCCTCTCATATTCCATGATCTGTTCTCGTACTGTCAGTACTGCCTCAAAATGTGACAGGTTTATTTTCTGGGAACCACCAGGGAGATGGAAAAGAGACAATTTTTTGTAGCAGGTATCACTGAGGTAGGTACAATCATGACTGCTACCTAGCCTTCACATGGAGATTGATGAATCACTGCTCCTTATAACAAAACACTCAGGGGGAGCCAGTGGAAGGATTATACAGGATGTGTGAGGGCCAGCAGCTCCTCTTCTCACACCCTGGATGCTGCTGGGTTCACAGGCAGAGGAAGTGGTGAGGGCTAAAAGCAATAAAAAGTGTTCAAGAGGAGCACAGCAGAAAAGGCCATCAGCAACTCTTTAAAACAATGATGGAACTTCTGACCTAGAGTACGTTGGGTGTATAACCTGTAATTTCCACTCTTGCTCCTCCCCAGAACGTGCTACCAGCTGTCACTGGGAGCTGGCTGCTGGGCTGGTCATTGTTTGGTCTATTCAGCACCCTTGGTTTTACATCCCTATGAAAAATCCTCCCACATTAAAGAGCAAGGCAAGAGCAGAGGATGATTTCAGGCCTGGAAAAATGTGATCAGTGGTAAAACTTTGCATGGCAGAGTCACCTGGAGGTAGGGCACGTTAGTGCTGACACAGCACAGGCTGAGAAATGCTCACTCAGGCACTTGCAGAGTGAGAGCTGAGCAGCCCCAGGGGATGGTGCATGGTGCCCACCCCTGTGCAACACCACAGAACCAACTGATCCATCCCTCTTCTAATATTCATCAGCCCTCTCGAGGGGTCAGCACTTTCACTGCAACATCCCAGAAAGAGGAATGCCTTCCAAAGGGAAACTCCTGCCTGCTGGTATTTTGGTATTTTACACATTATTCTTAGAGATGCTGGCATTCAAAACAGGATGGAAGCTGGCTGGAAATTTATCCACAACAGCAGCATAATTCCTCCTGCACTCTCTTCACCCCAGCACATCCCACACACAACAGCACCTGAGCTCTTGTGATGTGAAATATCTAAACAGTGAAATATCTAAAAGAACAGAGACTGCAGCACTTGCCTGGGTTTCCAGTGTGTTGTGATGCCCTTGCAAAGAATCAGAGAAGTATCATTGTGAATGTTCTGGGAAAAAACAGAGCACCTCAGTTTACATTTTTTGATTATATTTGTCATGAAAATAAATCACTGGCCGCTGCCAGAAGAGCAAATACAAGAACAGCTATGAGCAGGCACAACCAAAGAGATTGGTGGAGCCCCATGGGAAGCTCAGCCTCCAGGAAAGTACTGGCACATTTAGGGATCATGTAAGACTTTCCCAAAATTTCTGGGGATGAATGACTACTGGTTGGGCCAGCCCAGGGGTACAGGAAATTCAGTAAAGTTGCTTTCTGTGCCTGCTAAACATCTTTAGGGCAAGCCCTGAGAGTCAGAACTGACACAGCACAGCTGCAAAGTCAATGCAGCCTCATGTGCCTGCCACCCCCAGGCTGCTCTGCCAGGCCCTGAAGGAGGCTCCTGGCTGCCCTGATCCAGGGATTTTTTTTCCTCCTTCACTGGAAACAGCCAGGAAATATTTTAAAATATTTCAGCAAAAAAAAAGATGGATGCAGCACTTGCAGAGAACTTTTTTCCAAGCGAGGGATCTACACCAGAGTGTCCCTGTTTGGTGTCTCTTGCTGATTGCAGGACACCCCCAGAAGAAATCAATGCCTGGAGTGCAGTGTGAGGAGCTGGCTCAGGACTGCCAGAGCAGGGGGCACTGATCACCTTGTGATTATCCTCACCCCATGGGGACAAGGGGAACTCTGGAAGTCTCACGGAGCTGCAATGTGACCTTTGATTTTAAACATTTTCTATGTTCAACCTTTTCCTTCTTAACTCATTGCACTCTAAGACAACTGGTTTATGCTGCACACTGGGGGGTGGGTGAATTATCCAAGGATAATTTATTTTTAAAAATACACATGAAGCACTTCTGCGTCTGAAAGAACCAGGAATTAACAACCTGTCCCCACACACCCTACCCTTGTCTCTGGGAGATTTTATGGCACTGAGGAGCACAAAATGCTGTGTGCACTGTAGGATAAAATCACCAAACTTAAATCATTCCTTTACCTGGCAGGCATTTCCCATCCACAGCCCTCTGCAGGTGCTCTGGGGCCAATCTGCAGAGCAGTGAGCAGTGGCCTCCCCCTGTCCCTGGCAGAGGTGGCTGTTCTGTGGCTGGCCAAGCACCTCCAAACAAAAGCAGCAGCATCCCTGCGTGTGCAGGCTGCTGCCCCAGGTGCTGCAGAGTCTCTGCCTTTCTTAATTTTCCACTTGAGGTGTTTTCAGTCTACCCCCGCTTTCCTGTCCTCAGACATTCACCACAAGAAAGGAGCTGCTGAATTAAAGGGCTTTATGAATGAGTCTTCAGGCAGATGGATCCCATTAGCCAGTGCTCACAAGTCATGAGCTGCTATTTCTTAGTGTGAGGAAGGAAAATGTGGCAAAACATTCAGGAAATAAGCTAAAAGATAAAAAGGGGAAGGAAAGAAAGTCCAGACAATGAAATAAAACCATCTTAAGGCAATTACTGGGGGAGAAATAGATCTGCCAAGGATATTAAAGCTCTCATCCACCTGCTAATCTCTTCTGATAAAGGTCTCACTGGCTAAACTAATAACACTATTAAATCTGCTGTAATCAGTAGCAGAGGCAGCCCAAGGATCTCACAAAGTCACATGCCTGGAGGAAGAGCTTTTCCAGCATGACTGGGCACAACCAGCAGCAGGTAAGGGGTACCTGCACCTGAGGTGCAGCATGATTGCTGAGGGCCTGTGACTCAGGCACCTCCCTAACTGCCTCCCTCAGCTCAGAACTGGAGCTGGAATTCCTAAGGCTCCATCCAGCACTTCTGCTTTGGCTTCTGGGCTCTGGTAGCACGGGAGCAAACAATAAATTCCTGCACTGCCTCTTGGTGCACATTGGTATTTGGGGTGGGCTGACTCATAAAGCTTCACCAAGGTGGGATGTTCTCCTGCAGGAGCTAACAACCCAGCACAGCCCCTGGCAGAAATGCATCAAGAAAATGGTACAAAATGGCAAAACTATCCAAAACCCTGCTCCTAGACCCTCACAGCGGGGGCAAGGCTGCAGTCTGCTCCTCTGTGAGTGGGAGGGGAACCAGACTGTGGGGGGACACCCAGCCCTGCAAGGTCCACGTGGTGAACACCAGGGAGGAGGTGCAGAGGTGCATCCATGCAGCAGCACCAGACAGTGACCAAGAGTTTGTGCAGAAGCATTTTTGATGTCACCTGTCCAGCCGGGCTCTGACTGCCCAGTGAGGCAGGGGAGATGCTCCTCTGCAGCAGGGGAGAGTGCCCAAAGCACAGTGTGTGCCTTGCTGCCCAAAAATACACAGATCCTGCTTCTCCCTCATCCCCTCTCCGCCGCTGCTGGCTTCAGCAGAGTTTCTTCTGATTCATACCTTCAGTGGATGAGAGGGAAGCACACAGTGAATGAAATACTGCCAGGGTGAGGCTCTGTCACATCAGCTGCTGTAATTCCATAGCCTTAATGGATCTACTCCTAATTTACAAGTGACAGCTGGACCTGGCACCACAGGCTGAGTAAAAAGGTGTCATTTTTATACAGTCAAATTTATATCTGAAATAAATACCACATTAGAGCTTTCCAAGAGGTTTGAGCTGCAATGTATTCCTTTCTCTCCCTGAAGAAAGGTGAAATTCTTGTTAATGTTTTCATTACCCTCAGGTCTCAAGGCTGGACACTTTTTGGCCATCTGCTTGCTCCACACAGGCTGTCAGGGGCCAAAATGGGCGGGCAACTGTGTCCCCCAGCAATTTGCTGTGAGAGATTTTAAGTCCCTTCCTTGAGGCTGCCTTTTGCAGGCAATGACACAGACCTGATGATGTGCCGCTTCTTATAGCAAAAATTCAGATAAGGAAGAATAAATAGTTTTCTATCTGTATGGGCTTTTCTTGTAGACTTCAGAAATAAGGAATGCATGAACAGGAATGTACTTCCAATTACAGCGTAACCATATCAAGCTTAGAACACCGTGGTCCCTCCAAAAGCTGGTGAATATCTGTGTGATCACGGGCTGTGAATGGAAATTCATGGCTTAACCAAGACCATGTCACACAGGACCAACTGTGTGGATTCAAGTGGATCTACAGACACACATCCTGGAAGAAAAACACCTACAGCAGCCACATTTCTGCATCTGCAAGCACTGCGTGGGAAGACTGAGTAGGATGGGAAAATCTTTGCTCTCAAATAACAAAATGCTCTTTTTGATCTCATCTCCTTAATTCTCTTCCTGAAGTCCAGGCATGACAGCCCAGAAGCCAGAAAGCTGCCAAAATTTGTCATGGAAACAGCAAAGCTTTTCTTCAAGGCTGAGTGCCAGAACTGGAAGCCAGAACCCCTAGAAGCAGCAAACAACTCTTTCCCAGTCTTTGCTTCATCAAGCAAAAAGGAAAACTTGGGAAAACAGGGGAGCAGTGATGGATGTGGGGTCTGAAAGTGGTCATGGAGCAGCTCCCCTTGCTCCATACCCACTGCCAGGGGAAGCCAAGAGAGGCTCTGCCAGGGCACATGGGAATCTCCTCACTCCAGGCTGGCTTGGCTGCAAAGGTACAACACAACTGGACAAAAAGAGCTTAAATTTTCTTATCTGCTGTCTTGAAGCTGCCTAACCAGAGGCAATCTTTGCTGCCTGCTCTTGTAGCACAGAAATAAAGGCCATAACCCATGGACTGCTGTCCTGCTGGCAATTAGAAGTGACTGGAGGAAACTCTCAGGGCATGGCACTTTCTGATGAAGGTCTGTGTCCTGCCCTGTGGGAGCAGAGATGTGCAGTGCTGGTGGGAGAGCTCAAAAGGAGTGGGAAAGAGAAAAGCAGCATTTCATTTGTGCTGATAAGCCTCAGCATGTTTGGTCCAGCAGCCTTTGCCCTTGGGAAATGTTTCGATAGATTATTGTTGTGGGGTTTGTTGGGGCTCTTTTTCCCAAGTCCTTTTCTCAGCCGTGAGAAAAGCTAGGAATTGTAATTTTTGTTCCTTGGGATGCTGTGCTGGATAAGAGAAATCTGTGAACAAAGGGGTGAGATGATGAAGTGCCACCCTGAAAAAAAGAGCTGGACACAGACAGAGTTCAAAACAACACAGCAAGAAGGTACCTGGACTAAGGAACCAGAGGTGAGCACTTCTGCTAGGAGGAACTGCTCAAGAGCCAAACAACCAACACAGGGACTACACAAATTTGTCTTATTTTGTATGCCTCACCTCTTACTGTGGGATGGTCTGGGATGGTCTGGGATGGTCTGCTGTCCACATCTGGGGAGGACAACTGCTGTCCTTTCCATTGCCTCTCCAATGGAAAAGGGTCTCCAAGCCTCTCTTGTAACATCACATGAGCCTCAGCTCCACTTGACTTCCCTCCTTGAGGAGGTGCCAGGGTCTGGTGCCACAAGCTCCACAGCCCATGGCTTCTGTCCAGGAAAGAAGGGGCTGGAGCCACACAGGCTCCATTGCAGGGACTGGACCTTCCAAGGGAATGGGATCTGTATGGGTTAGAAAGCATGGCTATTTAATTGGTCCTTTCTTTGCTCCTATTTTTATTGCTAGCCATTTAAATTATACAAATGAGGTTTTATCTTGTTTCATCCCCAGAGAGTCAATGCATTAAACAAAACATTAAAATATAATCATGGGAACTCTCTCATATATATTTATAATGTCAGAATTGCTGGCATTAATGCAGAAGTGGTTTCTTCACACTTATCTCTTCTCACTGTTTCTATATCCAAAATATACAGCACACAAAAGATAAACACATTAAACTGCCCAGCCATTAACACATCTGCCATCCAGAAATAAATGCAAGGAACAAATTTACAAGGAAAAGCCAGCGAAGGAGACAAACACAATTACAGTGATGTGTCTCCACCACTGTCTGATCATTAAGGATGATGATAAGGGAAGTGTCATTCCAAAGGCTATGGGTATTTGGGAGCTGTTTCCAACGTGAAAAGCACCAAGAAGAGAAAAAGAGCAAGGTGGAAAACTCACAGTGACCCAGGGCAAACAGGCTGGTTTGCTACCTGTGCAGGAGCCCCCAGAAATACTGGGGGACAACTGGTACAGAAGGCAGGACTTAGCCCTGATTTTCAATAGTTACACCCAAATACTTCCCATTTTAGAGAGAAACAAGACACCAAGGGCAGCTCTCAACCACATTCTACAGGAGAGGTTTGTAGGAAAGGGTGAAGGTGCTCAGAGCTTCTCAGCACCAGCAGACAGAGCAGCCACCACCTGCTCCAGCCCCTCCATCACTCCCAAGATCCTGAAGAAATTCTCAGCCCCATCTCAGCCAGTTTGGTGTTGCTTTCCCAAACCAAGCTCTGCCCTGGAAAGTTGCCACAGTCAGGATGCCTCCCCAAGGGCTGTGAGGTGGTGGCAGAGGGTGTCACAGCCACCAGCAGCTGTGGTTTCCGTGAGGTCTCCTTCGAAGTGATCATCAAAGTGATGGAAATCAACCTCTGCTTTGCTAGAGTCTCACTCCCTTCTCAAATTCCCCTTGCCTGACTGTTTTTCCAGGGGAGGGATTACTGCAACTTTATCCCAGGCTGGGCAGAGTCCAGCCTGGTGTATCTAATCAAGGAGCCAATCTCTTCCTTGTGCTCCAAGCACCAAAACACAGCCACAAACCCTCTGGCACGCTCTGCTCAGCTGGGGCATCCTTGCACCCCCAGCAGCAGCCCCAACACTGCACAGCTTTCCTCCTAAGCCCCTGGAATTTTAAGGCAGGAGCTGCTCTCCAGCACACCAGCACAATAATCTGCCTTATTAAGAATCCCTCAGCCTCCAGATCCCATTTTGGACCGATGCTTTACTCCTGTTTGTAGATTTGTGAGTACCCCTGAGCCGCTCACGAATCCAATCGAGCGCCCTTGTGGGAATCACTCCCACGGTCACACCAAACCCCAGGGAGGTTGCAAGGAATGACCAGTCACAAAAAGCTGACCTGCTGCATCAATAACTGCTGCTGCTAAAGCTGAATCCTCAGACATTAGTTAGATTGACTGCTGCTCCCCACCAGATGCATTGATGCCAAGTGCACCTTGAGTGTGTATTAGCGGTAAGTTACTGTTGGTACCTCTCAGTTTCTTCCATCAAAAAGCAATCACCCTCCTCTCTTTCCCCATGGCAACCAGGGTTTAGTAATCACCTCATCACCTATTCCAAATTGAGGCTGTAATACATGATCTCAAAGACTGAAAACTCCAGTCTTTATTAAACTGCAGGTATTTGTTACTCACCCAGACAAAGCATCTTCCAGGCTGCATGTGGATAAATGTTCCCTTCTCTGGTTTGAAATATGATGGGATGAGAGGGGCAGAGAAGGCAAATATTTAAACAGACTGCAAAAGGAAAACCATGCTTTGAGACACAGGAAACCAAATGCTCCACAGGTGAATCTTCCAAGAAAAACACAAAGGATCAGGAATTAAATATTGTGTTTTAGCCACAGGGGAGCCTTCTCTCATATCTCTTTTTCTGGTTTTTGCAGACAAGTTGACAGCCTGAATTATCAAAGCATTTGTGCTACACAGGAGGGATTCTCATTTGGGGGCTGTTGCAGCAGAAGACATCTAAGATGGAAATAGAGCTCACCATTTGTTCCTTTGCTGCCAGATCTGGTTACAAGAAATGAGTTTCTAAAGCCTCCAGCCTGGCCAGGGACAGAACCATCAGTGGATCTCTCCCTTGCAAATGTGCTGCTAAGGGGGTAGAAAATAAAGAGCAAAGGTTCTCAAGACATGACTGAAGGTGCTGAGCACTCACTCACTCCTAACATTTCTTATCCAGAACCACTTGTTTCCTAACAATAGATTCTGTCCCAGTAAAAAATCTGAGCACTGAATTTCATTCAAAAAATTTGAAAAGCCAGAGAAATTATATAAATTCAAATATGATCACAGCTTAGGCATTTTTTTTCTAAATATTTGTACAATAAATATGATGCTAATTTGATGACATGATGAAAATAGGTAAAAAATTAAAGTATAAATGTTTCCTGTGACAATATCCCAAGCCTGGAAGAAAAACTCTTTGTAGTGGTGGAAGGAAGGAATTCTGCTGGATCCTAAGACACGTGCAGTGATTGAAGCAAACTTAAAATGCCTCCGACGAGAAACTGCTCACATGAATGCACTAGTTGGTGGCACCATCTACTGGGTGTCACAGAAAGAGCTGAGACACGGAAAAACTGGAGTCAGAGCCCTCTGCTGTGCCCAGAGAGGGAGCAGAACAAGGACAGGGTGTAGGATGCACAAAAGCACCTGTGAAATACAGAAGAGCTCCCGGCTCCATCTCACAGAGTCTTCCCTACCAGGTCAGAGACTGTTTCCCACAGGCTCTCTTTTCCTGTAGTCTTCAAAGAAAATAGCAAAGTATGGTACCTGTATTGTCATTCTGGTGACAGCCCATGAATCCCATGCTGGAGCTCAGCCAGGAAATTCTATGTGCGCATTTCTCCTCCCTCTTCCAAGACATATAAACCTAAAAGAACTTCCAAAGAGAAATGTGAAGTAACTGGTTTTGAACTCTCAGTCCACAGGGAGGACAGGATGTGGAGCCAACTCAGAAGAAAGGTTTGAATTCATGCCTTGAATGCCTTCAAGGCACACGATGCCTTCACAAGGAGTGAAGACACTTCACAGAAGTCTCTGCCAGTCTCAGAGATGGTGATGATTCATCCTTGTGCTCTTTGGTGACCCATCTTTGGCACACATGGAAGCATCCAGCCCCTCCACCAGGGCTGGCCTCCCATGCCCTGCTGCCCCACATCCTCAAGGTCAGCTTGGATTTCCAGTGAAACTCCTCCTCCCAAGCCCTGATCTCCCAGGCACTCAGGGTGCTCACCTCTGTTCTCTTTAAAGCACCTTCCATCAACAGGGACAGACCTCACAGCATCCACGTAAAGAATTCCTGTTCTTGATCTTTTCCTTCCAATTTTCATAGATTTTATAAAGATTTCCCAAACACTCACACCTTGTTCCTGGAGAATTACATGCTGTGCTACTCACTGAGTAAGATAAAGTCATGAGCAATTGCAAGAAGATGATGCCAATTTGGCATGGCCCTCTGTTAAATTGCTTAACACTAATCCAAGTTTTTCACAAGACTGTTTTCAGATACATGCCCAAAAAACATGATCATCTGGATTCAATCTCCACCATCACAGATTCTGCAGCTCTTGGAGAAATAATGTACTTTTCTCTATGACACAGCTGGCCCAGATGATATATGACCCTTAAGATGATATAAAATTAATAGAAGTCATGCTTTTTCCTGTGTCTGCTGCTGCAGTGTGGTATCTCACCAAACCTAGTGAAAGCTATTAGTGCTTTCATGCCCCAGGTTTTGATGACAGCTGGGAGTGTCACTGTGCACTGGAGACACTCCAGTTACCTGAGACTGGGTTCTGGAACATCTGAAGTGGTGGTTCATTGGATTTTGTCTCGTTGCAGCTCTGTAGGAAACTGCCCAGGATTCCTAGCCCTTACCTGAATTTGCTGTTCTGTAAGCAAACCCATTTAAAGAGTAATGACAAATTTAAAACCAGCTTGAAAAGAACCCAACATTAAAATTATTGACTCTCTGGGCTCTATAAAGACCATTTAATGTAATTTCCTTTCTTCTGTAACATATCCCAGACACAGGCAAATTGAGAGGCTTGGTTTTTTTTAGGATGCAGCTTTGAAGCCTGGGTGATGGCTCAGCAGAATCAGTGCCCTGCATCCCACGCCTGCTCACATCAAGGCTTCAACACCATGTCTCAAGGACAAAAAAAGGGGATTTCCACAGGGAATTGTGACGTAACAGAACAGAAGCTGTTGATTGTCTTTACGATGACCTGGTGAGATACTGGAACCTTCATTCCATATAAATGGAACTTAAATTATTTATAGATGATCTACTTCAACCACCAATTTTTGCAAGGCATGAGGGAATTCTAAATTTCACCACATTTCCCAGCTGGAGATAAAAACAATCTGGAAAAGATTTTCTGCTGACTTCATGGTAATTTGGAACTGTAGTTTCTTCCTCATGCACCAGTGTGGGGTCTGTCCCAGGTCAGAGACACGGATATTGTTACTTACATCAACTTTCATTTATGGTGGAAAAGGCCTTATCTCTGCTCTGACCAAGACTCCTCTGACACCTGAGCTCTTAAAGGAAACAGCAAAACTGGATTTTTATGACCTTTAAACTTGAATAATAATTTTTTTCTAAAAAAGCATGTAGCAATGGTTCTATTTTTGTTCCAGCCATTGATGATGACCGTTTTGCAGTGATTTATCTCTATTTTTAAGCCCATCAGAAGGATATTATTTGAGACGATTCGTGTATCTGCTACAGTGATATTTTGGTACTTTGTTCTTAAGATAAATAGATAGGGGTAAGCTGAGCTCCACAGAGCTGCGTTTCACCAACTAGGGGAATACAGAAAAAAACCATCAGCTTGTGAGAACACTTGCTGAAGATTCTGTTTATCAGTTGCTGCAGAACAATGACAGAACGTGGTGCAGTAATACATACTTTATAATACTAATCAATAGAGTCGTTGAAATATTTAAGGCATTTCTTTCATGTTTTTCTTTTCATTAGAAATTCATATTAGGCATTAGACACATTCTTTCAAAACACTTGAGAGTTGCAGCTTTTTCTAAAATGATACAAAGCTTTTTCCCTCTCCTATCTCAGCCCCTTTGTATGTCTCAGGGTTCTTAGAGTATAGTGCACTTAGAAGCCATTAGTCACCTATTGGCATATTTGGGAGGCGATAGCTTTGAAAATCTGATCCTTGTGAGCTCAAAGTGCTTGGTCACATCGGGTGCATGCAACACCAGATCACCTGGCAGCACAAATACAGAGTGACAGCAGGATGTGGACACAATGGCTGCTGAGCCAGCCCTGGTGCTCCATACCATGACGATGCTGACTAAAGCCAGAGTGGGGCAGACTGGCCCCTGAGATGGCAAAACACCCAGCCTGGTGTCTGCCTCTCCAGGAGCATCCTCCAGATGCAGGCAGGATAGGATTCTTTAGGACAGGACTTTCTCTCCCACGTCAGCTCCTGGCTACAAAGAGCACCAAGTCATTGCCCAGGCACTGCAGGTTTGGCCTCCTCAGTTTCCAAGTGTTGTTTTAAGGCTGCCCCTCACAGCAGCAGGAGCTCTCCTCTGGCTTTCCAAGTGGCTTTCCAAGTCTCCCTTTCTCAGTGAAACCTGCTGATGGTGAGAAATGCCAAATGCCTGTGCCAGAAATTGCTGGAAGTGCTGCTCACCCCCTGTCTGCAGGGCACGTGGCAAGTGAGAGCTGGCACACTGACTAGAAATAGGATGTGCTTACCTGGGATTCTTCAGCTCCATCTCTGCCTTCTGCCTTCTCTCCCTTCTCCACCAAACTGGGATTTCTCCATCATCAGCAATGAGAAAGAGGGAGAGAGAGAGAGAATCCATCATGGATCTGGCTTCCCAGCTGATGTTCTTTGGCTTCCAGGCATGCAGGGAGTTTGCTCTGGGCTCGGGTCTGTCTGGGTCAGTAGAGCCATCATTTCCTTGCTATTTGACAGAGCTCCACCCCACCATGCACAGCCTTGTCCTGTCCATCAGCAGCATCTCCTGAGCAGTGAGATGTGCTCTCAGCCAGCTGGAAACAAGGCAGAGGAGACCTCCACCAGCAGCTCCAAATCTACAAAACACTTGGACAGCAGGAGCAAGCTACTCTCTGAAGGATGAGAGAACAAAGACAGACCCAAACTGGTGACTGATGGAATTTATTTTCTTGCCTAATTTTCTTTTAGATCATCCCTGTCCTTTCTGCCATTCCTCTTCACATCCAACTCTACTGCCCTTTGTGATACCCATCCCTAAGGTCAGCAGCTCTTTGCTCCTATCCTTTCTTTACTCTTTCCAGCATCACCTTTTCAGAGGTGCAACAGAAGTGACAGCAGTGGAACAATTCTAGAGTTTGAAGCCTACTGTCAGAAATGAGATACCAGCATGTCCTGTTGCCTCCCAATGAGTCTGACCCACCAAAGCACCTAAATCTAGGTTCCTGCATCACTTTGTCCTCCTGAAATATTTATGGTCTCCCAAAAAAGTCATTCCTGGTGCTTTTGCCTCCCCGAGGCGCAGACGGATGAGATTTCCCAGCTGGGCACTAGATGGCAAAACATCCCGAGAAAGGGAATTTCCCACCTCGGCTCTTTCGGAAGGGGCTGCGGGAGCTTTGGGGAGTGTTTCAAAAGGCTCTGAATATGCAGAAGTTGCAAATGTGAGCGCACAGAGCCCAGCAGAGAGAGAGGGAGAGGAGGTGATTTGTATTCCTGTCCTACCTTTGGGCAGAAGTGTTTGCGTACAAGCGTCTGAAGCTGTTTCCTCCTCTGCTGCTCTCCCGCTGACAGATTGTGGCCACCGAGCTTCAAATATGCAAACAGCTCAGCCCCGGTGAGGGCAGAGGCACTTCTGTTTGCAGAGATGCTCCGGCTCCCTGGCAGGCACGGGTCAGGGCAACGTGCAGTGCGTGGCCCGCAGATGCCTCAACCTTCAGCCCATCCTCCTCCTCTGGAGCTCCAAAATAAAAACCAGGCCATTTCGTAGGATCATAGACTGGTTTGGGTCGGAAAGGACTTTAAATATCATCTAGTTCCAACCCTTCTGCCATGGGGAGGCATGCCACACCTGGATTTGGTTGCTCAGGGTCTCCTCTGTCCTTAAACATTCCCGTGGATGGGCATCCACAGCCTCTCTGGGCTACCTCTGCCAACCCTTTTGGCAGTGTGTGGCTCCCCCACATCTCTCCATGCCCTGTGTGACTTTCTGCCTTCTCCTCTCATGTCCCCTCTGTGGTGGAAAAGGTGCAGATGTTGCATTCACTGAGGTGAATCCCCGAGGGGCTGGAATTCTGTATCCTTTAGCCAGCAGGTTCTGCCCTCTGCCTTTCACTGCTCTGCCCAGTTGCAGAGCCCAGAGCAGGTGACTGAAAGCCCTGAAAAGAGACAGGTCCCCAGCTCCTTGCCCTCATGATTCCCTACTGGCAAGTGCCATCTTTTATTCCACAGTGATCAGCCCCTGATGGGACTCAGGGACCAAGAGACTCAGCTGCAAAGTGATATCACACATTTTGGCCTTCCCTGCCAAAAGCTCTATAAAACACCCTGCACTGGGCTATAAAACATCCCAGCTATAAAACATCCTGCACTGGGCTTTGCTGGCAGATGGGATCTGGAAGGAACCTACAGATAATTGACCTCAAAAGCTGCTTTTTCCTCTTCTTGTAGCTCTCAGGACGTGAATTCTCACAGGGGCCTCTCCTGACTCTGCTCTTCCACAGCCCCTTTGCTCAAAGACCCTGCAGCAATTTAAGGTGCTGATTTTGCAGATCACAGAGGCAATGCTGGCCAAAATGGATGACACCAAGCAGGGTCCAGTTCTCCAAACCCTGATGCTCTGCATTGCTGGTGACATGTATGGATGCAGACATCCCTGCTGCCTTGCTCTGGGGAAGCTGGACTGGAAGCAAGAAGCAGCTGACATCACCATCAAGAAGGAGATGTGGGGGGATTTGGGATTTGCTTTTGGGAGCTGTAGGCACCCTCAGCCTGCATCACACGAGTCTCTTGGAGCCCTTTAATCCTAGGGGAAGGTATCAGAGGGGGATGCTTTGCCAACTCCACAGCCTGGCAAACAGAGGGGAAAATGTGCTGAAAGCTACCACTTCCTGAGCATGTTCTCTGTCTGGAATCTGCCTGCAAAACAACTCACATTTCTCAAAGGGGTTCATTATTCAAAACTATTTGCTGAATAATTTCTCTGAGTAATTGCAGGTCTGAAGCTTGTCATCAAACAATTCGTCGTGAGCATCCGGGCAGGCAGCTGTAACCATGCTCAGGCTCTGGTCTGTGGATGGATAACCCCAGAGTTGGGTAGGGAGGGTAAACAAACTTGTTGACAAAATCAGGATCTGGACAGGAAAAAAAAAAAAAAAAAAAAAAAAGGTAACATCTTAAAATAAGCTGCTTCCACCACGGTTTCTAGATATAACCGACCAAAATAATCTGGCAGAGAGAACTGGGCATTGAGGACCAGCCCTGGGCTGCCACATCCCTGCATGTGGTGTGTGCCTCTGTCCTCCAGCTGCCCCCATGTTCCAGAGGGAGCAGCCAGACTGGTCCCCAGGCAGGGAAAGGAAAGGAGCAGGAGAGGGGGAAGGAGGAGCTGCCTCCACCCTTGCAGGGCAATGAACACCATGGGAAGAGCTGTGTGCTGGAGGAACATGCCACAGACCCCTGTCCCTAGAAAATGTCACCAAGCAGCTCTGACAATCCACACACACACTTGCAGAAGGAGCAGACAGGGACTGGAAGCGTTTCCACAATTCAGGGCTCAGCAAGTGCACAGTAGCACTGGGCTGGGTATCAAAGTCATCACTCAGGCTATGTTTCCTGCTGAAATCATGAAATAATAGATGTCCAAATAACTGGCAAAGCAAGATGCAAAGAGAAATATTGCTTGCAGAGAGTTGGCATGGTGCCCATGGAGTTATAATAAGAATATTTTATTTGCCTGGGCTATAGATAACCTATTTCTCTTCTCTCTCTTGCTGCCTCTGGCATTCCTGAGAGTATATGGATTTTCTTGGAATAACTTTTCTTTTCCAGCATTCTCTAAAGTCTTCTCACATTCCACCAGCTCAAATTTATTTCAAATACTGCTAGACTAAACACAGCCCTAATAGCTGGTGTTAGAAACTGGAGTATCTGACACACTCAAACTGCACAGATTGCAAATTTGAGGCTGTGGTACTTTTCAAAATGTGCCTGTGTGGGAGCAGGAAAGAGGAGAGGGGCTAACCTATTTCAGCCTGTAGAATAGGCAGAGCAGGAAAAGTTAGAGCAGAAATAGAAAACGGGGAAAAGAAAAAAAAACACCCTAGGAAAATAATTAATTTGCAGGAATAAAAGCCTGTTTCACGTTGCAGTTTCCTAAGTCAAAAATAAAACCACAGAGGTGCCAATAGGACTGGACAGATGTCAGCTCACCACCAACCTGCCCAATAAGTTATTAGAATCCAGAGACAATTGGATGCAGAAAATCTTGTGCACAGTGCCCTGGAGCCAACACAAGGCACGTACTGCACATCCCTGAAAAGCACAGGAGGAAAGGTTCCAACTGCAGCACGCCAGCCTATCAACTACACATGATCCAGATTAGGGGTAACTAGCATAAACTAAAGCCTCTGAACAAGGTGTCCAGCAAAATGAGATTTTTAATGGGTCAGTCCCTCCCTGCAGGTGCTGCAGCAGCAGCTGAGCTGTTTGCTTAACTTGACATGGAGCCACAGCCCCGGGCAGGAAAGAACTGATTCCCTTTAATTGTTGCAGCCATTAACCTAAAGCCAGTTCTCTGTAATTGTCTGTATCTGTTTGGCCCAAGAGTGTTTCCAAATCCTTAGAAACAAGTCAGCAGTTGTAACCTCAGTAAAACTGGAAGCATCAAGCACATAAGTGATTCACTGAAGGTCAGAGCATGACCCATTTCAGAACTAAGAATGGAAAATCCTTTGCCTCTCAGCCCTGCATCCCAATTGCATTCCTGATGGTCTCTGATCTTGGGGAAGGCAATGCAAAGGAAGTTCCAACACACACAGAGGAATTTATTTGAATTAAACTGCTATTGAAACAGCCCAGAACATGACCTGTGAATTCTGTTTCCTACTATCTTCCCTTTTAATTCTTAAATTTTTTTCTTCTCAAGCCTTTCATTCACCAAACTCTTTTATTCTTCCTTTCTTCTTTTGTATTCTTAAACTTCTCATTTTGCAGTGTTTCTCTTTATTTGCAGAGAGCAGACTGGAGAAAACCAAGAGGCACATCCCTAATGGGAAGAAAGCCCTTAAAATCACCTGCCAGTTAATCCCTTTGCTGCTGGTGGCTGCCACTTTCCCATCCTGCCAGCAGCTGGGAGCACAAGGGTGGATGGCTGTGGAAATGTGCAACGTGAGCTCGGGGTTTTGCTCTGTGAAGTGATGACAGAGTGAGAAGGAAAACACAGGATGCAACTGGAGAGTGGAAGATGTTTCCTCTGCGACAGCACCGTTCTGGGAGCCCAGCAAAGCCCCAGTTCTCACCAGTGAAAGGCTGGTGCAGGTGCAAAGAAGCAATCAAGTAACCAAAAACACAATGAGACAGCCTTTTCCTGCCACTTCTTGACCTCATCCTTTCTCAAACCAAACACTGCTGTTCTTTCAGGAGGGAGAAAAAAAAATAAATCCCCTGTTGCTTTTGACGAAACAAGAAAAGAAGAAAAACAAATCCTGCTGCAGCTCCTGCTGTCTGTGGGTGACTGTCTGAGCAGGGCTGAGCAGAGCTGTGCCTCAGCTCCACGCTGTCAAGCCTTGCAGCTGTGGGCAGGGAGCAGCAGTGGCACAATGGCCTCAGAAATGCCTTGCCAGGGTCAGGCAGATCAAGCCAAACACGTGTAATATCCCCATTTTTACTTGGAAGGCACCACATGAGATGCTGGAGGCAAATATATATAGTGTCTAATAACTCCCAGGAGGGAGAATCACAGAGTCATTTTTGTTGGAAAAGACCTCCAAGGTCAGTGAGTCCCAACTTTGATCCAAGAAGATCAGAAGATGAGAGGAAACCCAGGCTGCCCTGCCCACATGTTGGTCCTTCCCCAGCTAATTAACTCCATCCTGATGGAATTCCTGCTGCCATTGCACTCCACTCCCAGTAAAACACACATCTCTAGAAGGGCCAAGAAAGGATCCTACAGAAAGACCTTGCTTGTGGCATCACAATCTCCACAGTGTGGGAACAGGCCTGTCCAAAGCAAATACCAGCTAAAAAAACCCCAACAAAAATAATGAAAAGATCAAACTCAGAGTTGAGAACGAGGCAGCCAATTGCTGTGTGTTCTTGCACTAAGTGGCATCCCTGCAAGGAGCAAGTTGGAATATATTAGCAAAAATATTCCAGCAAAGAATCCATTTCTGGCAACTAAGCTGTATTGGAAATTTCCTTCCAATTGACATGGCCAAAAAAAAAAAACCCAGCTAATGCTTACAGCAGCAGCCTAATGTATACTGAAAGCTTATTCCTGGATATTGGAGGAAAAAAACAAAGACAGGGAGAAAAAATAACACAAACCCACTCCACCCCCAAAAAATTTGTCCCTCATTGTCTTTTTAGCCCAAAATGATAAGAGCTAAATTTTCACTGGCATCTCAATTCCAAAGGCAAACTTTGCAAGCAGGCAGTTTTCTTATTGAAAATAAAGTGAAAAGCACTGATCCCAAACCTGCAGACTTTCCAAAAGCCAGGAACTGTGCCCAAGCACACTGACCTTTTGCTAAGCTCTAAAAAATGTAATAAATGCAAAGTGCAACAGCATCTGGAACCTGCCCTGACATCTTGAATTCACATTCTCACTTGCTGATGAAAGATGCCTTGCTTGTTTTAAACAGGTTTTCTCCCAAAACTCTTGCTGTAGCCTGGAGCCAGGCTGTGCTGAGGGCCTGGTCCCAGCCTGACCCAATTTTGGTACATAAAGAGCCCTCAGCACACAGCAGCTTCATCCTCCTGCTCTGCCTCTACCTGGTGCTGTGTGGTGGAAGAGAAACACAGTTTGTCTTGGTCTTACAAAGAGCTTTTGTTTTTCAGCTGCTCCCAGCACCCTCAGTTTCCCCAGGAAAATCTGTGTGTATGATGCAAAGTCAATCCAAGAATTGCTTCTGTCTGGGAGCATCTGTGGAATAACACCACAAATTTTACTGCCCAGCACAGGCTGCACTCGCTCTCCTGCTGCAGCTGGCAGGGCTTCGAAGGAAACCTGATGCTATTTTGAGAATCCAAGAAATCCAGGAAGCTCAGATTTGAGGCATCTAAGGAAGAAGAGGGAAAACTAACACAATCCCAATTCCATCATTTTGGGATTGACTCCCAGCCCCACTAAGCAGGGGCTTGATCCATGCAGGGCAAACTGGAGGGCGCAGCCGTGCCTGGGTTCAATCTCTGCTGCTCAGGGCAGCTGGAACAGGGACAAAGCAAACAGGCTCAGGGATGGACAGACAGAGGGACACCCACAGCCACCAGCAGAGCTTGACTGTCCCACACCCACAGCACCCTGGTGGCTGCACAGCACAAACCACCCTGGGACACAATGGGGTTTGTTCAGGAGAGCTAACAAAAGCTGGGTTAGTTAAGAGAAATGTCCCAGAACCCACAATCCATGGCAACGTGGTAATTGCAACCACAAAAATGATCCTCTGCTGGTAGAAAACAGAAAGCCATCACTTGCATGTATTTCACCCCATCAGAAATGTGTTCCTATAAATATTTCACAGGTTCCACCTGCCCAGAGCTGTGGATTGGTCCTGACACCTGACTTCACATACACTACATTCACACTCACAGTACTTAAAATACAAGGGAAGATAATCAAGAAACACAAATCTAAGTCATCCTGACCTGAAGCAAGAACCTTTATTCAGAAGACCTGCATGCCCAGACCACTACTGGGTAGCTGTGTCATGCCAAGGTGGGCTCCCCACTGTGCACAACAACACCAGCACTTGAGAAATGCTTATATACACTCAGTTCACTGATTTATCATTAGCTAAAGGTCACCAAAGGCTTTGTAAAAAGCTTTATCCTCTCAGCATGATCATTCTAGGTGACAAATACTTCTGATTTACCCAAGACACAAAATACACAGAGTCAGAAATCAATAAAGCACGCAAAGGTTGAGGGAAACAAAAACTGGAGGCAGACAGAAGTGCCCAATAACATGTGAAAGGTCACTGGCACCATCTCTCCAGCACTTCCACCCCCTGTGGACGTTGCCCTGCTGGCAGAGGCTGACAGCTGGTAGAGCTGCAAGCCTTCCTCCCCCAGCAGAGGTGAGCCTTAGACCACCACTCTTCTTAGTTTGCTCTAAATAACTGTTTGGTCTAAGTCCACAATGGCCAGCACCATTCATAAAGACACAGAATTTCAAATAATCTGTCCCTATATGATCTGTATCAAAACCCCTTGGATTTTGCCTGCTGCATTAAGATAAGCCTTCACTACCTGAGTTTTCAATTATTTATTTCCTCCTCTATTTCAGCCCCTGCTCCTCCCTGGAAGAGCAGACAGGACAGGTCTCCATGGTGCAGCAGATGACACCTGGTTTCTCAGTAGCCCCTCTCACTCATCTCAGCATTTACGCACTCCACAGAATCCCCATTCTGTTTAGAGATGCCCTCCACTCCCCCCACCCTTTTTATCCTTCAGAAACACATCCCCAGCCCAGCTCCACTCCCTGCTGACCACTCTTTTGGCCAACACTGCCTTTTTAACACATCTTCTTGGCTCTTCTCTGTCCCCTGCACTCCTCCCATGTTTTCCACAGAGACCTGTGTAGTGTCCAAACAAAACAAGAGTCAATCCCAATGGCATTTTGTTCCATCCATTTTGAATTCCTACAATGACAGAGAAATAAACACTGAAACTGCAGCTTCTCTGCCACAAAATGTGGCTTTGCCAAAGCTGTGTGTGATCCATCTGCCCAGGGGATAAAACATGGAATTCATGAAGGCACTGCTTGGTGGGTCAGGAAAAGTCTCCCTCATTTGTTGAACACATGGTCTGGGCAAGACTGGGAGTATTTTGATACTGGCACAGTCTGAGGATGAGAATCTGAGACAAAATTACAAACCCCTTATCAGGTGAAAAGAGCCAGCCCTGCTACTGGCATCCCAGCTGGCTGAGCAGACTGCTCAAGAATGCATTTCCCCAGATGAAGAAAGACATTTTGTTCAGATTGATGGTACTCTCTGTGCCTCCTCTTCCTCTGGAAGGCAGCCAGGGGCAGAGCAGGATGGTGAGCTGGGACCTCTGCATTTCTGTGGCAGAGTTTTGCTCACAGACCCATATGAGCCCTTGAGCTGTCCAAAGCATATGTACTTCTTGAATAAATACAGTTCTCATGCCAACAGCTTCCAGATCAACCCCATGGAAGATCATGCCTGCATTCAGGCAGTTCTGCATGGCTTTCACTGCCAGCACTCTATCCCAACATTCCCACCCAGGTCACTGCTCGTCCTGGAGCAGGACACAGGAGCTCTCCAGAAAACAGGTGTCTGCCACTCCCCCTTTATGGAGGACAAACAGGAGGAACCCACCAAAGGGCTCACAACTACAATTACCATCACCGATAATTAAATACATGTTCCTTGGCTCTGTCTCATGGTTTGAGAAGGAAAACGTGGTCCATTGCATGAGTCTCTGGGTTCACATCATTCCCTGCAAGGGAAATTCCTGCTGCCCTGCATCCCACCACAGCCTGGGGGTCATTGTCTCTCTCCAGATGCTATGGGCCAGGTCCAGACCTCACAGCCCAGATGGCAAGGACACGAATACCTGAAAAGCCAGATATAAAAGGCAATAGTCCTAAAGTATAAACAGTGAGAAAAGACTTATAAACAGCCAATTTACTTGCCCTGCTTCCCCTCTGGGGCAGTCTGCTAAAATTACTGCAGCATTCTCCATTAGCACCCGTGGTGTGACTCTTGGGGATGTCCTGGGCAGGGCTAAGAGTTGGACACAATGATGCTTGCAGGTCTCTTCCAGCTCAGGATAGCCTATGATTCTGTGCTTTTTAAAATCACCTCCTTCTGTCAGGTTTTCCAGAGCCTTCAGTATTCAGTGGCAGCGATTAATTTTCCAGTCTCAGAGACAGGCTCACCTGCAGCACAGGTCGCAAAAACAAAATCTGCTGAGCACAGGAACCGTGCTGAGGGTTTGGGTTGTGCTTTATCCATCGCCTCGCAGGGCATCGGTGACAGGAACTGCTGCTGGCAGCGGCTGTAGAGACAGACAGACAGACAGACAGACCCCTGCTGCTGCAAGAGCCAGGCCGGGGGCAGCGGCAGCGGCGTCTGTCAGAGCCCAGGAACACGAAACGGGTTCCAGAATGAGCCACGGCGGAGCGGCTGCACGGCCGGCTCCCGCGGAGCCTCGACAGACACAGCAGCGAGGAGGGGAGAGGAGAGGGAGAGGGAGAGGGAGAGGCTCAGCCAGCCCCGCCGGCTGCCGAGCATCCCTCCCGGCACGGCCGGGGCACTCCAGCATCCCCTTCTGTCCCAGCACGAGGCTCTCCAGCATCACTCTCACCCAGCACAGGGCTGTTCCACACCACTCCCAGCATGGCATAGCACTCTGACACAGCCCCCAGGGCAAGTGCTCCCCAGCCCCTGCCAGGGCAGACCTCAGCCTGCACAGTCTAAGCTCGATCCCCAATTTGATTGAATCAAGGACAGAGAAGAGCTGCACTGTGCCAGCTCCAGAGCCAGCACCACCCATCCTCCCCATCTCTTTCCCAAACAGCAAGGTATCAATGGCTTTATTAAATTCTGCTTTATTTATCCCTCTTACCCTTGACTAGAGGGTTTATGAGCAAGACCAGAGTGGGCAAGCTCTTAAATTCAAGCAACACGACTTTCTTTTGAGCTACCACACCCCACACCCTCCCTGGCACCGCTGTGCACCACAGCCCCGCAAAGCCCTGCCAAGTCACCGGCTTTCCCCCGCGGGCGCTCAAAGGTCCAGCTTACGTAAGAAGGAACAAACTGGCTTTTCTTCACCACCCTTTCAATGCTGCCATTCATCCCCTGCCCTCCATCCTTCCAGTGCCACCTTGAAGGATGCAAAACACACAGCCAAAACATTTCATCTCGCATGTTGTCCCGGGGTGAATGTTGTCCGTGGATGATGAATCTATAGTTTTGTCCCTGTAAACACAAGCTAATTAAAGAGTTAAGGCAAAAAAATACTGAGATGCAAAGGTACCCATGTTTTAAAGATGCTCCTACCCTGACAAAGTCATGTCACTGCTCAAAAAAAAGGAGTTCTGACCTGACTAGCCCTTTCCTGGAGGACACAGGGGCTGCAAAGCCAGGTCACATGCATCCCACTCCACCAGAGAATCCAGCATCAAACAGCAAGGGACCAAATCTGTTCAATGGTTGTGTAAAGATTTTGGCTCTGATGCTGAGCAAGCACTAAAGCTGGTTTCAGTTCTACCCAGCTGGAAACATCTTGGTCAAACCCCAGGTTATTTTTGCATCTGCACATCAGTTCTGCCTCGTTAGAGACTCCATGCTGTCTTTGGCCAAGTGGTCAACCCCAGGGAAAAGCAAGCCAAGAGGGGAACAGGACACAACTTTGCAGGCTGAGCATGAAATGACAAAGCCAGGTTTATTCAGACACAAATAGCCTGCTTCAAAGCATTTTCCAGCCCTCATGAAACTGATATGAGCATCATATCCATCTACATTCCAGGATTTTTAGACCTCTTCTGACTTCAGGCCAGCACGGACGCATTCTGCCTGCCATTATTTGTCAAATACCAAATTCCAAATCCTTTACGAAACCAGGGGGGAAGGAAGCATGGCTGGTTGAACTCTTTGTCCTTCTCCCCCCCACATACACACTTTCACATCATGAGAACAGAGCAAGAAACCCACAAAAAATGCACATTTCCAAAGCCAGAGGCTACATCCCAGTTCTGGCAACCCAGTGGTCTTACCACAAAGCTCAGCACAGCCTGGATCCCCTTTGACTTCTTAACAATACATTCACAGTCGTGGCAGGGTGGGGAAGAAGAGCTTCAAAAGGGAGGAGCAGCAAGGAACAAGTTATTTTGAATCCAGAAGCCAACCACTGCAACATGAACACTCCCCATCCGAGTTTTACTGCTCCTCCCGGGAAGAGCTTTGAAGCGTGGCAATGGAAAATGAGGAGAGAGCCAAGAGCACCCAGCATGTTGGTTGGGGACAGTTCTGCAAGCACTAAAATGTCTAAGATATCAGTAAAGGCTGGACTTGGTGAGATGAAAAAGGGAAAGTAGAGAACACAGGGCCCTCTGGGGCCTCATGCCATCCGTACATTCTCCTGCCTGCAGCTTCCAGGGAGGCTGATGGAGCCATTGGGATGCAGGCAGCTTGCTCAGCCTCACACATGGCGTGTTTTGGACCTCATTGTGATGCAGAGCTGTGTTAACACATAAAGCTGGAATTTACTCACTTCATCCAGCTTTGGATGTGGAAAGAGAAATCAGTGTGTTCCAAGTCTCCCCTGTCTAGCCAGTGTCAGCAAGGGAGCCTTGGAAAAACCTTTTCCTTCTAAGGCTGTTAAATCACAAGGCAGCCACATGGAGAGGACACACTCTCACACCACATGGAGCAGCTGCTGGGCAGCTTTTACAGCCATTTTGCACCTTTTCTGCCCATTGCACAACCAGGACCTCGCTGCCAAAAATGATAACACTGCAAGCTATTCCTCCCCTGCCCTGGATGACTGCCAGCCAGTGACCTTGAAAAGATGTTCCTGGGACAGGCTGTGGCCGTGAGTCACAGGACAAGTGTGGCTGGGGAGGCAGCAGCTGATTTGCAGGGTGGCACTGGGATCCAGCAGCCAAGCACTGCTTGGAGGGGCAGGAAGAGAGAGGACCAGATCAGGAGGTGCAGGGGAAGCAGCTGGTGGGAAGCTCACATGGCATGTGTGCTTCGGCCCCAGCCCCCCATGCCTGCACATACTAAACATCAATTACATGGAAATTAAAAGAGGAAAAAAATAAACACTGTGAAAAGACAAGAGATGAAAACATCCACACTGTGTTTTTTGAAGAGTGGGATGAACCCACCCTGAAGAAATGTAAATGTAGCAGGAATCAAGAGACTCCCGGGATTACTCATTATCGGAGACGAGACTCTACATCTTTCTGGTTTGCAGCAATTAACTGTTAACTGGGAAAAAAATTGAATAGATCAACACTTTTCTATTATTAGTTTTAAATAATGACTCAGAAGCAGGCACTTCCTTTTTCCCCAAGCTATGAGGAACAAAGCACCAAGACCCTGATGACAGCTTCAGGCTCATTTAAACTGCAAATATCTGCACAAATTACAGGAGAGTGGTGTGAGTACAAGGAGAAACAAATCCTTTGTTTTGAGTCTAACTACCAGCAATTACCTCTAATTTATAGGTTAAAAAGCTTGATACAGCACATTTATTAGAAAGAGCATGGAGTGCCTAGATGTACTTGTGCAGAAACTGGGGAAGCAAGGGGAGAGAGGAAAAACCACGGCTGCTGATGGCCTTGGACAGAAACTGAGTAAAAGGCCAATACAAAGAAGTCTCCCCAAAACACAGAGCTGTCTCCCAAGGCCTGACCCTGGACCTTAATCACTGATACCATCCACAGTCCAGGGAAATAATTAAGCATTTCAGCTCTGAAAGAGTTGCCTGCCTAATCTGCTAAGCAAACAGTTTTTGCAGAGCAATTCAGAGAGAGAAAGAGAAGCAGATTCAGCTGATGAGACACAAAAAGTCTCTAAAGGCATTAATTTCCTTTGGGAAGCAGCCCACATGCTCCCAGCACAGTGGGAACCATCCCTCCTGCAGCAGGTCCCAGCAAGGCAGATGATCAGATCTGCATCAGCCATTTGGAACAGGCAGAAAGGCAGCAGATGAGGATGTGCTGTCACGAGCAGTAGCTGGAATGCTGAAAACAGAGAAACTTTGAGTTGACCTTGACATCTGCTTATTGAAAGAAACCTTTTGGATCTTTTTCTCTCAGGGATAAGAATGTGCATCCCTGCCACATTACCTTAAAGCGTGCACAGGGATGATGAGGGCACAGCACAGATCTCAAGGGACCTGCACTGCATGCAGCAGTGACCAGGTCATGGAGCAGCACACCACCAGGGCCTGGCCAGCTCACCCATCCAGGAGCACTCTGCCCATCCTGGCTGGCCACAACCCCTAAGAACATCACCACCCTGCTGGAATGGGACAACTCATGGGAATGCTCCACACAAGCAAGCTGTAGGGGCAGAACCTCAGCTTCGTGGACAGCAGAGTCCCACAGTACTTTGCCAAAAGGTCAGGCAGTGCAGAGGCGCTGTGTTGGCCACCTGCATGCCCCAAAATACCCCCCAGGACTTGCTGTCACTGCTCCCAATGCCATTTCCTTCCTGTGACCCTGGTGTCACACTCCACACCTGTGAGCAGTGTGTCACCAGAGTCCTTCCAGGGGTTCTTTCAGGCCTGTTTGGCAGAGTCAGGCACTGACCCATCCCACTGCCTCAAGCCCATCTTGAAGTGACCACCAGCAGACCTGGCACAATCAACATCCCAGCCTCAGAGAGATCCAAATGCTCTGCAAATCTTGGACCTCTGAAACAGCAGCCCTGAGACAACACACAGAGGCAGATACATAATTTCCTGGGATTTTCTTTTACTTTTTTTTTTATTCCTTCCCTTCCTTTGCCATGACACACGCTTTGTTTTAAATATCTTAAATATATTAATTTTTAAAAAGTATTAATAAAAAGCTACTGAAGGACATGATTGGCAGAGTGACCAAGGGTAGCAACCCATTGCAAAGTATGGGGACATTTTAAAAAAAAACAGAAAACAAATGATAACCCAAAAAAAAGGCATTTTTTTGCATATGCACAGCTGGCTGTAATACCCTGGCCTCTGGCATTATTGTAAAAATGGAAGGGGAAGCAGTAGAAAAAATATATTCCATTGTACCAACTTGCATTGGGAAGGGAGTTAAGAGCAAAAATGAGGAGGATTTAAACATTTTTGGTATTTCAGATGTTCCCTCCCACACCCACTGCCCAATCACTTTCAGTCTTTAAGCAAGTTTTCTGGCTTGGGGTAGCCAAAGAGTACAAAATCTGCTTCATAAAGCTTGTAGAGCTGCTGCCTCCAAGCCAGTGGGATTTTGGCAAACCAGTTATCTTCCCAGCTGCTGGCAGTCCTGTTCCGGTAGCTGGGTGGGAAGCGAAGCAGCCTGTCCACTTTGAGGAGCTGCAATAAATAAGCAGCATCCTCATCCAGCGTCTCCAGCTTCCCGATGAAATCATAGTCTATCTGGCACGGGTGGCACAGACGGTAAACCTGCCTCCAGTGCTCATTGAAGGGGGCCATCTTCTCTGTCCTGGGATCCAGTAAGTACTGGATGAAGTCAGAAAAGGAGACTTTGAGGCCTGCCCCGAAGGCCTCGCTAACGGAGGTGGGAAGGTTGGTGTGGTTGGAGTAGAGCTTTAGCATGGGGATGGCGAAACGCCGGTAGAAGTCCTCGTTCTCCAGCTCGAATTTGCTGCGAAAAGCGGAGATGAGGCGCACAAAGGGGTCTCGTACAAAGAGGAACTTGGTGTATTTCTTCAGCTTGATCTTCATCAGGTGCCGCGAGAACTTCCCGTAGCGGCGCCAGAATTTGTTGAACGTCAGGTGGGTGCTGGTGTTGTGGACGTGCTCCCGGGGGATATCCAGAGGGTTCCGGTAGGGGACCCCCTGGTCCAGCAGGCTCTCACTCAGCACGATCATCACACGTTTCCAGTTGGTGCAGGCCACCTTGGGCACGTAGCAGTAGATGACGCCGTGGCGGTCATCCACAATCAGGTGGTTGAGCTCGTAGTTTGGAATGTCATCGAAGGAGCGCTCCTTGGTGGGGAAGGTGAAGCTGGAATTGGCACAAAACTCCCGCAATGTTCTCTGCCTCTCTACCTGCAGCTTCTCTTGGTCCAAGCTGTTCCTGTCCTTGTGTGTAGACCAGTCATAGCCCCGCACGTTCTCCTCCAAGTTACTCACCACAGGCTTGTTGGAGCCCTGGACAAGGAGCTGCTGCTCTGTCTTTCGGGTGATAGAGCTGTTCTGTTTCAGGCTCGAGCTCAGCAGCTTTGCCAAAAATTCATCTACATCTGGCAAGGCTTCCCAGTCCTCACCTGCTGTGATGGCTCCTGGGGAGCGGGGTCTGGAGAAGGATGTGTGCAGGTAGAAGTGAGCTGTGCCCACGTTGTCCCAGTACACAATAATCAGGAGGATCATGAAGATGGAGACCAGCACCACAGAGAGACGGAGGAGCCGCGCTTTGGTCATCCTGACACTACTGGGGTAGCTGGCTTTCACCTGGACTCACCTCTGGCTTGCAGAGTGAGGCTTGGGATCCAGCATGGTGCTGCAGAGCAGGAGCCTGGAAAGATATGAGGAAAGAAAAGTTAATCCTTCAGAAATCCTTCTGGTTTGGAGAGAATGACCTGGCACAGTCAGAACTTCTTGTGGGCCTGACCATCCCCATTTCCACATGGGGAGAGCTGTGAGAGTCAGAGGTGTCCATAAGGACTCTGGAAAAGAGCTAGGACTGGCCAAAAGCAGACATAATGTGTTGCAACTTTATCAGTTTCATAGCAGTCATGGTTTTTTATCAATATCAAGTTTCTGGAATTAAATTATTTCAAGAGAAGTTCTGTTTAAAATTTTTTAAATTAGTAAAATATAATGGTTTCAGGCCTAGAGCTTACAGAGGCAAGTTTGAGAGTATTAAAATATGCAACCATTCACAGAAAGTATACAGAGCCAATTACCTTTCAGACTTCCTTGATTTTTACACTGTCTAATACATATGAAGAAAGAAGGCTCAGTCCATGATTTCAGCTTTTGGTATCACATTGTGGTCTCATCTCTGCATGAAGGTGCTCTGTGCTGAAAACAAACTCCTTATTTGAATTATGAATACAGGGCTGAAGGTGCCACTGCCTCAGTGGCTAAAGCAAGTCCCTGCTGAGAGAACATCACTGACCTGAACACACCATCTTATTTACTCTTTGTGAAGGTACCCAGTAGGTGCTATCTCCATGACCTCTCTTGGTAGCTATTTCATTTTGCCAGGAACAAAGATTACACAAACAGTTCTCCTACAATCCCCCACCAAGGGATACAGTCCTGATAAGAGCCACGCATCAATAAAAATCTAAAGGAGAGATTACCTTTAACTGAATGATTTTGGAGATTAAGGATGCTCTGGTAAATCTGTGTTCGTGCCCAGACACTGTTGAGTCAGGACCTCTTTTCCTGCTTTAATGTAATTTATGTTTCTATCACACTCAACACTAACAGCTCTTGATCACCAAAGACAGGCGAGAAATCACTGCTAAAGAGACAGCTCAGATCATCTGTTCTGAGGGGTGCAGCAGGTTTGAGTTTTTTGCTTCAACCAGCCCAATCTTTTCACTGCTGTCTGCTTTCCATGACTCCCAGCCCCTTTCTTCCCTCAAGGAACACCCATCTCCACACCCTGCTGCATGTTTTGTGGTCCAAGGCTCTGTGCAGACCAGCCTCGAGCTCTCCCCACATCAGCAAGGAGCCAGTGCCTACAGCCAGGGAAGAACAACACAGCAAAGTGACCAGCTACAAGTAGTTACTGCAATGTTCTCCACCCCTCCAAGCACAGCCCAGGCTCTGATTATAAACACAGAGCAGCACCTACAGATAAAAAACAAGAGCTGTTTCTTCCACAGACATCCTAAATCTTTCCAATGACTTTAGCACAAACCCTGCAAACACCAGCTTTGAAAACAAAGCCACTTCAGGGCAAGCTGCCCTGAAATGTTTTGTTAAAATGAAGGCTGGGTGTCTCTTCTTCCTAAAACACAGAGGTTGCTCCCCAGCCAATTCACACCACCCTTAAACAGCATCAACCCCACCCTACACAGAGATGCAGAAGAACTCAAGCCCAGATAGGCAAAAGTGCAGGGAAAGGGTGCTCAGTACCTCTGAAGTTCACTGCAGCCTTGCAGTGAACGACTTGGTAAAAAGTCCCCTGCGTGGTTGTGCTTGTGTCTCAGGGGTGATGGGTTTTAACAATCCGAGTCCAGGTTTCAAATATTAGACAAGAATTTAGTAATAAAGAGGAACAATACCAGATACTGTTACATGTCAAAGTATTAGGTCAGCTTGTCCCAAGACACAAAGCATATCTGAAGGCACAGGACTGCTCCACCCTGGTGTATTTATTTACAATTTGGAAGGAGGGACAGACAGTAATTCAGCAGAATTGTAGCCTAACACAGGCTTTTCACTGCAACACCAAAAAGTGCCCTCTCCTGAAGCTGGGTTCTTATTCTGCCTGCGAAGGGGAGCTGGAGGAACTGCAGACATAACGTTTTACACTCTGCAGAGCAAGAAGCAGGTATTACTCAGCAGTAATTCTCCTTGTTTAGCTAGTCAAGATTGAGGATGGAGCAGATCTGAAAAGAAACACCCAGAGAGATCAGCAGAGAGCTAAAGAAGGGGCAAATTACATATGTGCGTCAGCACTTCAGACCAAGCATCTGAGTCCAGCAGCAGAAGATAATGGAGGGACACTGCCAAGCCTCCTGCTTGGCACACTCCTGGGTTTGAGTTTTGCCCAAGTCTGTTCTTGCTTTTGATCCCATTTAGCTGCTCAGGGCAGGGACTGCTTCCTATTCTGGATGAATAGGGTGCCCACTGCGCACAGAACCCCAGCACGCTGCGCTTCCAGCGCTGCTTGAGACCTCTGGGCTGGCTGGAATGCAGCAAGCCTGGAAAGCTGCACGGAGCATCCTTTCCTGCTGTCCCCATAGCCAGCAGCTCCCACAGCCCTGGGCTGCCCTGCAGCCTCCCAGCATTCCTGCAAAGCAGTCCCAGCCGGGCGTGGACACATCCCCCTGCTGGCAGCAGCGACAGGGGCAGACTGGACACTGTGTGTGGCACTCACATTCCTGGGGCAAATGGAAAGAGGGATCTTCACCAAAGCCACCCCACAATGCAGCTTTACCAAGTGCACCCCAAGGGCTCCAGCCTGCTTTCCAGGACACGGCACGCAGGCCTGCCAGAGAGTTTGGCTTTTCCAAGACACACACACAGCAGCGAGCAGCACAGAATCAGAAAGACTCCACTTCTATTAACTCTACCAGTGCCAGAGAGGAACCCTGGAAAAGAGCAGTAAGACAGCTTAATTCTCCCTCAGAGGCAAAATGCTGCAGAAAACAAGAGTTGCTCTATTGATTATGACCTATCCCCTTCCTGAGCACTTCATAAAGGACGCCAGACTGAAAGCACAAATTAGAGCTCTCTGTGCACATTAGAGGGAACGTGCCTCTGTCCTCCCCTTGCCAGAATCAAAAGGAAAAGCTTCCAGAAAGCGCCAAGAATTTACATTCAAGTTCAACCCAAAGTCACCAGCCAACAGGAACGTACCAGGATCCAAACAAAGCCGCCTCTGTGACACGGTGCTGGCAAACTGGAAAATGGACCAAGTGCTATAATCATCCTACAGAGTCCCCTGAGCAACCATTCCGTGACCATCTCCAACCTGAACCTAGCCTGGGTGTGAACCAAGAGCTTTTCTCCCCATGCCAGGCCCGAGAAAGACACTGCGGTCTGAGGTCACTCGTGCCATGACAGGTCAAACCCCTGCTGATCAAACAACCACCTCCCAAACTCATTGAATATCAGAAAGGGGGATGTCCCCAGCACTCTTATTGCAAAAGCCATTGCAGATGCAACTCCTCAGGGGTTTGGAAACTTTATTTCCACTTCACAGCCTGACTGTAACTGTTTATTCTCAGGACAGATAAGAGCTTAAGTAATTTGTGTCTCTTTATTCCTTTCCTCTTGGCTTTATGCAACAACTACATTCTCTTCCAGCCTCTCTGCAAAAGTAACTCCAGCTCATTTACAGGAGCAGTAAGGCCCATAGAAAATAAAGCAGCTTACAGAAAGGCACGTGCCAGACACAGGGGACAATAAACCCTATGAACAGCAGTGGTTTTGAAAGAAATGTGCCTTCAAAGGCTTGGGTGCAGATCCCCTCTCTTCTTGCTTTGGGTTTCCCCAGCACTAGGAACCAACTCAACTCCTCCAGTGCCCACTTGATCTAACATGAGAAGACACAGGATATCAGGCAGCTTGCTTGGATTTTGCCTGCTTAGGAAGACAGAAAGAAGTGGAGTAAGAACTTTTAAAAACACATAAAACCCCCACCAAATTCAAACGGATACTTTCCCTTGGAGCACTTCTCCAGGGATCACTGGACCCATGCAGCCTTCTATACTTACATATCATGGTACACACCAGTCATGCTTAGGGAATCACCAACCTCTAGAAAAGTGGAACCTCATTTAATCTCCTAAAGGTGCAGGAGAATGAGCTCCCACCAGAGAAAGCAGACTGTACCAATAAAAAAATTTCATGCACTTGGCTATCACTCAACACATTGTATCTGCCCAGCCTCCCAAAAGTCTAGCACCCTTTAGAGAGCAAGGAAGTTTTAACCCATCAAATGACACCAATACTTACATTAGTACAAATGTACACCATAAGCAAAAAACAGAGCTGCTTTGCATGTTGCACCACAACTTAGCCCATACATGTTAGAGACCAGCAGAACATCCTAATCTACATTCTGCCAGCACCTTGCCTGCCACTGCTGCCACAAAGCCTGGTTTGTACAGGCTTGGCAGCACTTGTCACGTCTTTTTTTAATATCTATACTTAGAAGTTGTCACAATTTCCTAAATTTCAGGAGGAAACTCCCAAAACGCAGGACATACTGTTCACCCATTACTTTTAGCACAAACTTCCAGCACACGCACCATCCCCGGCTTCACAATGGCAGGAAGCACCTCAGGCAGCCCCGCTGCTGCAGCCCGGGCCAACAACACGCGGGGACATTTGTTGTGTGTCACCCCTGAGAGCCGCGCTGGCTGTAGTCACCTCACAAACACCTGGTTCCGGCAGTTTTCAGCCTGAGCTCTGCAGGGAAGTTCAGGCTGGAAGAAGAGCGCTTTGGGATCCCCGCGGAGCAGCGCTGGAAGCCGGGCTGTGCCGTCGGGAGGCGGCTGCATCCCGGCATCGCTCCCGCAGCCGCTCATCCCCCGCCCGGCAGTGGCTGCAGAGCACCCGGCAGGGCTGCACCAGCCTCAGGCCCAGCACCGGGGCTGGAGGGGCTCACAGAATCATTAAGGTTGGAAAACACCTCTAGGATCGAGTCCCACGATCAACCTAACGCTGTCACACAAGTGCCACATCCACATCCACATCCACCTCCAGGGACGGTGACACCACCACCTCTCTGGGCAGCTCGTTCCCTGGGGCAGCTTGAGGCTGTTCCTTCTTCTGTTTTTTGCTACTTGGGAGAAAAGACCGACACCCACCTGTCTGACACCTCCTCCCAGGTGGCTGTACAGAGCGATGTGGTCCCCCCAGCTCCTCCTTTAACCCAGCTAAAGCTCCCCAGCTCCCGGGAGAGCGTCCAGCCGGGAAGGTGCCGCGTGTGTGGAGAAGGGGAGCTGCCCCGCAGAGCCCCCGCAGCCCCGCGTCCCGCCGGAGCCGAGCCCTACCTGGCACCGGGGAGAGCGGAGGGACAGGCAGGGACACGCCGCGCTCATAACCGGGAGCTGGTCCGGCCCCGGGGCGGCACCGCCTCAGCGAGCCCCGCCCGGCCCCTCGGACAACCCCCGAGCCCTGCCCGGCCCCGCGCTCACCTCCCGCCCGGGCACCGCAGCCTTCGCCTTCTTCCCCTTCTCCTTCCCTCCTCCTCCTCCCGCCGCGCTCCCGGCGCCGCCTCTCGCGAGACGCCGCGCGCGGGGGTCCCCGCGGGGCCGCGCAGGCGCCGCTCCGCCCGCCAGGGGCGGCCCCGGCCGCGCGCCCGCCCTCGCCTGAGGGAGCGCAGGGATGGCGGCTGAGGGGCGGCTGCTGAGGGGCGGCTGCTGCGGAGCGCTCACACCCTCCCGGCGTGAGGAGAAACGGCCATAAACTAAAACACAAGATTCACCTCAACGTGTGGAAGAACTGCTTGCCATGGAGGGGGGCAGAGCGCTGGAATAGGGTGGCCAGGGAGGGTGCGGGTCTCCCTCTCTGGAGGTACCCCACATCCGTCTCGGCGGGTTCCTGTGTCACCTGCTTTAGGTGACTCCTCCGTGGCAAGGAGTTTTTCAGAGGTCCCTCCCAGCCTTGAAAATTCTGTGATCTCGTAAAAATTTAACGTAAAGCTCACTTTTAAATTAATTGCAAGTTACCACACTGTAACGATGTGTGGGTATTTAATGTCCCTGAAGCTCGGGTGGCCAGCAGTCATTATAAGGAGCAAAGTCTAAATAGCTGGACACAGTAAGGCTAGAAAATGCTGCTGAAAAATCCCAGCACAGTTTAAGCTCCTTTTGCTTCTCTAGTTGTTTGTGATTGGTAAGAATTGAATAAAAAAAAAACCCATTAGCCCAGCACTGAAAAGTTCCACTTTGCACAAGACGTGGACTGCAGCCTCACATCCAGCAAAAATCAAACATACAAGTGATAAATTTTAGATCCCACCACCAAGATTTCGAGCCCCATCTTTTACATAAATTAACAGACTTAAAATGTAGATTTTTCTAAAAGGGAAGTTTGCACATCACGTGGCTCTGTACTCTTCACAACAGTCATGGAAAATTATCAAACTCTTTGTCACACAAACTTTCCCTTTGGAGATGCAGCCTCAGACTGACGCACTTGGCTCAATTCAGCTCACTTGAAATGGCACCAAACACTGCAACTTTTGCATGGTGATTCAGCCCAAAGGTATTTAGCAGAGATGTATATGCTTGGAAAGCTTCGTTTTCCCTTATTTCTGGTCCTGCACTGTTTGCATGTCATGTGAGGTCTTGCAAATCAATTGTGGCTCAGGACTTGCTGGCACAGGTTTATCTCACACACATTCTGTGCTTATTTTATCTTTATTTTTATCTCTTTTATTTCTTCGTTTATCTCAAAGAGTCAGCTCTGGGGACAAGTGTTCCTGGCCTTCCACTTCCCTGTCACAGTTTTTCCTGTTTCACAAGGAAAATTGGCTGCTTGTTCTACCCGCTCACACCCTTGCATTGATTGCATCCCCACTTCAGGGGCTTAAGGCATTTGTAAAGACAAGTAATTAAGCTTCCTCATCCCTGGAGTGAATTATCCCTCATCTTCCCAACAGCAAAGCAAGAGGCATAGAGAAATAGGAGTGTGTACAGTGTCACCCAGTGAGAAACAGCACACAGGAGAATTCTTTGCAAGTGTTGTAGCTGTAAAGTAGATTCTTCAACCATTTGAAAAAAAATGCCCAAACCTACCTGAGACTGTCACCTTAGAGGAGGGAAGCCACTTCTGCTTGGGGCAAGGAGTCATTATCCCATGCAATTATCAGAACCATTTTATTTGCAGCGTATTTAAAAAGCTCGTTAATGGAGAAGGCTGCCAGCTGGAGACATTTGTTCCAAAAAGGAAAACACATTTCCTCAGTTTACATCCAGGCTAGGAATTCTTATCAGGGTCTTCACCTATCACCTCTGCTGTCTCTCTGTCTGCAGTCAGATCTGAAATGCTCTGTAGATATAGAAGAGAGCTTAGAGCAATCCCTGGCTGCTCTCACAGCCAAACATCTGCTCACCCAAACAGCATTCCAGACATGCAGTACACCTCCCAGCTTCACAGCAACACACGGGGAAAGAGCAGGGAAGCGATTTCTCAGGCATTTACATTTGGTTTTAACAGTCAGGGAGCCTTTTGGATGCATGGGTGGCATCCATCCCGCTCTGGGAAAAAAAGGTGGCTTGGGCTCCACGCTGACATCTTCTGGGAGGTGGACACTGCTTGGAAAAGGAGATTTTTCTCTCCTCTTGGACTCTGTTAACACCCTACTTGTTTTAGACTGAAGCTAACAGCTAGAGCACACAGGACAGAGCCAAGACTTGAAGTAGGGATCTAGAACAGGAAACCTACAGTGTATAACATTCCTCTCCTCCCTGCTCATCTTCCCTCTGCTCTTCAGCAGCATGACACAGAAGCTTAAATACATTTTAAGGCACTTTTGAATCTGCTTCCTCAACTTCCAGAAATCTTGAAATTGCAATCCTTTGGGGCCAAAGAGAGTCCTGTTCATGGGTGACTTCTATTCAGTCCTGGGCTGGCTCCCCAGACAGCGACTGCCTGTGGCTTTTGCCGACTGCTGGCACCATCTGCAGGCCCTGCAAGAGAGGGAAGAGGAAGAACTCAGTCGAATTTCCCACACCTTGATTTGAGTCTCTTTGCCAGTCAAAATGGGGAAGAGACAGATTGCTACAGGCTGTGGAGGGATGAGTTTGGCAAAAGCCAAGGATCTGCACGACGCTGCCTCAGGATGATCCCAAGGTGACACCTTCAGTGGAAGCAGTATGTTGGCATGTGGCTAACTCAGATAAAATTCTGTGCTTCACATATGGATTAGACTGGGATAGATATGGATTATGAACACCTCTGAAAATGTATTTTCTCTTTCTAAGAGGTTCTTTTTCGCTAAAGGGAGATGGAGTGTAACTCCTTCTGGAACATTGCCCGTGTCATCTGTTGCAAAGAAAAAAGGCTTAAAACTTGGCTATAAAACCTCTACCCATGTGACTGCTTTCACAACTGGACCATTTGTGTTGCATTTGTAGCTCTTTTAGTTCAGATTGCACCAGAGCAAGTGCTGAAGAGTGCCACAGCTCTTCCTGTGCCAGCCAATCTGATATTTCATGCACTCACTTGTTTCTGTAGATCCTGTCCTTTGATGTGACCAGCATTGCTGTGCTGGGTGGTGCTTGCAGGAGCGTTGCCTTTTGGCAGTACCTTGAGAGGAGTCCCCTCTGTTGGAAGCAGGGAGAGCTTTGTTATAAACAGTGGAAACACAGCACAGATCAAAAGTATTTTGCAATGTATGAATTGCTAATATCTAGCCAAAATAAATTAGAGCATTGTAAATCAAAAGTTAACAATTTTTTAGTAAAAAAAAACTAAGAAAAGCTTATGAGGATCACTAAACACCCCTTGCCAGAACTGTAGGATTCTGGCAACATTTCAATAGGATTGGGGTGTCCAGTTCCCCATAACTACTCCTGGTATTGTGAGCCTGCACAAAGCAAAGCAACTGAAGCTGGCAGATGGTCAGTGCAGCCCATCACTGGTGTCCTTGCTGAGGCTTAGCTTGGATATGAAACAAAGGCTAAACTGACACCAACAACTTACTGCACATGAACCCAACAGAACATTAATGCTTCCCCATAGGTTACAGAGGTATAGTTGAGGCAGTTGTCTGCAAAGGATGTGCTTTCTTACTCATCAAAAGCTACTTAGACCATATAAAAAATATTATCATCTTAGTGATAGTTCTGATGATTAGCATTTACCCTGACTTATTTCTCACATGCCAATCCATCTTCTCCAGCAGAGCTGATGCAGGATGTCCCCACCTAACAGATACCATGTCAGGCACAGAGAAATCTCTTTGGCCCCTACTTGAATGGTGGCTGAAAGAGCCCTGGCCTTGGTGGCAATGGATCTGCTGCTTGCAGCTTTGGATGGATGGCAGAGGCTGGCTTGGTGCCGGTGGCTCTCACAGACTTTGTCTGTTCTGGGGCTTGAGGGAGTCCAGGGCTTATCTTTCAAGATCTGAAAAGCATCAAGATGAGTTAAACCCAGCGGTGTTGTCTCTGATCTCTGACTGTTGTCCACGTTGCACCAAAAATATTCCCTGCCTTCCCACCTGACCGGCTCAGCTTGCTCTTTAGGCAGGAGGTCAGGGGCATTGTAGAAGAATAAACTTATGTCCTCATGCAGTTTGTACTACATGTCTCTTATTCTATTTAAAAACCACCTGCTCCCCAGGATCTGTGCCTTCTGCTCAGCTCATCCCTTTTAGAAAAAAACCTCTAAGATAAGTTTGTGTTCCTACCCTGTGAAAATTTGGTTCTTTTGTTGTTTGGCAATTTCCTCCAAGATCTCTGGACTCAGTAGAACAGCAGCAAAGTCTACAGGAGGCTTTTTCCCATGGAAAACCTCACATACACTAGGTTTAGCTGCTCTGCATGTTCTGCCATCACAAGAGCAGGATGCTTTCCACAACAAATGTGCCTTGAATTCAGTTCCTGTTATACTGACCTGCTGAACTGAGCTTTCTGGCAAACCAGAGAAAGTTGGGCAGAGATGGGTATCCAGAGACCACCCTTCCTACAGAGTGTCATTTTAGATGATCTGTAACTGCCACTGTGAACAGAATGTGCCAAGAGGTTAACAGATGAAAGCACAGACCCCTTATCGACGGGCAGAGATGGAACATGTCTAGCTGAGAGCTGTCAAGCTGTGGGGAAAGCAAGAAAGCTGGTAAACATGGTGATAAAGAACACAGCAAGGAATACCTCAAATTCATTTTTGTCCCCTGATCCCTCACTATCTTGGCTACTTTATTTGGTTTTAAAGCCTGGCAACAGAAGAAAATTGAAACATGTATTGTAGCTCTCTCTGCAGAGAAGGCTTCTGCTAAAATAGAGCTGCTTTGCAAGAGCAATATACCAGGAAACCTTTTTAAGGGATTTCAGTTCCTAGGGGTCCTTCCAGTTTGGTATCTCCCAGCTTTGTGGACTTACCTGGGAATTGCCAGGTCCCCATGCCCTAGAGAATGAGTCTAATAATAAGAAAGACTTGTCTAACTCAAGGGTGATGGAGGGAATGTCAAATTTTACCCCCCCAAGGAATATCATTCATGCCTGTCTTGTGCTATTCTAGCAGCAGCAGGTTGATCTCTTCTCTTGCTGCTTCCTGAGGTTCCTGTGAATCCATGAATCCATGACATCCCTGTCTTCCTCCTCTGTATTTCTTCCTTTCTCCTCCTTTGATGGCATATCATCCCTGCATGCACCCTGAGCCTTCTCTGGTTTCCAGCTGCCAGAAAAAAAAAAAAAGAAGAAAGGAACTTCTGGGACACAGTGACATAGCTCTAGTGATGCATAGCTCTTCATTGTGTCTGTCCAGCCTCTTCTTCCATGACAACAGCAGAATTAATTATTGCAGGCTGCTCTGGAGCTGCACAAACCACGCAAAAGAACACAATTACCTTCCTCCCTTCCTTCCTTTGCCTCCTATGTGATCTTTCTGTGGAAAGAACACCCCAATACAAATTACTGCCTATTCACAGGTACTTGTTGAATATCTTTCATGTCCTCAAGATTGTTTTAGCCATAAATGACCCACATCCTAAGGAATCAGAACTTCCAGTAGCGAAAGGGAATCTACAAGAAAGATGGAAAGAAATTTTTTACAAAGACATGTAGTGGCAGGACATGGGGGAATGGCTTCAAACTGACAGAGGCAGGTTTAGATTAGACGGTAGGAAGAAATTCCTTACTGGGAGGGTGGTGAGGCACTGGTGAGGGTTGCTCAGAGAACATGTTGGTGTCCCATCTCTGGAAGTGTTTAAGGCCAGGCTGGATGGGGCTTCCACCTGGTCCAGTGGAAGGTGTCCCTACCCATGGCAGGGGTATTGGCCCTTGGTGCTTCTCTGCTGCAGGAGAAGACATTTCTGATCTGACATTAGGCCAAGTAAAATTCTGTGATGTCCCCCCAAAACTACTCTGGGACCAGGCCAGATGTTACAAGACTTTCCTTTGTAGGATTCTTCTTTTTGCAGTCTTGTCAAGTTCATCATGTGCTGAAGAAATCTGATGCAGCTTTATGACTGCATTATTAGCAATAACTAGGGCTCATTGCTGTGCTTTTGTGAATATAAAGGGGAAACTGCATTGCAGGGAGATCTCTTCTGCCTTTGCACATACCAAAAGGAAAAAGGTATCTGTTTTCTGTGCTTGTTATCTAGAAATAACCTTGGCTGTTGGTAGCAGAGGCCTGTTATATCTCATGTATAGTCTGTCAGAGAACTTGACTATTTTTATTTCATTTCTTGCCAGATTCACTGACAAAAGGAACAATCCCTGGGGCAGAACAATCAGTGTTTTAAAATCTTCACCATGCCTGTCTCTCTATTTTTTTTCTTTTTTTAAATTACATTCAATGGACCATAGAGCAGAGCTCGGTGTCCTGACACAGTCTCAGAGCCTGCAGTGACACAGGCTACAAACTCGGTCACCTCTCTGTGAGAGACAGGACTCCCCACAGCAAATGCCACTATTTGATGTCAAATCTCTTTTCAAGGGCAGTTTTGTGAAATTTAACACATTTTAAGGCTGAGGAAGATGCTGAGAAGGGCAATACCCAGAGTCACACTGTACATCAGAGAGAGGCAAGTGCAGAGAAACAACTTCAGCTCCCCTGCCTGCCCCCACTGCCCGTCGGAGTGTGCTTCTCTCCGTGCTCCTCTACAAGCATTCCTGAGCCACGAGAGACCCAGCAAGCACCACCACAACCCCCCCACACAGCCCCTCTCCTGCTCTCTTCCCTCCAGAAATCCCAGAGCCATTCTAGCTCCTGGTTGTACATTGCAGAACCCCGAGGTTGGGGCTGACTGCACTTTTCTCCTTCTCCTGGTTCTCAACCGTCTCCCTCAGCCACTCAACCTTCCCACATCTGTACCTGGCACATCATCCTCTGCCTGTCCATTATTCGGCCCTGTTTTTTCACCTTCATATTTCTCTTCTCATCTACAACTCACAATATTTTCTTTCCACTGTTCCCTTTATCTGCATTTCTTCTCTCACTCACACCTCTACACCAGCCTGCACTGCCCGCTCCTGAAGTTTGTTCTTTCTTCATCCACTGCATTTTCCATTTCCACTTGCAAGCTTTTAGTCATAGAATCATAAAATGGTTTTGGGTTGGCTATCCTCTTGTTTCACACCTGCCATGGGACACCTTCCACTATCCCAGGTTGCTCGCAGCTCTGTCCAGCCTGTCCTTGAACATTTCCAGGGATGGGGCAGCCACAGTTTCTCTGGGCAACCAGTGCCAGAGCCTCACCACCCTCACCAAATCTCTAAAGTCTACCTCTTGGGAATTGTTTGCTCTGGTACCTGTGTCTTGCTGTTTTTTGCTCAATAGGCAGAGATCAAGGTCATTTGAGATTCTTGGAAGAAGGCACTGGCTGGGCTGATGTGTGCAATCCTAACAGTCCTGCTGTTGCCCCCTAAGGAGTCCTGGAGAGATGCCATGTTGATGTGGTTAACTTGGATGTGACAGGGTTTTATTGTTCAGGGGCAACCACTGTGGCTGGGTACTCTGCAGTTCATTGAGATTCTGGTGGAGAATCCCAATTAGGAGTGAAGGAAGTGCTGGTAAAAGACCATTCATTAGGCCCTCTCTCCATCAACAGTAAAATCAATAAGTAATTAACTTGCTACAAAAGAAGAATTTTTGCAAGAAAATCGCATTTTACACAAATGCACTGGCAGCATCCCAATTCTGCTCATGAAAGGAGCCTGCCTTTCCCTCCATGTCTCCTTCCCACTACCCTCTAGAAAACACATCTGTCATGAGCAGCAGTGAGAGCTCAGTACCAAGGCTTGAGGTGAGGTTCATAAACGAGCTTGTAAAGTATCCATAAAATAACCAGCGTGGCAAAGAGCATGTCTGCAACCTTTCTGATTTCCTAAGGGAGAGACAACTTATGACAGCACACAGTCACTCTCAGTCCTCCTTCCTCCTGCCCCAAAATATTTATTGTCCAATTTCAGCCAAATCTTAAAGAAGGGATGAAACATTCAAAGGCATTAAATTAATTTGAAAACTCACTGGTCACCTGTGAGCTTAGAGATGAATGACCCACATCTACACAATTTCTTTAACCCTATAAAAGCTCCTTCCTTAATCCTCTGAGAGGCAAAATGAACAGATCTTTCATGTTCGTGTTCAAAACACAGAGAGCAGCAGCAAAGCCCAACTGCCACATGAGCAATTTTCCCCAAAAAATGATGCTTGGCTTCCTATTTTGTCCTTCACTCCATAATTTCTTCCAGTTACTTCAGTGTCTCACCCCACAGTGACACTGCCTGAGGAGAGAGACACAGTGTGTGCTATCCAAAAAGGGTGACAAGAGAACTGGCAGACAGGTAGGTTAACTGCCCACCCAGGTGTTCAGAGCTAGAGCTGTAGTCTATAAATGCTTTCTACAGCTACATTTGTTCTGTCTAAATGAGCCTCCAGCATGGCACAGATGCCCTTATCACCTCCTCCTTTTTAATGGGGAGGTTTGTCTCTACTGAATTCTACCTCAATTAAGTGACTTTTCTAACATGGCATCTTCACTGTTACTTTAGCATTTAAGTGAGGTTCACACTTCCCAGTGAGAATGGTATTTTACCTCTCCACCCTTGTCCTCACAGTAAGCACTTAATTGGCTCTATATTTTAGCTGTGGTTTTCACAGCTGTATTTTATTCCTCTGGAGCAGAACAGCTACAGGGACTACTTTACCTGTTGGACAGTATGCAAAAATGGTTGCACTGAAGCCAGAAATGACTCCTTCTATCAGGCTCTTTGTTGTGGACATTTATACTTCCTCCTAATTCAGTCAAAAAAAGCACAAACTTTTGGTCAGGCACAACAGCTGTCCAAATGATCCATATCTAATTACATTCCCTGTGATTTTCTCACTATGTTTTAGAAATTTCCTGGGCTTTGGAAGGATTCACAAGCTGTTTGAATTCTGATACATCATAAGAATGAGCAGAAAAGCACAGAGGTTTATTGAATTTTCTAAAGGCAGGCAAGGTGCAGGAGCCTACTGAAAGAAATATCCTTCAATATCATTATTTTATTGGACTCTGAACATGAAATGTCTTGGGTTTTTTGTGTCTGCTGAAGAAAGGAGTAAATTCACTCCCTGACCTTTATTGAGAAGTGCCACTGGGCTTCCAGAAATGTCTTAGGTAGCACACAAAGGTGAAGTCTGATGTGAAAGAGAGCACAGGTGCCTGAATTGCTGTGAGAATCAAGGCTGCAGTCACATCGTGGTGATCACAAAATGCAGGCACTGATTAAATCCTCCCTGTGCACCTTTCCCCAGCCTGCAAAACACAGCTCAGGGAGGGCACCAGAGCCTGTAAAACCACAGAGCACAGGGAAGAGCTGTGTGAGCAGCAGAGCCAACAACGTGACAGTGACCTCATTCACCAGAGACCTCGGGAGACAAAGCTCCTCACCCCTGCTCAGGTGTGCTGCACCTGGGGAGGGCCAGGGGGGAGGGAGAGGCAGAATGAACCCCACACATCTCCCACACTTCTCTGGCAAAAGGAAAACCCTGACAGCCCTCTCACCTTCAGCACTGTCACCTTTTATCTGGGTGACAAGTGGCCTCTGGGCTGTACGGTTCTGTTCACCTGCCAGAAACATTTATCTAAGCAGGGGAAACAATTCTAATGTTAAGCCTTAAAAAAGAAATTGAAGGCTGTTAACTGTATCAAATACAAATGTTTTTCCTCAGGATCTGTTATCTCAAGATCTGGGTCTTGGACCCATCAGGACCCCCCTGTGATGGGATGAAGTCAGAGGGAGAACCGCTAGGTCTGGGTTTGGGTCACAGCCTGTCAGGATTCCTCACAGCACCATCCCTCGGCCAGAGGAATGCTGCACTGCAGCTTTGCCTGGAAAACACTCACACACACACACAGGGCTGAGGCTGACAGACTGAGTTTTGCAACTGATGTGGCAACTTCTGCAGTTGGAGACCTGCAAGATCCTTGGAAGGGCCGTTGAGCAGCGGAACGGTCGCTGGTGTTGGGTAAGAGCAGAGCCTGCAGGGACACAACAGACCCCAGGGAGGGAGGGAGGGACAGCACCTCTTACCTCAATTTTCAGCTAAGATTCAGACACAGGAGCTGTGAAATGAGATAGTCAGGTTCCTCAGCAGCAAAATTGCCTGAAGCCTTTTGTGCAGAAGAACTTGAGGGAAATATCTGCATTGCTCAAGGACAGAGTCGTCATTCCATGTCTGGCTTTTATTAAGGAAAAAAGCAAAGGTGAGAAGCAGGTTACAGAATGGTTCTGTTTCTTCTCAGTCCTTCAGGACTTATTTCAGTACATGATTATCACAGAGTGTAGTTACTGTGCAGAGTGGGGTTCTTTCTCCTCCACCAAAAGGGCTCACAAGGAGATGCTTAAGAGAAGGACAGAGAACCTTGTGCCTCCTTCCCCAGAGCAGCCTTAGTGCTCTCCAGGTGAAAAGGCTGTTAGAGGAGCAATGAGAGCACAGGCCAGCAGAATAACCCCACTGGTGCCCCAGGAAAGAAGTGAGTGCCCATGGGGTTCAGGAAGCTTCAGAACTTTGGGGTTTCTTTTTCTTTTGCATTTCCTGCTAGTTTCAAGTCTCTAACAAGTATCTCTTTGATCTGCAAGTTTTCAATGAATTACTTTGTTGTTGTTGGGTTTTTTAATTCTTTCATTTTCACTGGTCTAGCTCTGGCTTTAAAACCTGAGGTAACACAAGAACAAACTGCAAAGGGAACTCCTGGTTTGTCCTTGGTGGCAGCATTTGCCTGCATGAGGCAGACTGACACGTAATCATGTGCACAGGCAAGTGTGACAGGCGGGAGCAGAGCCTGGAGAATGAGGTCAGCCTGCTTCCTTGAGAAGTTCGTCCTGTAACACTTTCAGGCCCCTTTTACTGAGCTCCTGTAACAGCCAAATTTTGCTCACACAGTGTATCCATGCATGCAAGAGTCCTCCTTTTCCAACATGGGGCTAATGCCTTGTCTAACTAGCAGTATTCTAAAAGCACAAATCTTCTGCTGTTTCATGGAGGCATTAAAATATAACAAGCCACAAGCAGAGTCAATTTTGAGTCAGGATTAATAAGCAGACAGAAGCAGTTCTAAATGAGCTCAGCTGGGAGTAAAAATAGCAGGGAACATGAATGCAAATCAAAATACACCAGGAAATTTAAGTACTTTGACTGCCCAGTCAATTAATTTGCTTCCATAATTACAGTTATTTGCATTATTAAGAGAAAAGCATTCTCATAGACAGAAGTTACTCAGACTAATGTAATGCACATTTCCTTCCCAGATTTCCATTAGAGAAAATAGATCTTGGAGAACATGATGCAAGTCTGAATAAGCTGTATAAAAATAAAACTGATATCCTTGTGAGATTAATGGCTGCTTCAAAATAGAAAAGGAAAAAAAAAAAGGTATTTCACAAGTAAGGTGCTAAACAAAAATTGCATTTGTAATCCATAAAGGAGAAAGAGAGATTCATGCTGTCTTTGCTTCTGAGGGCTGCTGCCATGTGATTATTGAGTAGAGACAAGATATATTACAGAATTAGTGTGTGTTCAGGAAGGGTTCAGAGAGATCAGCTGAAGCACAATAAAAAAATAATGGGATTTACATCGAAAATGAAGGTAAATAACAAGGGCACAATAAAAAGATATAAAAAGATGTAGCAATGTAGAAGAGGCAAGTGGGAGCCTTCTGCAATTCCTGCCTCTTCCAGAGGTGACCAAGAGGTGGAAGATGCAGAACTGCAAAAAAAGAACTGCCACTGCATGGGAAGCTTGAAAGCCTAGAGAGTTTAATGACGTTTATAAAGTTAAAACCAGTTCATTCTCCCATGGTTTGCATGTTCGTCTTGACAAATTCTTCCTCCCTCTGCCTCTGTTTCTGTTTCTAACGCAGCAGGGAAGGTGGCAGGGTGAACTCAGCCGTGTCATTGCTGCAGCCAGCAGGAACCTTCGGAGGTCTGGGACCGTGGTGCCCACAGTCGTAGAGCTGAGCACAGTTACAGATTCCCCTGGTGATCCCAAAACACCGATTCAGGTTATCCATGACAAAGAAAGGGAATTGCATTTCACTAAGTACCCATTTTGTTTAATCCCAGGTAACAATCGTTATGAGCCTGTTCAACCAGATCAGAGCAAGTTGGCCCTGATCTCTGCAGGTCCCACAGGGTTCCTCAGGAGCTGGAATTCATCTGGAATTCATCACAGGACTGGAGCAATTAGAAAGTAGCAATTAAGTGCCAGTGCCTCGTGCCACAACTCAATCAATCAGTCAGAAACACTCTGCTCTGCTTGAAACACAGAATTTGACTCCAAGATTTAAAACACAATGGCACAACCTATTTGTCAGCATTAATAACAGACAGGAGCACGTGTGTTTCAGCCTGTTTAATGTACAGGTGAAGCCCCAGAGGAAATGCTGCTGTGGGGTTAATGGGCCCCCTGAGGCTGGGCTCCTGCTCTGGCCCTCACTCACTCAGTGTGGGTGAGTGGCACAGGCCCAAAGCTGTGCCTGGCAGAGGATCTGTTTGAAATTCCACCCAAGAACTGCCTTTGGGATCTCTGATAATAACAGAGATTTGAAAAATTCTATTTTCACCTTTCCATGGTGGTTTTTGCTCTCATATAACACAGTGACATCCCCTTTGCAGCTCCTGGCAGAAGAGCTGGTGCTGCTAAAACATTTAATGGTGCACAGGAACAATGCTGTACTCAGTGAGCACTTCTCAAAACAGACTGGTTCTACAGCCCCACCAGTCACAAGCAACTAGTTTCTATAGGAACCAGGTTTATCTCCACAATAAGAAACTATATACCCATTAAACAAGGGTTTCACCAACAGCTCTCAGTCTCAAGCAGTGTAATAGACATTTCTGAGTAGTTCCAGCAGCAGTAAAGGAATATTGCTGTGAACATCTCAGAATACCAGGTGAGCTCCCTAGCTTGCTTTGGACAGCTTTTAATAGACACAGGAATGAGTTAATTGCAGTTTCATCAGCTCTATAAACAGGGCTGAGGGACACTGCTATGAGCAGCTCATTCCCACATGTCTTAAAAGCATTTAAAAATATTATCCTGCACATCACAATCCCAAATCCTGCAGGAGGTGGAGCGGATCGTGCAAGTCTCTTGGACAGCTTTAAACTCCAGAATGCTCCAGTTAATCACTGCATTTGGGAGCCCCAGCCACTGAGGGTAAGAAAACAAATCCAAATGAGCAGCATGTGGAGCCAGGTCACACCAAGTACTAAGGCTTTTCCTTGCATTACAGAGGAATGAAAGGTATTCCACATATTATTGACTTTATTTTAAGCGATTCCAGTTAGAGCAGAGGTTTCTGTGTCTGCCCCAATCCTGTTTCAGCACACTGTGAGAGCAGTGCTTCAGTTTAACTGAGAGGTATGGGGTTGAAGGTTAAAACTTGGGAGAGGATTACATTTTCAAAGCATTCCTCTTACTGGGATCAACACAGAGATGCTGAGGCCCTGCAGGAATTGTGAGGACTCTGGCAGGACTTTAATCCCAGCTGCTTTTGGCTGCTGTCACTCAGGACAATGAGGATCACTGTGACACCACCACCACCTGCCAGGTGACCCAGCCTCACTCACCCTACTGCACATTTTTCTCTGTATAAGATTACTAACACACCACTTTTGCTTTAAACCATGCATGGATAGTGCCAGTCTGGTTTTTTTCCCCAACTGGACCAGGGAGCCCAGGAACACCAGGAGACCATGTACTAAAACAACCCATTAAAAAACCCACAAGATCACCTTTTGTATTCATTATTTATTGAGTGTAAAGGAGTCAAAGCTCATAAAAGTTACAGCAAGGCTTAGTGAAAAAATATTAGGATTTAAGAACTTAAATCTTGGTACAGCAAGTGACCGAAATTTGTTCTGTGAAGCTGCATTAAGGGCTGTAGATGGTTAAAACGTCATGAGAATATTTACTACAAATTCAAAATAAAGACAGAGTGAAGACTAGTCTATGATTACATGAATTGGCCCAGTTAATCCTGCTGTTTAAGAACAATCATTAAAAATATTTCATACAATACTTAAATCCAAGGAGAGATACTATCTTAATGCTTAAGGTTCGTTTCCTTTCCCACCCAAATTCTGGACCTTTAAGGGCACTCAGTGGAGGAACAAGTGCTGTGGAAGCCTTTTTCCCCACCATACACAGCTTTAGACACTGAAGCCCTTACAAAGGCACAGGCTGAGAAGCAGTGGCAGAAGCTCAAAGCTACGCAGATGGATTCAATCCCACAGGACCCTCCTCCCTACTCCACCTCCCAGTGCTATTCCAAGATATGGCAAAGAGGATCATTTACCAAGTTCATTCCCATAAAGCAATTTCAGTAGCACATAATTTACAAAAGGCATGTGAAGTAAGAAACACAAGAGAAAAGATGAAGCAACTGAAGGAAGTGATGTCAGAAATGCCAGTGTTTGATCTGTTAGTCACTACAAGATCTCATCAGCTTCCAAAGCTGCTGCAGAAATAATTTTGGATGCAATTTTTGGGTTGGTTTTTTCCTCCACTGATGATCCACACTTCAGAGAAGCATCTTAGAAGAGAACTCAATTCATTCAACACTGGCATTACATTTAATTACTTAGAAAACAGCCAGGAATAAAACACAGCCTATGAAACCTTCACTGAGTGAAGATGGGAAAAAACCTTCCACCTCCATTTGTGATTCAAAAAAGGGTTGAGAAGTCAGCTCTTCACAACAAAAAGGGTCATAAAATGATTCCTGCTATGTGAGTTCAAGCCATTCTTTTTTTACCAGGAGGGTGAGGAGGCCCTGGCACAGTGCCCAGAGAAGCTGTGGCTGCCCCAACCCTGGAAGAGTCCAAGGCCAGGTTGGATGGGGCTTGGAGCACCCTGGGATTGGGGAAGGTGTCCTTGCCATGGCAAGGAGACAGAAATGGATGAGCTTTAACCCAAACCATTCCATGATCACCAGAGAACTCAGCAGTGTCTTAAGTTTTTCTGCACTGTCTTTCTAAAAAATATTTCTTTCCAGGCTAATTGAGAAATGAGGCTAGGAAATACTGTGGAGTAAACTTTAATCAACTGTACCTGTCTATATGGATTATGAATGAACAAATGCAGAAAACTGGAAATTAATGCAGACTTTTGGAAAAACAACATGTGCTGGTTAAAGAGCGAATTGTTGGAACTAAGTACCATTTATGGGAAAATAATTTTGAAAACTTCCTCGTGAAGAGGATATGGAAGTTAATTGAGGCATTTGTGCATTGGCCATCACAGCAAATTTACCTAATGACAAAGTGAGTGCTGAGAACATCCCTGTCCCTTGGCCACCTGCAGCTGAGTGGGGCTGCCCTGTGGCCAGAGGGCCTCCCACTCCAGAGCTGTCCCACCCTGCTGTGCAAGTGAGCTCCAGGCTTAAGGAAAGCCAGTGAGAAGTGCTCACCTTGGCAATTTCTCTGCCCAGTCCAGGAGAGGAGACAGGAACATCCTCATTCTCCACGGGCAAGGAACAGGTCAGCCTCTCTCACTGCTCTGACAACACCCAGCTCTGCTCACAAATAAAAATACAGAGAAGCTGCTGCACCAGCTCTGAGTACAGTTCTCCATCCTGAGCCTGGAGGGCTTTGGAAATGAAACAGGTACTGTAAGAGGGAACAAAAAGAACAAAAAGCACGTGCTTTTTTTGAGTGCTCTGAAGTCTGCAGTTTTCACTGGTAAGATAGACCAGTAATTCCTGAGGCTTTTATCAGTTTGCAAATGGTTTAAGAATCTAGTCGCTTTCTAGTCACTCCACCACCATGAACAGGTCAACATGGCAGATTAATGAGCTTTATCATATTGTAAAAAACCAAGCAAGCACAACACAAAGCCAGAAGGGCCATGAGGAAGCGAGATTTGAAAAAAATCCAAAGGAACCATCAGCCAATCCAGCAAACACACTCTTATTACTGGGTGATGCTTGACTTTGATCATTCAGGGAAAGATTCCCCACAAACAACACACAGCCAGCCTGGTTTTAGTATAGGTCTGCTTTTATTTCCATATTCAGCTCTTTGAAGGAGACATCCTTTCACAATCTGAAAGGAGGAGGGTATAGCCCGCTGTAGTGCTGCTTCAGCACACTAAAACACATCATACAGAAAATGGTTCTGGTGACTTTTGCCCAACCCAAACGAACACCTGTCCATGCCCTGGGGGCACAGACAGAGTCCTGGAACCCAAACATTGTGTGTGAGAGACAGGGGTGCACTGGTGAATCTCACCTCACTGGCACGAGGCAAAAACTGCCAGCTGGCAAGGACTGCACGGGAGTTGGGAAGTAAATACTGGTAGTAGTGGATTTAAAAAGAAAAAAAAATAATAATCAAACCCTAGAAAAAAAAATAATATAAATTTAAAAGCAGCGCCTTTCCAGTATCTCACTGCAGCAGGCAGCAAGACTTAAAGGCACTACAATGTGTCAGAATGGAAAAAATCTGGTGCATCCACCCTTCCAGAGTGCAAGAATATGGATTAAGAATTCCAAAGTTGATATAGGCTTTTGGAAAACAAACTTCTTTTCAGCACAAGATCTGGTGGAGCTGCACAAAAACAAAAAAGTGAAGTGAGTTAGTTGCTGTACTTTTATACAAACAGCTCAACCTCAGAAGCAGAGCTGGTGAAAGGCTAAAACAGCTTGTGTTTCACCTCCTCCTAAACTCATGTGGTTTAAATCCATACACTAAGCAGCTTCTCTCCCTCTTCCTTCCAGAAAAAGATCTCCCATGTATGGAACACATAAGCCAGACCCAAATATAGTCAAAGCTATCAAGGCTATTGTTTTTCTACAGCTCCAAGAGACACATGTTGCACCTGAGCTCTTTGGAGGCTGAAGAACTGCAGGGTGACTTACTGCTGCATATTTCCAGTCTCCCCTTCCTCTTCCTTAAGCAAGATCCTAAACGTGACAGAGCAGGAACCCACTGCAAGTTTTAAATCCTGTCAGTGTCTGTGAAAGTATTTTTTCTCCTCAATACAACATCAATCTCACTACCTACAAGAGGGGCTGGAAGCAGCCTCCATTGCCAACATAAAACATAAGAATTCACAAGAAGGAGTTGGGAAAACACTGAATTAAATACAAGATTCCCCAACAAGCCATGCCAATCAGTACACAAAAGTCTGCTAGCACGTGATCTCTATCCAACTTTTCTAGAAAACAGTAACTGAGTTAATGCAGGTATTTAAACAATCTCAAAATTTTATCAGCCCACAGACAAATGCTGTATACTCTTTAATACAGTATTTTAACTCTGTTCAGTCTTGGACTAACATGCAAATCTTCCAAAAGGCAAAATTCCCATCTCATACCAACCACAATTCCTCCTACTGACAGAACATACAGGTTTGCAACACTGTGTTCATAGGCTGACCCTGACTCTGTTGTGGGTTTGATCTCTCTGGCAAGACAAGATTTACAGAGTATTCTCAGTACAGCTCACAAATCTGACTGTCTGCAATTGCTTTTTAAAAAAAACTTATGTCTTTCCTAGCCACAGAAAAAACATAATCCAACTCAGGGAACACCACATTCACCAGTGCAACAGACAGACCTAACTCCCTAAAGCAAATTATCAAGTCCACAGCAACAGCTGACAGAGTTTCTCTCAGTTATGTTACTTACCACAGTTTTATTAATTACTCTGGTTCTGCAAGGGTAATAATTTCTTCATTGATAAAAAATTCCACAGTCTCCTCCTCCCAGTCATCGACATTGCTGTCCAGCTCATCTGTGTCTACCCCTGCAATGGAAAAACATCAGCACTGAACACGACAAACAAGGCAGCAATGGAATGATCTGATGCTCTTGGCAGAAAGCCTTTAGATCAGCAGCGAAACAAGAGCTAAAGAGGTATTTGGTGCTTTAAATCCTAGCAACTACATGTGAAATTTATTCAGTGATATCCAAGGCATTACTGTCTCCTGCTACAGTTTTATCCCAGGGTCAAACCAATGCCTTTTTTCCCCCCTTAAATCCTGCCACGATTCAGGATAAAAAGTACAAAAACCTCCAGAGAACACATGACTGGCTTCAGCAGGAAGCAGAGGGAGAAGAGCAGGGGCTGAGGGGCCTCATCCCCCTCTGAAGGAGGAGTTGCTGTGGCTGTGCCCAGCCCGGTCTCACCCCCGCGCAGCTCCAGGCGCTCGTTGCGCTGCTCCATGTACAGCTCTTGTGCCATCTTGCGGTACTTCCTGAACTCCTCCATCATCGTGCGCCGCCGCTCCACCAGCTCCTGCGGGGCACAAAGGGCTCTTCAGCCTCCCCCTGAGCCAAACCCACCCCAGGGCTCTTCAGCCTCCCCCTGAGGCAAACCCACCCCAGGGCTCTTCAGCCTCCCCCTGAGCCAAGCCCACCCCAGGCATGCCTGTGTGAGGCAAACTTTGTTCTCATAAACACCTTCTACTGACTTAGAAGAAAAAAATTCTCTTCTCTAATCAGAATGCTGTTTTGGTGAGATGTCCTTTTTTCTAACTGAAAGAGCTTTTCTTAATTTAAACACTGGCTAATGCAGCAACGTGCTAAGAACTCCAAAATGTTACCACCTTTGCTTAACGACATAAGTTCCTCTCCAGACTCTAAATTTACAGTAGCACCTCTCTGAACTGCCCACTGGACTAATTCTACCCGTCTGGATCAAAGGAACACTTATGATACAGGAAATGCAACTTACATATCACCAGTACAAACTAAGGATAGGCTACAAGAGTTTCATCTATAATATATTGCAAAAGTGTCTTGCCTTTGAAGCTTTGGACTGGCTCAGGCGATCCTTCTGCTCAAATATCTTGGAGTATTTCTTCAGGTCCTTCTTAATTTGCTGTGAAACAGGAAATTTAATTTCAACTGGTGTATCAGACCAGCAGTTACAACCATCATCTTCTCTAAGCACTCCTTTGGTAGGCCTAAGCAGGCTATGCCCTTCTCAAAAACAACTCTCTGCTAGGCTATTTCCCTTCACTATAATTTTGTGCCTCCTGGTTTATGGATCATACAAGTGCTTCTGTACACATACAACTAGCAAGGTCTGAAGAGCAAAATTCAATTTACTCTTCTTTATACCCTTTCATCACACCTTAACTGTAAGAACAACTGGTAATCACTTCTATTTTGAGCTTATAATACTGTTAATATCTGCAGACATTCCCAGAAGTGAGGTCCCACACAGCAATGTGTTTAGTCACACATTCAGGGCAAAAGGCAGTTGTGTAACAAACCTCATCCTCAAGAAGAGAGAGTACACCAAGTATGCTTTATACAACAAACCCATGTCAGCACACAGTTCCTGCAATACCCTACCTTTATCTGATCCTCACTGAGTAGGGTAGCTGGTCGTGGTCTCCAGAGCAGCTGACAGAACCTGTCTTTGTTGTTTTTCTGAAGCAGACGGCCTTGGAAGGTCCATAACCAATATGCATTGTCCACCTGGAAGAGCAGTGCAGAGCTCAGCCAAAATAAGCTTTAACTTATCACTGGAGTGCTCAGAAATAATGTTTAAAACTGTGGTGGAGGTTAAGTCATTTGACCAGAGACAGGTGTTCATGTTCTCTTCCTAATCAATAACCCTTTCCAATACCACTGGAAGAGCAAGCAGGGGTGGGGAAAAGAGGTGCATCAGTACCTTGTGGCTCCACCAAGACACAGAGGTGACAATGTATCTGCCCGTGGGGTCCCACTCCACATCGGAGGCCGTGTAGTGCTCCGCGATGTTCATCATGGTGCAGTCAGACGTGTCAACAAAGGCTAAGGCACCATTCATGCTGCACAGGCAGAACAGGACATTGCTTTACACACCAGCACAGCCTGGCCTTCTAAAAGCATGCCACAAGCTGCATCTCTGCAACTCCTCACTGCAAACAAAGTTTCACAGCAGCCAAGAGAGCAGCCAGGTTCCTGCCAGTCTCTGTGGCTGGAAAGGAATGTGGTGGACAAATACAAAATGCCACATAAGAATGACACTTCTGTTTCTATGTTCAGGGACCCTTAAGAATACAAATATATGGGTTAAAGGCACTGTAATAACATGCTCTGGGCAAGCTACAGCCAAAGTTTAACAATCATATGCTTAGACATAGTAGTGAAGAAGAGATTAAAGAAAAGATTTCTAAGATTAACAGCAGTGCTTGTTTGAAAGCACATGAAAGCAAATATTACTTGACTGATTGACAACAATAATTTTCACTTGCTCTAAAGTGAAACTTTGATAATTCTTTCACAAAGCAGCGCTGTCATTAACAGGTATTGCCCATGAAAAGACACAAGGCAATGACAACAAATGCACCACAGGAGCCATAAGCATGTCCAAACTGGATTGGCTCAGTCAGATTTAACTTAAACAGCTGGAAAGTGTTTCTTAAGATCCACTTTTCTGTTAAAAAACACATTCTTCATCTGGTGTGGCAAAATAGGAATTGAAAGCTGCAAAGGACTAAGACACATCAAGAAGCTGCATATCTGCTCTGCCTTTGCTTTTGCACAGCTCAGTCAGGATTAGAGCAATCAGCATCCTCAGGGACACCAAACACTTCTTGGTGAGATACTGTAGCTCTTTTCCTTTTTTAAAAACAATGTGGTGGTGTTCAGCAACCTGTGCAACACTCACCTTCTGAGGCCAGCCAACACCACAAACTGCCCCTGGGGACTCCAGAATATCGTGTTTGCCTGCTGTTTGTCAAAAGTTTCTGAAAAGAAACAAGGCAAATTCAGAAAAGTATCTCAATCCAATGCCATCAGTTACAAGCATCAACCCCACTAATTTCTCACAAAACATCACAAACAGATGCAATTTTGAGTTTATTGCATCTATTACCATGGAAGATGTTTAGTATCTGCACATTTCACTTGTTTTTCACTTACTTATGAGTTCTATTTTCCCATTGTTTTTAACATGGTAAAAGGAAACTGAAATTCGTGGAGTTTCTCCATGCAACACAGCAAACTTGCTTCCGTTTGGTTCCCAAGCAAAGGCTATGATGCTTTCTGTAACAAAAGGAGCCAAAACTCTGTTAAAGGACAATACAAACCTCTGATTTCAAGTAGTTACCAAAGAAAACTAAGATGTTGAAGAGAGACAACCCATCAGTTAGCAGACTTTTTTAAAACACAGGTTGATAAGGCAATTGCAGGAAGCTAGGGGAAGTGTTTCTAACAATTGCTCTAAGCCTTCCATCATCTACAAAATACATTACTATTATCAGCCATACCATTTTGATTAATAACAGACTTTCAGTTCTATCATTTCTCAAGTCTGTCACAAGCACAAACAGCAACAGAAGTTTTGATTTGTCATTTTTACACGACACATTCTGCAACATTGAAATTCCCTTTTCCAAAGGGTTAAATTCCTAATTATGTCAGGTGTTGACAAGAATTTCTGAGAAAGACACAAGCATCTCTGCAGAAAAGGTCAAGCTCAAAAGTAAGGAAATACTTGGCATTACCTTTCATTTCCACCACATCCACTGGCACCTGTTTCTCTCTCATGCGGAATATTTCAAAGTTGGTCACTACTCCCTGTAAAGGCCAAAATCAGCTCATTACTCAGCACAAAAACAGCAGAGTAAATAATTTTATCACTAGGCATAGAAGGACAACTCCTCAATTAGCCTGTTAGGACACACGATGAGAGTGAGTCGAGGTTTATTCCTTTGATAAATACACTATGCCTCCTTATCAAAAACATTCCAAATTTGTTCTGATAAATAACTTCAGAATTGTAGAAAAGCATTTATTTTTTTCCAGACTATTGTAAAATTTATTTAAGACAGATGAACATGTGGCACATTATGCAGCTTGACCTACATGTTGTTCAACAGCTGCTAAATTGTGATCAGGAGAAGAGGTGAGGCACAGACCTCACAAAGACCAAGAGGCCACTAAAGTCAAAGCAAATCCTGGATGCAAACATTACATCCATTTTGCTTTCCACATACTTGAAATGCAAATGGAAAAAAATAAAAATAGCTTTGACATAATATAATTTACACTGCCTTGACTTAAACACAGTACTGTAAGAAAAGGAAGCACAAGGAAGAACCAGATTTTCCCAGTAAGATCAGAATCCATGTACCTGTGTGCCTTTGGGAGTCCTGTCTACCTTCACACACAGGTAGTCCCCATTCTTCTGCCAGTGCAGTTTACAATCTACGACGTTGAACAAATTCCGCACACGAATTTCTTGTCTAGAAGGCAGCTGCATCAAAGTCACTCTTGCCGGGATGTCTTTGTCCTCAGGCACCCAGAAAGCAATTATGTTACCACCTGGAGACCATGAGAAGTCTCTAGAGGAACAAAGTTAAAAATACGCTGTTTTAATTTTCAGTTGGATACTACAAGCAGAAACCACTTTCCTCACAGTATCTGAATGTTGCAGACAAAGATCAACTCTCAGTAATAAAGACAGGCACAGATACATAACTGAGGGCAATTTAATACCTAAATAGATTTTTAAGCAGCTATATAAATTTGCTACATCACCAATGTTGTCTCATCAGTACATCTCACCAAAAAGCAGGGGTTGCACACAGAGTAAGTGCCAAAGATCAAAGAACAAACGAGCCAAAAAAAACCCCATTAAATTACCATGGAGACCATCTTCTTGCACCTGGGTACACTTAATTTTCTTGCTGCTTTACAAAGATGTACTTTAAAAACTCTCACAGGAGTCAATGTGTCTTGTGCAAACAGAGCACACTGCTCTAAGCCAGCAAAACCATTTTGTAAGGGAGATATTCCCTAACAAACTGCATTCCAGTCTGGTTTTGTAGACAAGGAACAGAATTCCTAAGCTAGAGTAAGCAGCACCTCAAAGAGGATTTCAAAGCACAGAATCTACCAAGTGCGTTCATCAACAAGTGGAGAGTTTTTTACTTCTTTTTGCCACTTTGTCTAATTTGACCACCTCAACATGCAAAGCTCTTTGCTCCAGGCAAAAAGAAGATTGCTCTTGCCTTAACACATCCCCAAACTAAAAGATTCCAGCTAAAGATCACAGTTATGATTACAAGGAAATAGACTCACCTTATCCCATTGATTTTCAAGCTCTTTTTGTCCAACAAACCCATAGACTAAAAGATGAGAAAAGGATGAATTTTCAAGTTAGTAACATTCTTACATTTACATACATATTTCTCTTCTCATTATTATGCAAAAAAGGCAAGAACTTACAGGTGTTTCATAGATGCTGAGGGTATCTGAAGTCATTCGAGCAAAGAATTTACCATCATGACTCCATCTAAACAAGAAAGGAAAAAAAAATTAAATTGGAACTGACTTTTTATTAAATGAAATCTGGGACCACAACTCTCTACTCTAATTCTGTTTCTCAACCTACTTAAAAATAGGCCAGTGAGCTGAGTTTTCACAGTGGAATCCTCTCTTCTTTTGGCCAGTCAGAATATCCCAGATGATGATAGCCTGAGGGTCATCCTGTGTGTCCATCAAAGGGCTGAAGGTCACTAAATACCTACAAAAGAAATAATCCAATTATTGAAACTTCATCTAATATGTCAGCATCAGCAGGCTTTCATCCTAATAGTAGTTAAATACCAGGCACTTTTAAACAGCAGTTTCTCTAATAGGACTTTTCAGGGGAGGGAAAAATAAGAACAGGATGAGAAAGGAGGAGAAAGTTTCCCTGGCATCCCTCTGGCTGAAAAGGTTCTAGATTTATGTGCAAGCCCTTCCATACTGATGTTACAAGGGAGGGGAATTCACCAAATATACTGTTACCTATTAGGTTGAGTTTTGACATGAGAATAACACTGGTTTCCAACCAAACATAAATCATTGACCTTATCCAACCCAAATTACAGGGATGCTGGGCTTCTCCATTGAGAGGTAAATCACCTCTTTAATACAAAAAAGCATAAAACCCAACTGCTTCCAAATGTGTTACTTGAAAACTCAAATGAAAATGCATCTCAGGCCTGAAATTATTCTATCCTTCTCTCCAGAGCTCTTTAATGTTAAAAAAAACTTAAGAAATTAATTTCAGCACTCCAGATTTGGAGGATGCTGTTCATGCCTCATTTTTTTTACCCCTTAGCCCAAACCAACATCATGCTCTGTACCTTTCACAGGGTGAGAAGTCAATGAGCTGCACTCCTTGGTGACTAAACCTTTGGATCTGCTTGAACTTCTCTCCACCCCACAGAGCAATGCCCCTCTGGTGGAACGTAGCCAGGTAGGTGCCTTTGGGGGACCAACGGACGTAGGTCTCTGTCCACCTCTGGATTTAAAAAAAAAAGTACACACAGAACTTTATTTTCATGCTGTCTCCCTAAAAGGGAAAGAATTCATGCTTGGCTTGTAGCAGGACATTTTGTAAATCCCTTTACTAAGTGAAGATCTCAGGATGTGTGGTAATTTTGTGCATGAAATAAAACTCCACAATGTACAGTACCTATTCTTCAGGTTGAAATTTGTAAATTGAGATCTTTTCATCTTATGGATCACCAAGAGGTTTTCAGGTACAGTGACATCCTTTGTGTTATAACAATTAAACCCACCTAACACCCTGGATTTCCTTCTTTCAGTCTTGGCTAGAACATCCTGTTCTCAAAACTATTTTGAACAACACAACTCTGGACCTTCAGCTAAGATAGAGAGATCTCAGCAATGCAGACCACAGCCAGAGATCATGGTGATGAGCAAATATTCTCACCATCCCAGAGCCAACTTCCTCCTACTGAAATGCACAATGGTTATTAAGGAAAATGCTCCTGGGTCCTAACAGCTCCCAGCAAGTCCAGTGCCTGCAGCAGACAGGCAGACTAACTCTCCCTTCTTTATGCCATTACCAAACCAGCTATTCCTCTTTAACACCTCTGTGGTCAGCACAAAAGCAAGGAGTCATCTGAAGCAGCAAACATAAGCACATATTCAGCTCGAATGAATAGTGCTCCTCAAACTCTGACATTGCATTCTCAGGTCTTTCTGAATCACCTATAACAGAGAGATGAAGGAAACTAATGGGCATCATAGACCAGTTATAAAAAAAAAAAAAAACAAACACCACCACAAACTCTTAAAAAGTTCACTTCACAGTTCTCTTACCACAGCAGCTAAGTCTAATTCTAAAGGATGTGATTTCACCACTCTTTACAAGGAAGAAAAAATTATTTCAGCAATGGGAAAAAGCCTTTTTTTTTTTTTTTCAATTATAAAGCTGCAATGTCATAAAATGAAGGAGTGTATTTGCAGTCTCCAGCACTTCCAGGACACTCACTGCTCTGTCCTCAATTTGAACAGGTTCCTTGATGTCATTCCAAAAAATGGAAGTCCGGTCTCCTGACTCGAAGATCACACTGTACTGATCCCTGCAGTCAGGGTCTTCCAACCAGTATCGGAGATTCCCCTGAGAAAAACAGAGCAAGAGACTGTTAGTGAGTCAAAGGCTAAGTCTGCAAGCTCCACAAATTAGCATCCACCTGGCAGGTGGGACCTGGTCTTACCAGAGAGTGCAACTTTGGGGTTTTACCACTGCAAACAAGTTTTTGAAGTGAAATTAAACAATTCCAATTACTGGATGCTGGAGGCTAAGAGCACACCATAACCAGGTGGACCTTCAAGGTGTTTTGATGATGTTTAATATTTATTTTAAACAGGAAGTCATTTGGTAATTGATTTTTAAAGAAAAAGCAAACTGTTTTTTCTTCCACCAGACTATTCACAAAGCAACTGGTAACAAACACCAAAGTTTGCCTCAAACAACTAAGAATACAAAAAGATGCTTTTGAAAATCTGTTTTTAAATGACTCATGCAAAATTATTACTCACTTTTAAATAATAAGAGTAAATTAAGCTTCACATTATGTGCAACTATTAAGCAGAAGCACCAAGTTCCTCCCATCACTGCATGATGGTGAGCATGAAGGGACAGCAGCATGTGATCAGCACTGCTATTTCCAACACCATTAACACATGGTTTCTATTTTCATATGGACACTTCAGCAATGAAGTAACCATTTAATATTAAGCTGAATATTCTTTCCACTTTTCCAAAAATTCCTTACCAAATCCTTAAATGGCTGTTTCTCAGGGATTTCCCACTCGTCACTGATGGTCATGTACCTGAAAGAGCAATTTGGTTGGTTACTCTGGTTGGCTACTCTCATGGTTACTCCATGCAGATACTTTAGAACCCCCAAAATTACAGATAACACACAATTGCTGCACTCACTTATCAAAGTCAGTGAAGAGGTTGACTCTGAAAGTGTGCTGCTTATCCAGTTTGTATCCATCTGCGTTCTTCACAGCATCCACAGCGTGGGAGGGGGACATGTACTCCAGGAAGATGTACCTGCAAGGAAGGAAAACCAAAGTACAAGACATTGTTGACTACACAACAGGCTAAAAACAAAGAAGAAATAATGGGGATGAATTAACAATTCAGTACAGAGCATCTATAACTTCTTGTCTTGTGCTTAACCAATTAGGGTCAATAGCAAATTAATCCCCATTCTGGCCACAGGCTCACATACATTTTTTAGCTCTCTAGGCCTGACCTCAATTAATGTGATATCCTTTCTGAAATGGGCCAGACAGAGCAGTGAATGCAAGCTCAACACAACCAGGCCAAGTGAGAGACAGGAACATGCAGGTTACATCCACAGCTCTTTCCAGCTGAGTAACAGATCATGTTTAGGAACTGGAACTTGCTGTCACAGGCTTCAATTTTTTTCTTTCAATGTTTTTCAATTACAGAACTCAGATTCCTTCTGGCCACTTAATCCAAGCAAGCTTGCAGCCCAGCAGACTGAAAACTAATGGTATCCTGAACACCATCAGTGTCTCAGATGTATGAACACAGAGACAGAATAATTTTCAAGCTGACCTTATAGAAGCAACAATCCCTCCAACTCCAGAAACCTCTTTTTATGCCTTGTAAAGTATGGATTCCTCCAATACTCAGAATATATGCTGCAGATATTGACAATCTACTTTGCAACAAACAGTCCAACCACTGCTACTAAGTTTTTAGCTCAAGAGAATCTTCAACTTCTACCACAGCAGAAAACTAAGAAAAAACTCCCCATGTAGCACAGAAATTTGTCTCCAAACCCAGCTAAACTGTCTCCGTAATTAATCCCCACCATCCCTCACTATGGAGCCTAATGAGCAATTAAGCTTCTCCGTTCCCTCAGGAACTTGTTTGTGACTGAGACTGATGTCAGGACTGCACAGGCTGAGGTAGAAGAAGGTGATGATAACACCTATGAGGTTACCATAAAAACTGGCCATTGACACTAAAAATCAAAGATAAGCCAGAGCTGTGTTTCAGCCCTTTTTCCAGCTGGAATTATCATGACTTACCCTTTTGTTTTTCCGTCTGCTTCTGGATAAAATTCATTGATAATTTTACCAAACTTGGAAAATATTTTGTGGATGACGTTCTTCAGTTTCTCCAGTCGGTCTGGTCCAACCTGGGGCACATTATCCACGACAATCACGGAGTCTATTCCATCTGCCTCCTGGGGCTGATCTTTCAGGATGTCACCAAGCAGTTCTGCAAAGCACAGACAGGAAACTAAGGCACTGCTCACATCATGAAGGAGGGAAGACAAAGATGAAAAGAACAGTGAGAGTAAGAAAACAGAGAGACGGCAAATTTCAAGAAATTTCAAGAATCAGTTAAGAAACTTGGTCGTGAATAAATGTTCTGACAGAAAAACAACTCAACAACCCCCTCAACTGCACACCCTAAGTGACATGATTATGTGGTTTCATGGCAAACTTTAAGCACCCAACTCTTGAAGTCTTCCTTAAAAATATATTTAACACACTGAGGTTGTCAACCCTTGCTCTATCAGTACTTTTCAGGAGATGGAACTGGCTCACAAAGTCCCCAAAACTGACAATAGCACACACAAATGCATGGTTTACTACCTGACCTCTGACCAGTCCTCCTGCTCACATTATAACCAGATGACTTTGATAAAAATAAATGCAACCTGTACCTCCCTCCCAAATTACACAAGTTTTAGCATAATTCAAAACTATCCACCATACTGGAAGCTCTGCATGTCTCAGCATCACTGTAATTAAGAACTCACACTCCATCTAAACCTTTAATTAAGCACAAAAGCAAAGGTCTAAGGCAAGACACTGAAAGCCACATTTAAGCTCTGTGAAGACAAGCACACATCTTTTCACACTGGACAGTCTTTGGCCATATTAATTCCTGAATATCTACAGTAAGTTTTAAGATTATATGAAGATCACTAAAAAATACAAGACTACAGAGAAAATAAGTTCACACCACCACACCTTTGAATTAGATAAAATTTGGGGAGTCAGACTATCTATAGCATGCATAGACTAGGAAAAAAAATCCAAACATATGTAGAAAGACTTAAAATATGAGAACAAACTAAAAAAGGTTTTGTATATGCTGATATTTTGAAGACATTAGATTTTTGATGGTTTTGTAATTCAATAATTTTTTCTGCCCAAAAACATCACTGGAAAGATCTCCAGCAATGAAGAAATACGAGAAACACACTTACTTTGAATTTCAAACTACTAAAAAGTTGATTTCTACAACTTTAAGCTCCAACAGGTTATTACACATGAAGCTTCCCATTGATTTGGGGCAACATAAATCACAAATATTTAGCCCATTACCACCAAGATTATGTAGCATCCACAGAATATTGTTGTTTGTAATATTTGTCACTCAAAAATATTATCTCCATGTGCATGCAGGAACTACAATTAACAATATAAAATATACAAAATGAAAGCCCCACAAGGATATTTCCACAAGAGTCTACTAGCAAAAGGAGAAAACCAAAGTAAACCACAAAAGGGTAAGTTTTACAGCTCCTTCAGTCTTTTTTTTTCACAGCCACTTCTCAAAAAAGACTTTGTAGGCCAAGGAATTCATGTTTAGATCCCTCAGCAGGAATGCAACACCCTGTATTGAGTCAAAACCATAAGAGACTGAAGCCAAATTCCCACACTGTGCCCTTAAATTCCAAATTGTGAACAAAGGAATCTTCAAAGGGCAAGAAGCTGGTTCAGCCAGCTCCTGCTGCAGCCAGAAGGGAAGCAGGGTGTGGTGGGTGCAGGGCTATCTCCAGCTGGCAGCATTTTAAGGACCACTGTCATTATCTGAACTAAAGCCTCACTGGCACCTGGCTGGTTGTCCCACACATCCCTTCTCCTTTAACCCAGACCTGCTGCTCTTCCATGCCAATGCCAGCCGGGGAAAAGAAGAGGCAGCAAAGGATCTGAGATGTTCCAGTGCTAGAGCTGGTCCAGCTCCTGAGGATTTGTGTTATCACAGCATTGGAAGAGCCTTGGTTTGGTCACACTGGGCTGCTTTTCTCCTTGGGAAGGCACCAGAATAATGGGAAAGGAGTAAGGAAGCTCAACTAGCAATACACACAGATGGGAAGCCAGGCCAGCAAGAGTGACTACACTGAATCCCTGTAATTCAGCCACTAACGCTGGATTTCAGGCAGCTGAGAAGGTAACCAAATCAATTAACAACAAAATAGGTGGGGATGGAAAATGTGCCCAGTTTCCAAGAAGGAACTGAACATAACAATCCTACATGTACACCAAGTGTATTAAGGAGGCACTTAACAGAAGGAATCCAACTCTGAGCCAATTTTGCCAAAGTGACTCTAAGAAACAAATGTAAAAGTTCTAACAGCTGTTCTACAGACTGCTAAACTGAGAACAGCAAACACTTCCTTAATCTAGGGTATTTGGCTGCTGATTTATTAAACTAAACAAAGGACTGGAACCCAAGAATGCACCTGTATTCCACTGCCAGATGAGGTAACTGGCTGATTTACAATCCAGTGCTTTAGAAACATCTTACCACTTTTGAAACATATAACAGACCCTAAAACAGCAAAAATGCTGAACAAATAATAGGGAAACAAGTACTTTTGCTATTCAAAAACTAAGAAAATTTATCTGGAAAGACCCATCTGAAAAACACTGAATTAGAGTTCTAATTTCTGTACGACAAGCCCATGTACAACATTTATTGTCTGTGCAGTTACACACCAGCTTGGCCATTTTAAGGCAGCCAATATCCACTACTTTTAAAAGAACCTGGGCTGACATTTTTATCTGCCAGAAACAATTTTCCCCTATTTTATTGTCACAAAGCACCTACACCACATCTTCACAAGCAGTAACTCTCCTCAAACCCTATTTACCTACAGATTTCATTCGGGGTGCATAGAAAAAAAACAAAAATGAAATACAGTTTGTAACGACCACATCAACCATTTAAAACTTCTGTTTCTACAGCAGAGTTTAACAAATGGAGGCAAAAGGAAGGGAGACGAGCTGGTCATTCCACTCAGAGGGCAGCCCTCTGTTACTCAGAGTAACAGCGATTTTAGAACCACTTCAAGAGCAGGTTTTACACCAGCAGCGTCGTGCGGGGCAGCGATAACTCAGAAAAGGATGATTTAAGCAGCACAGCTCCGATGCTCGATGCGCAGCTGCCCCGCAGCAGGGCGGAGGCGCAGCCGGGCCGGGGGCTCGGGCCACGGCGTCCCCCGGCCCGGCCCGGCTCCCCAGGGGCTCCCCGGCTCCTCCCGTGCCGCACCTTCGTCGCTGATGTCGTCCACGAAGTCCTCGGGGTCGCTGAAGGAAATCTCATCCTCGGGCTCGGCCGGGCCGGCGGGCGCGGCCTCCCCGTTCTCCTGCGCCACGCCGGGCTCGGCCTCCCCCGCCGGCTCCGACGTGGGCTCCGCCGCGGGCTCGGCGCCGGGGCCCCCGGCGGCGCCTGGGACTCGCCTCCTCCTTCCCGCTCCTCATCTTCCTTCTCGTCCTCCTCCTGCTCCTGCTGCCGCGGCGGCTCCGCGGGCGGCGGGGGCGCGTCCGTGTGCTCGGGCTCCTCGGCGGGGCCCTGAGCGCCGGGCGGCGCGGCGGCCGCGGGGCTCTCCTCGGTGTCCTGCATGGGGCGGAGGCGGCGCTGCCCGGGCCCGGTGCGGTGTGCGGGTGTCGGTGCGGCGCCCGGTGCCCTGAGCCCGCTGCGGGCTCTCGGTGTTCGGTGCCGGTGCCGAGCGGAGCGCGGCGGGGAAAGGCGGGGGAGGGGCGGGGCGGCTCCTACGGCCGGGCCATGTGCGCCAGGCCCAGCGGCCCGCGCGCGCCGGCGCCTACCAACGCGCGCAGAGCGAGAGGGGGATCCGTGTCCCGGCCGCCGCTCCCGCCCAACGCCGCCTTCTCTCCCCTCCGCGCACAGGAGATTCCGGCGCCTTTGTCAGCCCTGTCTCGCCCCGCCAGCGGCGGCTTCTTCACCTTCTCACCCCACTGTACGCCTGCCACCCCTATTTCTGACTGCTGTGGTTGCGTCCAAGATGGCGCCGCCTTCCATTCTACTGAGGTGGGGTCCGGCCGAACCATTTTTTGGGGGGCGCCGTTACATTTAACTGCGCTGACGCCCAGTGAAATCTCCTCTCTCAGCACACGTCGGTGCCCAGCGCTGGGCAGCCGGTGACAGGACAATGCCACGGTGAAAGAACAGCGCACTGGCGCTAAACTCGCCCTACCGCCCCCTACAATCTTTCACCATGGCTTCACCCGACGGCAGTCGGCGCGCGCGCGGGCGCTACCAAGCTGGCGTAGAGGGGGAGGCGCGCGGTGCTTCGCCGACATCGACGCGGTTGTGCCGGGGCGCGGCGAGGACGGCGGGTCAGCTTCCCCCCCGCGGCGGCGGGGCGGTGTGGGACGGCCCGGCGGAAGCGCCACATCAGCCGGGCGGGATGGCGGCGCCGGGAGCGGCCACGGTCGGGCGGCTTCCCTGCGCTGTTTTAGTCCCACCGTGACCTTTGTGGGTTTTAAATAACATTTTTCCTGAGGTACAAAATGACAGTGGCCGTACCGCGGCATCTCTGTCTGCCCGCGAGAAGCCTTAAAGGTCCGGTGGCCTCCCGGTGCAGCCGAGCGCACAGGGCAGTGATCTGAGGGGTCACGGGGCGCGGTCCTGGCGTCTTAGCGTGATTTTTAAATGGTTTTTGAACTGGTAAAGCTTTTCTCTCTTCATGTTGGCTACCAGCATGACTGACCGGAGAGACGTGATCCCACATTATCGATTAAAGCATCGCATTCTGCCCCGGGCACCTTTGACTGATGAAGAATACAAAGAATACATGAAGTGTGACTTCTGCCACCATGTGTGTTTATATATATATATATAGTATATTTATATACTATATATATAGTTTATATATATATATGTAGTATATTCAGAGTGGCTCAGAGAACTTTGAATTTGCCTCGGATACCACCTTGAGGTGACAATTTCCGAGGGAAAAGTTCTTGAGAAATGGCTCGTCTGTTCAAACTTAAGAGACGAACACTTGCATTTTGAGTAGGATTCTTTTTTTATCCCAATGCTTTCAATCAATAATAAAAACAGTCAATGCCAGCATTAAAAAAAAAAAAAAAAAAAAAAAAAAAAAAAAAAAGGCAGGGCAGGTGGTGTACATGGCATTTTAAAATTAGGCTTTTCTTGTGTTGCAGCGTGTTTGGTGTTTCGCCAGGCTCCTGCGGGCGGTGTTCGGGAGGCAGGCCGCCCAGCTGTGCAGTTTTTCAGGGAGTCACACGATGGCATCCGAGCTCCACTCCAGCTCCCCCGGCCGAGTGTGTCCCTTCCCTGCTGGAGGCAGCTCCAGTGGATGGAAACGATGACTGGCACTTTGGGCAGCAATTTTTTCCCCTCATTATATCGTGGTAGCTGACCAGGCCCTGACTTCCCAGTTAGCACCAGCACTGACACTAAAAAGTGAACACCAAGTGGTGTTTCCTGCCATCACAACCACATGTTTTTCCAAATGTGAGGCAGTACCATGGTCCCAGCTGGCTCCTCAGTATCCCATGGCTCTTCCAGAGGTGTGTATAAGGTTGCTTTTGTTTCACCACTCCCACCGTTGTCTGTATTGCTGGAATGTGCAATTTCTGCAATTGCCCTTTTTCCTGTTTGCACTCTTCCAGTCCTTTGGTTAAGCTGTGGATCTAAACATTGCATTCTCCTTTCCCTGATATTGCACGGGCTGCTCTTTGCACTTTCCTCTACTTTTCAGAAACTTTTGATTTATCTGCTCTTCCTTCCTTCTCCTTTTCCTTTCTCTGTTGAAATTTCCCCTCAGTCCTGTCCTATCTCACTGCTATTCTTTTTTTTTTCCAGCCCTTACTCAGCAATCTGAGGGAGAGCAGAACAACTTTTAAAAACAGATTTTGGCACTGGCAGCTGAAGCCTGTTCCTTTAAGTACTCCAAATGCAAAACTCCTAATCAATGGGAAATTTTGGGGAAAAAATTCTTGCAGGAAAGGCTTTTTATAACACAGCTCTCCAACCAGCAGTGCCTCATGAATTTTATTGTGTGCAGGTGATCTGAGAATAGTGGAGCTGACAGCTCTGTTTCCTAAACTGAATTCTGAAGAAGTAAGCAAATTCTTGTATGAAATTTCATCTAATCCTGACAGGACGTGCCCAGAATGACACTCTGTGAGGCAGGGCCTCGGGTAGGGACCTTTTCTGCATTGCTTTTGTCACCTGGAGCTGCTGGTTGAGCCCCTCTGCTCCGCTCTGGTGACACCCAGCTCCGGGGTCCCAGCACAGCAGGGACAGGGAGCTCCTGGAACAGGTCCAGAGGAGGCCACTAAGGGGATCAGAGGGATGGAGCAGCTCTCCTGAAGGAAAGGCTGAGAGAATTGGAATTGTTCAGCCTGGAGAAGGTTTCAGTGTGACCTGATGTGGCCTTTCAATACCTGAAGGGCCTGCAAGAAACATGGAGAGAGACTTTTTACAGGGGGGAATGGCTTTAAATTGAAATAGAGTAGGTTTTGATCAGATATGAGGACAAAACTCTTCCCTGTGAGGGTGCTGAGGCCCTGGCACAGATTTCCCAGAGCAGCTGTGGCTGCCCCATCCCTGGAGGTGTTCATGGCCAGGTTGGACAGGGCTTGGAGCAACCTGGGACAGTGGGAGGTGTCCCTGCCCACAGAACAGGGTTGTAACAAGATCATCTTTAAGGTCCCTCCAACCCAAACCATTCTGTGATTCTCTGATGTGTTCTTTTTTTTTCTTTAGTGTTTCTTTATGCTCAAGGTTTTCCAGAAGCTTTTGCTGCAGTTACAGCAAATACAGAAGTGTTCAATAACTTACCTCAAGCAGACTCTTTCTGGCCCCACTAAAAAATTATTTCTGCAATTTAATTATTTTCCACAGTATTTTTCTTCAAGACTCCGAAGCAATCTTCATCTGAGAATATCTTATTTATACCAAATAAATAGTTATGCTATTAGCTTAAGTACAGACCAATCAAAAATCTATAGCTGAATGAGCACATGTTGATTCCTCCATTCATTTTCTCCAAAAATGCTATATAGGCGAAAAACCCCGCGGTGTTCAGAAGTGCTGAGCACGCAAAACTCCGCTCGACTGCTGTACAAACATGATTTGAAGGGCCTCTCAGCTTAAATAATGCCATGCTTTTTTAATTTCATACACAGCTTTTTTAATTTTCTACACAGTCTGCACCCACGCTCGTGGGGACTGGGCTGAAATAGCACTGAGGGAGGAGGAAAAGGGGAATCGCTCGACTCATTCACATCTTTGTAGCAGCACAGAAACTTTCCAAGGGGAGCACTGTGGTCACAGTTACCCATGAAATAATTCTCACTTCATCATTTTCTGCTTTAGTTCTCTCTGCATACAGTAATTAGCTTCCCATGATTAAGAAATATCAGGAATATTAATTAGGGAGTGCATGCAATCCTTTGGATGTTGAAAGCATAAAGCATTATTATGACTTGTAACATCTCAAGCTGGAGGTCCAAAATATATAATTATTTTTTTTGTGTGTCTGATGGTGTTTTCAGGAAAATCACTGTACAAAACATGCACCTTTTTCCCCCCACCACTGTCAACCATATCATTCCTGACTAGTAAAGTACAGGAAGTGGGAAAAAAATCACTAATAAAATGAGAGGTGTTCATACATACAGTTCTTGTTTTGATGCAGTTCTGGAAAGTGTATTTGCATTTCAAATGTTCATGTTTCTGTGCTTTTCTGAATAGCTTAGTGTTCATTTCTACCAAATTTACCAAAAATCCAGATGCAACATATAAAAACACTGAGCATAGGAAACTTGATTAATGTCCTAGATGGCAGCAGAAATGCCATGGGGAAAAGGAATTCAGTTAAAGAAAATATATCAAAATTGACTCGGAGTAATTCATCTGATGAGAGGGCACAGTCTCAAGCTGTGCCAGGGGAGGTTTGGTTGGACATCAGGAGGAATTTCTTCACAGAAAGGGTGATCAGACACTGAATGGGCTGTCCAGGGAGGTGGGGGAGTCACGGATCCTGGAGGTCTTTCAGGATAGAGTGGATGTGGCACTCAGTGCCACGGTCGGCGTGACAAAGTGCTGTTCAGTCACAGGCTGTACTCAATGATTTCAAACACTTCCAACGCAATTGATTCTGAGACTGTGTGACAGGAATCCCAAAGTACAGCCTCACCACTTATCTACTTTTCCTAGCGCACAGGAAAGCCTCCCTGAAGTTCACAACAACCATCCTTTTCAGATTTCAAAAAATAAAGCGGTTATACTTCGGAATAATCCTGTATTAAACCCATGAGCCGATCGCTTCTTACACGCCGTAAGACACTCGAGAGATGTGTTACTAATCCCGAAGCGGTTCCGAGGCGCTCGCAGCGATCCCGTCCGCGGCGGGGACGGCTCGCTGCCCTGCCGGAGCCCGTCCGAGCGGGGCCGCGGCGCTGCAATGTTTCACGTCCCCACGGAGCCGGAGCCGGAGCCGGGCCCGGGCACCGCGCCCCTCGCGCCCCTCGCCCCCGGCCCCGCGGGAGGCGGCTCTGCCCGCCCGCCCCGCCCGCGCTGACAGGCGGGCGCTGCGGAGGAAGGGGAGGGCGGCCGCCCCGGCCTCACATGACCGCGGCCGCGATGGACGGAGAGCCGCCCGCGGGCACGGCCGCAGGTACGGGGGGATGCGGGCGGCGGGGCCGCCCCTCGGTGCAGCCGCGCTGCCCGCCCGGGAGCGGCCGGGGCTCCGCGCCGAAACCTGCGGGGAAGCGCCGCCGCCTTTCCCCTCTTCCCCCCGGGGCAGCGGGACCCCGCTGGCCCCGGCCCGCCCGGTGGCTGCCCACGGCCGGGCCGCAGCGGTGCCGTTCGGGGCAGGGCTCCCTCCCGAGCCGAGGTGCGGGGGCAGCAGCGGCAGCTCTGGGGTTACCTGCCCGGCGGGAGGTCGCCCCGGTGGCCGCCCCGGTGGTTGTCCCGGTGGCCGCAGGCGGTCAGCTCCCCGCAGCCCTTCTGCGGGGCTGGACACGGGGCGCGGTCCAGAAGTTCTCCCGTGGGGAGTCACGCGGCCGAGCGCTCCCTGCGTGCGGCCCAGAGTTGTTTATTATTATTATTATTATTTATTATTATTATTGTTTTATTTCGTGCCTGCTCCCCGCCCGCCCGGGGGCTCCGGGCACCTTGGAGCCTCCCGCCGCGGGTCGGTGGAGCGGCACGGGCGCTCCCGGTGCCTCCGCTCCCAGCCGAGCCAGCGGCGCATCCAGCGGCGGGAGCACCGGCTCCTTGCGCTGCAGTTTCAGGAGCGGGCAGCTGGGTCTGGGATGAAGAAACTTGAAGGCAAATACTGCCAGCGCTTGTTGCGAAATGAGAGATGGAGGGAGCTCCTGGGTGAACTGAGGGAATAACATGTTAGACTCCTTTAGCAGTCAGGCTGACGGAAACTTTTAGAGGGTTCTCTGAAGTTCTCTTTGAAGTGGCTGAACTTTTGTACCTGCTCTGTGCATACTATTTTTTTTTTTTTTCTCAGTTTGGAAAGAAAAGTGGGTAGGTAAGCTTAATGCATGGAAAATGGTTTGGTTGGTGATATTTAGGATCCACTGTGAGTTTGCTCTTGTTAGGCCTGTGATGCTCCCGATGTAGATAATGCTTATAAATAAATTATTTTGGAATATTTCTGTCCAGGACTGATGTAACATATTGAACAGCAGCCTTTGTGGAAAAAATGTCCTACTGTACCAAAGAGAGAGCTTGCTCAGGTATGTCTGCTATGGATTTACCATCTGCTGCAGGAGCCTTATAGAGATAAAGCAGTTGTCTCCAAGTAGAGTATCCTTGGACTGATTAACTTCTGGTGATGGTGCTTCTGTACCTTTCTGCTCTATTCGGCCTTCTTTAGAAAACCTGGTTTTCTTTGGCAAAGAGTTTATGATGAGCACTGAGAGAGGGTATCTAATGATTTTGGCTAAAGAAAAATAATTCAGCAATGTTTTTTATTTTAGCATCATGATGCAGGTCTCAGACATCTTTGAAGTTTCACACCCATATGTAATTGTTTTTGGACACCAGCAGCTCGTCACTGAGTGTTCTGGGAGGGTTGAAATATCCAGAGTAATGAGAGTCCTGATAGGTATCATTGATGCCCCCCCTATGAGGGCACATACAAATGCTGTGGTTTTGATTTAGCAGCACTAAAAGTAGAAGTACTTTAATACAATCGAAGAGAAAAGAAAAAAGGTTAATGTCCAGCATGCAGAAGTCAATTTTGCAGAGTGGCTTTTATTGACTTTTTTTTTTTTCCTTTTGCTTTTACTTCCATGTGAGTCTGTTTTGCAGCAATTGCAGGGAGGTAACCCAGGTGTTGGCTGTGTAGGGGGTGAGGTGTCTCTTTTCTTCTGATGGTAAACCTTTAACTGTGTGTTCAGCCCGTGGGAGGGCTGTGCAGGTTACAGACAGTATAATTTGCACATGACCACTGATTTCCCCCACAGTTTTCAAGTTTAATGGCATGGTGCAGGTTGAGGGAGAAAAATTTATCCGTTCCAGACATGTGGAATTGGTACAAAAAGAGGAGAGCTTTAATGATTGCTTTTCAACAGGATTTGGGATAAGAGTGAGCTTGTTCTACCTACAAAATGTGTGAAAAGACTGTTGGGAGGCTGTAGGGTCTGGAGTGGCAATGCCATTTTTAATGCTTAAATGCTAACACCAAGCATACTCAGGAGGGTGAAAAACATGTAAGGAAAATGAGAAGCAAAACAAAGATAAACTATTTATTTTCATGGGATATTCCTGACCTCTATAAGGATTGTGGCAACTTGCCAGTTTTGTAGTCAGGCTAAAATGTCCTTGTGAAAGTTTCCCAGAGTAGTTGTTTGGGTTATTGCTTGCTGGGTTACATTTTTTGGGTGTGAATTTTTACACTTCCAACCTCTTTTGAAAAATGATAGCTTAGCAGTCATCCACTGAGCGCTGGGAACCAGCCCCAGTGAGCATTTGACTTTTTGTCCCTGTAATCTTAGGGCACATTCCTCATTGGATTTTTCTCTGCTAATCCTGTTATTTCTTCAAAGTAGCTGCTTCTCACTTTATTGTGTTTGCTGCAGCTGGGGGCTGTGGCTCATGGCTGACTTGTGAATGGAATGTGTCCCTTGCATCCCCAGACTTGGGGAATCAGATGAATCAATTGATGATCTAACAGCATAGTTAAAAGAACTGGGCAAGAAGCTTAAGGTTAGTTCTTTACACACAGTAAATCTATGGGACAAGGTGGTGTTGGGTGTTTTTTTCTGCTGGAGTATGGGATTGTGGAAATTTGAGAAGCAGCAAGAGGCCTACAGTTGCAGGGGACTGCAGAAATTCAGGTGCTTTTAAAATATTACTAAAGAAATCTTAAATAGTCTTGTCTATTTCTGAGTTGTGGCATAATTCTCTGTTTCTTCTTCAGGAGCACCAAGTGCTGAATAACTATCTTAAACTTACTTGGAAAAAACCACCAAAAAACCCTTCCCAAACCAAAACCAAACAACCTGCAACACCAGAAAAAAAAAAAAAAGGGGAAATAGAAGAACCTAACCAAAGGAAAAAACCCCAGAAAACCCAGACTGACTAGTGCAGGGTACATATTTGGCATCTGTGGTGGTGGTGTTTTGGTTTTTTTAAAGGAGAAAAACAAAATGTTGGAGCCTGTTTCCAGCATCTAATTTTATGATAGTGTGTGCTATTTTATCTTGTTTTGGCACTGGGTAGCTTGTATTTACACGGGAATTGTTGGGAAGGAGGAGGAAGGAGACTCTTAATTAGAGTGAAGCTAAATATGATAACTTTTCTTGTACCCAGTAAGAAATACAGACCTGCTTTCCGTGTTGAACACACAGCTGTGCAGCTCTTAGCTTTGTTAGACTGATTCTTTTGCTTTTCTCCTTTTGAAATAAGAATTGCATGGTTTTAAATTCTTCAAAACAACACAAACAAGTTGTGTGCAGTTGTCTCAAAAAATATGTAAAGCCTTTAACAGGAAAAAAGTTTTGTTTGCTTTTTTTTCATGGTGCTTATTTTGTTTTTTGGGGTTTTTTTAGGGGGTTTCAAATTATGTACTATTTTAAAAAATGAGAACTAAGATGGGAATCTGTTTGAATTTGTAGTTGAAATCTGCACCAGCTTTCAGGGAGGCTGATGTGGACGATGGATTCTGCAATTATGGAGGAATGTTTCTGACACCATAAGGGGAGAGGCATTTCCATAATTCCTGGGGTTTCTCATGAGAAGACAGAAAGGAAAGGGAAATGCTGATGAATGATATTTACATTGCTGCTTTAATATTCCTGCCCCAGGAGCTGGTAGTGGAGCCCTCATTTTTTCCAGGGAGAAATCTGAAGTATCTGTGCCCGAAACCAGTCAGTTTTCATATTTCCTGTGGGTTGGATCCCCTCTGCTCTGCACAGCTGTGGCCTGTGATGATGGAGGAGAGATCTGAGCTGCTTTTCCTGGAGGTTTTGCTTCCTTACAGGCTCCTTTCTCCTTCTAGTAGTAATGCTACTAATATAATAAGTAATTCTGTGGCACCATCTACTTAAGCATGTCTGATAAATTTATCTGATTATTGCCTGGTGTAATAAGTAGTTGGTAGCATCAGCCCTCTGTAAAATGGAGATAAGCCTCCAAATTTGATTGACAGAGCTTGAACAGGGAAGGGAGATAGATGTTGTGATTCACCACCTGTGCTTCCAGCCCTGGCATCGCTCTCCTGGATGTGCTTACTCACATGTGAAACCTCTGTGCAGCTATCCAGGTACTTGGAATTTGGCTCTGGCTTTCATAAATGCATGATTTTGGAAATTTGGATGGAGGAAACTGGTAACTCCACAGAAGGCAGATTGCTGCCCAGTTGTATCAGTGGACTAATGAATGTTGAGCACTAACTAAAGCATGAAACACTAACTAAGGCATGAAGTAGAGATATTTTCTATTGCAGTTTTAATCTGGGTAAGTTTCTCAACTCCCCTCGGTCCAAAGGCTATCTGACTTGTTGCAAAAAAACAAAAACAAAAACGTATTATGCAGTATTTTCATAGCTGTTTTCTTTTACAACCAAACAAAAACTAGGCCATGCTTTGAATGTTTCTTCCAACTTTTAGTCCTTGTCATCTTGTTGTCTTCTTGTTTGCATATGCATGTTTGTACGTATTATTTTTAACTTTTATATCAACTTGTTTTCAGTTGTATCAGGCCACTTCCTGATACCTTATTGACAACAGATTGAGAAACTGCTGTAGCAAAAGCCTGGCTTGTAGGAAAAAGCTGATTTTTATTTTGTCTGCTTCCCAGTGTTCCAGGGGACCATTCCATACCTCATTTCTGTATCCACTTGCTGCTCTCTGTATATAAACTTTACTAGATAATGATCTGCTGGACCAAAGGGAATGTTTTCAAAATTAGCTGTTCTCCAGCAGAGAGTGCGTGATGGGAAGCTTTAAGTGTTCTGTTACAATGCATGTAAATCCTTTCACTGGCTGAACACAGGAGCTCATACCAATGAGTTCCCACTATTATCCACCATTCCTGGCCAGGGCTCTTGAGGCTGTTCCCAAATAGGCTCTTTAGTAAGCAGAATGAAAAATGGGCTGGAGAACAGCTACAGTATATATTGCTCTGTAGGGTTAGTGTTAATGCCATGATAAACATTTCCTAAAGCAGGTTAACAGCTGTTCCCAAGTAATTTTATTGTGTTCTCAGACCTGTGTTTGTGGGTGTAGATTCACTCTAACTGTCTTGTTGATACCAGGCATGCTGAGGTTATTAATTAAACGGTAATTATTCAAACTTGTTTGCATGGTTGTCTGGTTTGTGTGATTTCACACATTTAGACAAGGTAGAGATGTGAAGAAGCTACAGAATATTTCAGGGAGAGTCAAGAGTGTGAACTGCTGATAAAGAGAAGACATGTCCTGTAGGTGATTTTTAGAAAGCAAATTTAGGGAATAATTTGATAAAAACTGGAGAGAAATTATCAAGAAAAGGGGCAGTGTGGCTGAATTGTCAAAGGACTGTGGAGTCTTCCCTGGTGGGGCATCACTCTGTGGATGTCTGATGGGTAATGGGGTTCAGACCTGTGAGGAACTTCAGAGTCCTCAGCATCAGTTTGGTTCTGGGACTTAAAGATGAAAGAGTGAGGGTTTCGTGATTCACCCTATACATCTTTTCTTCTCATCCCTGTCTCTTGCCTGTGGGGTTTCAGGAGTTTACCAGACAATGCTGAGCCCAGCTCAGGGAGTGGTTTGTGCTGTTGGTTGTCCAGCAGAAAGATGGGAAGCAGAGACAGTGACTCAGTGGGCAGGAGATGTTGTGTGAGTACAGGCTGGCACTGCTTGGGCAATTAGCTGGGTGCATTTTGAGTCCCCCCCTTTGGGGGAGGCCTCTGCAACATCAGCCAGTGGCTGAGCATCACAGAAGGCTCTGGAATTCCCTGGAGGGAGGTGTGTGTGTGCATTGGAGGAGCAGCAACATCTGCTGTCCCCTGTCACATTTCACTGGTGTGTCTTGAGCAGCTGAACCCAAGACTTACCAGGGTGGACACCCAGAGAACTGCTGCTCTGGAAGTCCAGGATGCCTTGTGCTCTACAGATGTTATCACTTCATCTAGCAATATCCCATGTCAACACTGAATTAGCTTGTATTATTTTACTGCAAATATCTGGCAGGTAGCTGAAAATTTTTAGGAGCTGCTACATAGGTGGGGTTAGCAGCTGATATGTCTATTAAAGCAGAGGTGTTAAGACTTGTTTCTCTGAGTCACATTAGCAGGAATCTGAAGCCTGATGAGGCATGTGGGATAAGGTCAATTGTCCTGGATTTGGTTTGGTTTCATTAAGTCATTTTATGGAACAAATAGCAAAGTGTCTGTTATGAAGTCATAAATCTGGAGAATTAAAGATTGCTTGTTTTCCCTGTTTATCAGGGCCTAGGGCACATGAAGGAGCAGGTAGGAAATCCTTACCAGGAGGAGGTCAGGGCCTTCAAGTTAAGGCTATGACTTCTTATCTTCCTTGAGTTAATCTGTTACCCACTTAAGAACTTTTTGAACTATGTATTGAAGCTGAAAGAAATGCTCCTTGCTTATGCAGTGTTCCTGTGTTCTCAAAATTGCAGATATATTTAAGAACTTCTGCACAATGGCAAGGAAGGGATAATGAACCCTACCTGGCTTTTCTAGGTACTTTTCATCAGTGGGTTTGACTTGCTTTATAAAAGAGCTTGTTCACAGTATGCCTCTTACAGAGAGGAGGCAACCCAGCTGCTCCAGGCTGGAGAGCAGAACTCAGGTATGGGGTGAACAGAGCCCAGGGTTGTACCCTCATTGTTCACACTATTTCCTGTGTGTGGAATGGGTAGAAAAGAAAGGATGGCTTTGAAAAACAATGTAAGCTTAGTTTACAGTCACATAATAGTTGCAGTTATGAAGTCAGGGTGAGATAACAGGCTGCAGTCAGGCACTTGATAAGAGAACACTCTGAGTCATCAGCTTTGCCCTTTCTTTGATGTCATTTGTCCTCTGGGGCCACATTCTTAAGGCCCATCTTTTTTCACTTCTGCATCTGAGAGTCAGTTACTGTCCAAAGCTGCCCAGTTATGGTCAAATTTGCTGTCAAAAACTGTTTTCTAGCTTCAAGCAATGGAAGAGAATAGGTAAATTTTAAAGATTTTCCACAGCTTGCTGTGATTGAGGAATTCTTGGGTTGGTAGCCCATATTAGGAACCTTTTCCCTCTGCTTTGGAACTTAAGTATATTGACATAGTAAATTATTGTAATTCACGCTCACTGTAGCACACTGTCGTAGAGTTTAATAAAATTATGTCAAATGAAGTGTCTCCTTCCTTTGAAATGATGTGCAAAATTAATGGATTAAATTTCTGCAGCGTGGTAAAACAACACATTTTTCTTTCCTTCCATGAGTTGTTCTAGGCAGGATCCAAAAGTGCTGAGCAAGGGTTTAGTTCATTTTGGCAGATCCTGCTGTGGTGGGAGCTGGACAGACAGGAAATGCAGGCCTCTTAGCTGATTCACAGAACAAATTTGGCCTGTGATTCTTTGCTTGGAGATGTCTCTGACTCGATATAATTGGAGGTGCTCCTGGGTGTTGTGAGCAGGGAGGTACCGGTGATGTGAACGTGTGAGAAGCAGCATCACCTCCCAGGGGAGTGGCCTGGCTGGGCTGCTGGTGGTGTTGCACCACTCTGGCAGCACCAAGCAAAGGAACAGAATATTTTAAGGCTACTTCTTTTGCTATATCTTATCAGGTCTACTGTTTTTTCCCTTTTTGTCTTCTAGATTTGGCCAAGCCTCCAGTAAATGAACCAAGGGAAGCGGAACAGTTTCTAATGCAGACGCCCCAGGGAAATCCACTGCTGCTTTCCCACACCCTACAAGAGCTATTGAGCAAGGACAGCGTGCAGGTGGAGCTTATACCTGAGAAGAAGGGCCTTTTCCTGAAACATGTGGAATACGAGGTTTCCAGCAAGGTAATGTGAACAAGCTTTGGGCTTGCTGAGAATGTATCCTCCCCAGAATGTCTGTGCAGTTTCTGCTGGTGAAGTCCTGAGTGATTTAGATGTGCTGGGTGATGGTGGTTCTAAGTAGACCATTTGTGTGGGCTGAGTTTTAATGCAGTAGCACTGGGCCTTCCTGACTCTGGAACATCTAACTGAGCTGTGAAGCATGGTCTGCAAGTTCACTTGCTTGAAACCTGAGCTCTGTACAAAAGCAGGTGTATGACAACGGAAGCTGAACCATTTTGTAACAAATTGGCGTAGGTAGCTAGATATTTCAAACCAATTTGAGCTAGTGAAGAAATTGCATTTACAGTGCAAAAAAAAAAAACAAAATAGTGGAGGTGCTGCTGTCTGAGCTGTGCATTGATTTGTCTGTATGACAACGGAAGCTGAACCATTTTGTAACAAATTGGCGTAGGTAGCTAGATATTTCAAACCAATTTGAGCTAGTGAAGAAATTGCATTTACAGTGCAAAAAAAATAAAAATAGTGGAGGTGCTGCTGTCTAAGCTGTGCATTGATTTGTCCCCCTGGTTAATTGCAGCGATTCAAGTGCTCGGTGTACAGAAGATACAACGACTTTGTGGTGTTCCACGAGATGCTGCTGCAGAAGTTCCCCTACCGCATGGTGCCTGCACTGCCCCCAAAGAGGGTGCTGGGAGGTAAACCTGCATTTTGGGCTCCAGGGGGTTGGCTTCGTGGTGCAAGTACCGCATGGTGCCTGCACTGCCCCCAAAGAGGGTGCTGGGAGGTAAACCTGCATCTGCATTTTGGGCTCCAGGGGGTTTGCTTTGTGGTGCAATCGTGGTACTGTTGAAAAGAAATGTTTAAAAGATCGAAAGTCTTGGCTCCTATTTGCCTCAGAGAACTTTGAGTTCGTAATACACAATTTGGAGGTGTGAGTTACGGCCATGCTAGAAATTCCTGTAGGAATGCAGAAATTCAGTGGGCTTTCTTCGTGTGGAATTTCAGTATCTGATGATTTTTCTTAATAAGATTTTAGGTGTAATTCTACACAAGAGCATGGCAGAGTTGCAGGTATTGCTTCTTAGAAGAACAGGTTGTGATGATCATGGTTTAGTGGTGGACATGGCAGTGTTAGTTTAACAGCTGGATTCAGTGATTCTTAAAGTTCTTTTCCAACCTAAATGGAATCTGTGTCAGTTCATTCAAGTATGCTTTAGCAGTTAGACTAGAAACCAAGAAGTAGCCCAAGACAAAAAGCATACTAAAGCTCCTTCAGGAACATTTTTTCATTAATCTCAAATATTGACACTGGTTTTAGGCATTTATTATTTCAAAAGTGGTATAACTGTATAAAATCCTGTCTTGTTTAATACTTCATGTGTGAAAGAACAAGCTTTTCAGTGTCTTCTCTCCTGCCCATAGTGCTAAGCTCACTGTGTTTCAACAAATAATTGATTTCAATTGAGGAGTCCATGTATTGCTCCAGTAAAGCAGAATTGGTAAACAGTGAGCAGAACAGGGTGTATATTGAATTGGAGCAGAGCAAAATCACACCCCTGAAAAGCTTCAATGGTCATATATTCTTATGATGGGATGTGAATTGCAAAGACTTTTTGTGAGGTTGTGAAACCCATGTGTGAGTTTAACCTGATTCAGTGTTCTCAGCCAGAATTTCCACTTCATGCAACACATGTGAGGAAAGAGAGCTTCTCTGATTGATCTCAGTGGACAGAGGATGCTTGAAAGGAGCTCTATTACTTGTCAGGCACTTTTATTTCCTTGCAATCCTGGTGTGTTGATATTTCCCTGCATTCACTGGTGCATTTCTCCCCACACATACCATAACTTTAGGAAAAGAACTGATAGGATTAGTTGTCAAACTGTGCTAGAAGAACAGTTCTAATACAGTGCAAAGCTGTGATAAGGCAGTGTTGTTTGCCTTTAGTCCAGTGACTGCATATAGAAGAGCTGTGGAAGTGGGTTTAATGGAAACTGCAAACAGGAAAAAGGAAAGGGAATGGGTGCTTCTTGTTTCTGAGTGGATGAATGGACTGACAAATGGTGTTTCAGGACACAGGATTTGATGGATTAGTATAGATGTGTGACTCTTGGAGCCTCCAAGTCCCAGAGCTGGATGGCCAAAGCTCTGTGCTGTGTCCTTGGTGTGTCCCTCTGCTGAGTTACACAGATCCCAGTGGGGGTCTGTCAGATGGAGGTGGATGACCTGCTCTGCTCGTTTGGGGGACAGCAACCATTGAGGGAGATCCTGTGGGAAGTGTGTGCATGACTCCAGAAATGTCTGTGTAGGTTAAGGGTGAGCAAAGCAAAATCAAGATCTGCAACCCCAAAGGCAGAAAAATGAATTGGTGGGTGGTGCTGTACTGAGGATCACCTGGGAGAGTCCTCACAGCCAGCAAACTGCCAGCTTAAAACTGTGGAAAAAGAGTAAAAATCCTTCCTGATATGAGTGGTGTCATGGATAAGAGCATTCCTGTATTTTCTTTCTATACTTCTTTCTTTTCCTTTAATCTTTGGTTTTATTTTTTATTGTTGCTGAAGAACTCCAGGAACTTTGATTTACTTCCTTATTGCACATATTGCCAGATTGAAATTCTTCCTGTTTCAGCAAGAGGAGCAGATTTTTTTTTAGTTTGACAAGTAAAGACTCTGCATGGATGTACTGCAGACTGCTGTGCAAGTCTTCCAAAGTACTTTTTGACATCTTGCCTGGAAAGGATGGATGCTGATCTCAGGAGTCCTAAGACAGGCTGTGGAATATCCTCTGTGGAATTGATTCAGAGGAAGAAGAATCTCTGTAGGCCCATAGTTTGTAAGTGGAGGTTTCAGGCCTTAAGCTTGGTTGTTTGTCCCTCCTCCCTGACCTACCCTGTGGAAATAACCACATGTAGCTATGTATGCTGGATTTTGGTAAGAGGTAAAGAACACTTGACAGAATATTTGTTGAGGTGGTCAGTCTTGGGAGCTGACAGACTATTGCTATCCATTCTTTGGTTTTTGTGTAGTGCTTCCTTTTTTCTTTCTGAGATGTCATGTGAGGGACATTAACTGAATTTTCATGCTCCTAAATTAACTGAAATCTCATGTTTCTTCCTGCAGCTGATCGCGAGTTCATAGAATCGAGGAGGAGAGCGCTGAAGCGATTTATAAACCTGGTGGCTCGACATCCCCCCTTCTCAGAAGATGTGCTCTTGAAACTCTTTCTGTCCTTCAGTGGCTCAGTGAGTGTTTGTTAGTGATAGTCCTGAGCTTGCAAGTCTTGCTGTAACTGCCTCGCTGGGCACAGCGTTCAGGATTGCTGCTAACCTACATGGGTTTGCTCCCTGGGATGAAGAGAATTTTCTCTCAGTAGGTGTTTCCACAGTGGAAAGTGGAAGGTAATTTCACTGAATGCCAGGAGTGTAGTATTTTGAAAATTATAACTGTTCTTAGGGGAACAGAGATTATGCTTTTCCTTAAATTAAGTCTAACCTGGGTAAAGCTGTATCTGCTGAGTTGTGCATTGCTGCTGCAATATATCTGAGACCTGCATGAAGTGCCTGTGTTTTTTCATGCTCATTTGATTCTATATTTTTTCCAGGATGTACAGAATAAGCTAAGGGAATTGGTCCAGGGAGTAGGAGATGAATTTGTGACTTGCAGATTAGCTACCCAAGCCAAGGTGTGTATATTAATTTCTTGCAACGTGTTATTCTGGTTTAAATGGCTTTTTTCTCCAAGTGCTTCAGTTATGGCATTTGTGCAGTGATGGACACCTTAAGTAGCAGATATTTGTTTCCAGGGTTTGAAGGACTTGTAATTTTATTGAAAAGATCAAATAAACTTTTGACTCTTAAGGGCCTGATATTTCTAGTTAAATTCTGGCTCATGAATATGATATAGATTAAACAATGAATCCTGCTCAGAACATGTTTCTCTGTAATTACTTGTCCTTGCATAACAAATAAATGCACAAATTGCACAATTTAGAAGGTAATGTGTAGATTGATGTCTTTCCCTTGTGCTCATGCCCTCATTCTGTCTGTTCTCTCCCTGTGGGAGAGCAATTTGGACTGTTATGGAAAAGCTAGTTATAAGTTCTCCATATATCTGTTTATCCCAGTGATTACTGCTATGACATGTTTTAAGTACACATCCACTGTGTTCATTGAGCAATTGCAAAGCAAGTTGTTGTTCAGGTTCCTGCAGTGCTTGCAGAAGGTTTTGCAACTGGAGCTTAATTCAGGCTTTTACCAGTGATAAACTGGTCAAAAAAAGGCTGAACTTTCAGTTTGTGCTTGACTTTACTAGATGGGGAGTTACTAGTAGGATCAGATCAGAACTTGTAAGCTTGAAACCTCACAAACCTTCTTTTAACTACATAGGAGAATTGCAGATTTTGCCAATTGTCTATGCTGGGTATTTGAACCCCTTTCTGCCTCTGAAAATTAGAGAGCTGTTTGTGTGACATGTGACTTGGACACCTAAATGGGAAACTGATCTCTGCAGAGTTGTTAGAGCACAGTGGGAGAGTGTGAGCACAGGAGGGAAGCCTGTCCCTCTGCAGACTGTGGCATGTCTCTGATTTATCCACCAGTAACCCCTCTGTACTCCTTCAGGACTTCCTCCCAGCTGACATTCAGGCCCAGTTTGCTGCCAGCAGGGAGCTGATCAGAAATATTTATAACAGCTTCTATAAGCTCCGGGACCGCGCGGAGAGAATCGCTTCCCGAGCCATCGATAACGCCTCCGACCTCCTCATATTTGGGAAGGAGCTGAGGTAGGTTTGGAGGAAAAGGATTTGCTGATTTCTACTGTTGGTTAGAACTCAAAACTGCTGTGCAGTTTACCTGCAAATGGTCTGGTAAAAAGGGGTGTTTCAGTGCATGCAGTAGGGCATAATCAATTTTACTTCTATAAAAGAAGGAAATACACACTTTTCACTAAGGCTGCATTCTGTAGAGTGAGGAATGAAAACAGAAATACCTTCACATTCAGATACTTGTGTTATTGTCTCTCTCCCCAGTATGTACACAGTTAACTCTGCATTTGTGGTAGGACAGTAGTAGCTCAGCACTGTGGGCTGTTTAGACATTTTTGAAACTGCTCTCTGCAAATATCTTTATCAGCTCAGTGGAATTTGTCTCCTAGATGTGACCATTGCTTTTCTCCTTCCAGTGCTTTGGGCTCAGACACTACTCCACTTCCTTCCTGGGCTGCTTTGAATAACAACACATGGGGGACTCTGAAACAAGCCTTGAAGGGTCTGTCTGTTGAATTTGCGCTTCTGGCAGATAAGGCTGTGCAGCAGGTGAGTCCTTTACTTTTGTCCCTTTTTTTTTTCCTTTTTGTAATGTAAATGAAGTACACTGCTGCCCTGAATTTTATCTTGAATCATGAGCTCTGTGGACATAAGCTCTTCAAGAGTTAAGAGGGAGATTGCAGTCCAAACTCACATTCTCAACCAACAGCCTGCTTGTTCAAGCTTGTGTGCAATACCTGGACTGTGTTTAAATGGGGAAAAAATGTAACAGGCAATGGAAAGGAAGGAAAAATCCGCTTTTTTTTCTTACTTTTAAATGGTTACTGCATACCTTAAGTTCACTACTAGGGTGAGCTGTCCAAAAGTCCTGTGTTCCATTTTATTAATCTGCTACAGAGAACCTGGAATAACTTACTTCTGAATCAAGTTTTCACATTACATGTACTTAAACATTACATGAGAATCATTCAGACAGAAGCATCACATTCCAGTTTAAGTGTACAGTGTGCTAATGACTGTCAGAATGATGTGAGAACACGACAGTCTGGGAAGGAAAAGTAATAGTTTTGTCTTCAGTGCTCTTCATCTCATTGTGTTAAAACAGTCAGTGTGCTTTTGTAGATCAGTCAGGCCAGGTCTCTCTCTCTGGAGTTTATGCTCCAGAGAGCTCTATTGATACAGGAAGAGTATTCTACAAAATAATAAAATTGGCAGTGAAATTTGTCTTGGTGTCTCAACTCTGCCTTCTGATGCATGAACTATTACAGGGAACGTGCAGGTATTCAGAGTTTTAATGGATTAGTTATCTTGTAGGAAGGGAAGATGAAAGATTGGAGGAATCTGCAAGAGCAAGGAATTCCAGGCAGAGTGTGCTGAAAGGACTGACACGAAGGCCTGTGAAACCAACTCCTCTTATTCTAATGATCAGTCAGTTGGAAAAGCTGTTCCTGCCTCAGTCAGGTCTTTGTTCTGCACACTGAAGACTAAACACTCCAGTGCCATTGGAGAGATTTTTGATGCAGTTGTGTAAGCACTGATGTGCCCTGGAGAGAGCAGTGAGAGCCTGTGTGGTGTGGGGGGGTGAAGGGCTGTGATGCCAGGCTTACGTAAAATGTACTTTTTCCTTGTTTTCTAGGGTAAACAGGAAGAGAATGATGTGGTGGAGAAGTTGAACCTTTTCCTGGATTTACTCCAGTCCTATAAAGTGAGCTCTGCTGTTCTGCCAACAAGAAAGTTGTTTAGAGCAAGTTTGTGCTCTTTGGAGGGTGTAATGCCAACTGGATGGAAAACTGTCTGTGAGGCCAGTTCAGAGGCAAACTGGGCATCTGGCAGAGGGAGGGGAATGGCTGTTGGCCACAAGGAGCTCTGTAGCCTCCCTGATAGCTCATCTGATGATGAGAACTTGCCAAAGAGCAAACTCTGCAAGGAATTTAAAAATTTGACTGGTTAAACTGTATGGATTAGCTAACTTTTTGGTTTTAGATTGGGCTGCTTTTGAGTCAAAGCAGTGAACTAGATTGCTACTGATTTGCTCATGGATACATGAATTCAGTTATGAATGAAAGGATTTTGTTAATACTAATCTTCTGGTCAGCTGTATGTGGCAGCCTTTCAGTCCACGCCAGGACTGAATTTGAAGGACTTGAGCCAGCACTTTAATTAATTGCCAGCACTTAATACTGGGAAGGTCAGAAAAGATAAGAGGCCTGATAAGATCCAAAATATTGGCAGAAGTGATGCTCCAAGTTGCCTCTTAAGCTCAATGGTCTGGGTTCAAGCAGTTTTGTTTCTTAAATTCTTAGCTACTGGCATTTTTTGACCCTCTTGAAAACAAAGGAGCAAAAATCTGCAGCGTGGAAATGACACAAAGTGTGACCACACGTGTGTGTTCCTGATGTACTTGGCTGTGTGTTTGCTGACTCTTGGCTCCACTGCTGTTTCCTTTTCCCATAAAGGACCTGTGTGAAAGGCACGAGAAGGGGGTATTGCACAAGCACCAGCGAGCGTTGCACAAGTACAGCATGATGAAGAAGCAGATGATGAGTGCCACTGTGCAGAACAAAGAGCCAGAATCGGTGGAGCAACTGGAGTCTCGGATTGTGGAGGTAGGGCAGGCACCTGAGAGAGCAAAGGGTGGGTGTGGGCTCTGTAATGGTGCTGCTCTGGAACTCAGTCACACTTGCAGACAGTTCTTGGACTGAAAGGATAGCCTGTACTTCGGGAAATCTGTGCTACCTGCTGTGCCATGTGGAAAATGTGTTGCTTTTCCTCAACACTTGTTACTGGCTCTCAGGCAGCACATCATTTGCAGGAGCTGTGGGAAGCAGCAGCAGTCTGCATGATGGAAAGGGCAATTCCTGTGGTATCAGATGGGTCCAGGAACTGCCTTTTTAGGGTTTTGGTATGTGTTTGAATTGCTGGTATGGGGAGGAATGTCATCCTTTCTCCCATCCTCTTCCTGGTCACTGAGTTCCTCTTCTTTCAGCAAGAAAACGCGATCATAACCATGGAGCTGCGGAATTACTTCTCCCTGTACTGCCTGCATCAGGAGACACAGCTCATCCACATCTACCTGCCTCTCACATCTCACATTTTGGGGGCCTTTGTCAACTCCCAGATTCAGGGTCACAAAGAGGTGAGTTCTGGACTATGTCATTTTTCTCAAAATAGGAACGAGAATTTGAATAGATTTGTTTTCACCCATTGGCCTTCATCCTCTAATCATCTGTGCAGTTGGGCTCTCTTTTAACTTAGGAAGTTACCTGAGGTTTTCCCACTTTGGGATGAGGATCAGGGTTGGCCTCTAACTCCTCTAAAAGATGGTATCTTCTTGCAGCAAGTTTGTTTTCTTCTTTTATTGTCTCATCTGTAGCTGGCCCTATCCTGTGAGTAGTTGAAGAAGACCCAACCATTCAGTGTCTGCTCTGTAATGAATGATGTGTGTTTGCTAGATTAATCTGGTTTTTTGTTGAGCTACACAATATATTGTATGACAAGAAAGTTTTCCAGGTTTTGATCTAAAACTTAGAAACTCCTTTTTTGTTAAACCCTAAATATGGCCTTTAATATTCCCCATATACAAACTTTCTTGCTTTGGTTATATTAGAAAAGTCTTTTTCAGCTCCCTTTTCTCCTTCAGCTCTCCTTCAGTGAAGGAATTTGATGAAGGGAAATCTCCCTTCCATACAGACTCAGAAAAATGTTCATGGAGCTGCACTGATGTGACAGGAACATTCTGATCCACTGAAACTTCCTGAAAATACTTCAGCAAATTTGTCTTGTGCTTCTGAGTGCCTGAGACTGCTGCTAAAATTCTGTGTGGTGAGATTGTTACCTGCTGTGTGGTCATGTCTGCTTTCTCTCCTTCTCCACTCACAGATGAGTAAAGTTTGGAATGAATTGAAGCCGAAGTTGAGCTGCCTTTTTGTGGGATCCAGCAGTATGCCAACTCCACCACTGTCACCTCCAGAGGGAAACTTCTTTTCCAATTAATGTTCCAAGCATCCCACACGGAGCAAGAAGGGCAATCAACGAAGGGGTGGGACCTCTACCTCCAATGAATCCTCCAAACAGCTATTCTTTTTTTTTTTTTTTTTTTTTTTTAATATTGCTGCTTTGAGCTGCTCTCAGATTTAGACAGACTGGATGTGGGGCAGAACATATGGATATAGAGACAGTTTTGTAATTTTGCAATGCCCTGGGGCAGAGCTGATGTTCATTATCCTGCAGACACTCCTCACGGGGTTGGGACGTGGTCTGGCACAGCGAGTGCTGCAGTGTTTGTTGTTGCTGAGGCCTCTGCATCTTGTACTAACAGTCCTCCAGTGGTGTTTATCTGCAGCTGTGCTGACACATCTCTGCACGTCTCTGAAGTGCTGAGATGAACAGGATAGCTGAAGCACTTGCTTGTAGTGCAGATAAATTGCTTTTTATGCCGTGGAGGGCCTGTGTTAGGGACATGTGTGCATAAGGAAAGCTGAAAGCCATCCCCCATCCCATTGTAGGTGTCTGGATTTGATTTCTTACTGCTAGACCTTAGCACAAAATGAATGAAGTGGTTGGATTTCGTAACCCAGCTGGGCAGGGGTCAGTGCTGGTCTGTGACAGGGATTTTCCTGATGGTGCTGGATGGACTGTATTGTCAGTTTGTTTCCCTTCATGGCTGAAGGGCAGCCTGGGGACTTGCTCATATTTTTCAGTTTGGGGCCAAAGACAGCTGGGTTCAGGAACTCAGAGGAGTTTGCCTGGCATAAATGAGAAAATAATTGACTAAAACATTCCTTAACTGTAAACCACTTGTACTACAGGAGTGGAACAGCTATAAGGTAGCTTGTTTATTTCTTCTGGAGGTTCTGACCTCCATCTGGTGAGTAGCAGTTCAGATCTGTTGGAGAGCTGCTGACCCAAAGGCTGGTGTTTTCTTTGGTGTAATATCAGAAGTATCCTGTTGCAACAGCAGGCTGGAACACAGTGCTGATAAAGCTCATTAGCAAAAACTCAGTATTATCAGGATGTTACTGTCATTCTTCCTGGCTGTGGGTAGCATTGCAGTATGTTTGTTTGTGAAGGAGAGTAGACAAATAAGTGGAAGTTGTCATCTCTAAAAACACCACAGCCCTTGGTAATGGGGTTTTCAGAATGGTTTGTGGTCGTGATAAAGGGACTAAACATTCCCCACTTTGCATCTCCAGTGGCTTTGCCTCGGGAGGCACAGGGGGAAAACGTGCATGTCATGTTACCTCAGGGGAAATGGTGCACCTTCTCCAGAGAAACTGATAATCAAACTGCAAACATCTGCACAAAACTCTGTGTGAACAGCACTCCCTGAACCTGACTTCTCTGGGGCCAAAATAGCTTCCAAAGGGGAATTTGTGACTTGGCTTCTTAGCATTTTCCTTGAATGGGTAAAAAAGGAAGCACATTAAAAAGGATGAGTGCTTGCTGTTAAATTGGAACCATTACAGTGTTTTCCCACTGGGGAACTTCCCTATTATCAGGAAGTATATTTAAATCCTCCAATCACAAAAGCTTTTTTGTTTTGGTTTTTTTTCATTTAGAAGTTTCAGTGCAACATGAAACTCTTCCTAGCCCAGGTAGAAATTCTGGATTAGTTTCTTCAGCTAGGAGCAAGATAAGTTATTTGCCCAGTTTCAGGAGACTGAATAACCATTACTCACACTCCTCAAAATGGAGTAAATACACTGCTATGGGTGAATTCCTTGAATGCTGGGCCTTAAGCAGTGTGTAGCCAACCTTGCACAGATTGCATTAAAGAGCTTTTTCCAACAATTCAAATATTAACTCACTTTCCTCCTGCACATGGGCCTTGTCCAGTGAGACAGATGAACTGCAAATGGCTGTGACAGATTTGATTCTCTCCTGGAGATTTCCTAAGTGATGCAGAAGTAATTCTGCTCACAAGCTGGAGCAAACTGTCAGGGCAGGGAAATGTTTCTACAGTCCAGTTACAGACACAATATAATCTCAGGCATGGTACAACAGGTTTTTTCTGCTTGACCTTGTCTTGATTAGAAAGATGGTTTGTGGTTCAAGTGTGGAAAGTGTGTTACCAGACTTTTCCATGCTCTTCACTCCTGGCATTATCAGAAGGTGCTGGCTGGTTATGGCTGGCTTAGTCTGAGCACCCATCCTCCTTGTTTGCCTGATGTGGTGAACAGTGAAATTGAGAAAATACTGTATGTTTTGGGGAAAGATCTGATAATTTATGATGGGTCTCATAAGTTACTTGTTTGACTGGGCAGTGTTCTATAAGAGTGCTTGCAAAGGACTAGCCTGAATGGAACTTTGCACTTCTCACTTTTAGAAAAACATTACAATTTTGAACTTGATTTAAAATCAAAAAACAACTCCCCAAAAAGCAAACATCAAAATGACATTAGGGCTTTAGACTAACTCCTCTTTCCTGTTCACCTTCAGGCAGAAATTGTACAGTCCTAGTGCAGAGACTGTAACATTAATAGACACACCACAGGACCTATAAAGAAGCTGAAGTTACCTTGTTTTGAGAAACACCCCATGCCTCCATTGTCAGCCCATGTGTGTCTTTGAGGAGAGTTTTGGGGGTGGGCTTTTCTTGTTTTGGTTTTACTCTGTTCACCAGATATTTGAGAACTGAGGCCCAGTATTCTCAAAGCTGATCCAGCTGCTGGCACTTCAGAGTTTATTTCATACTGGACTGTCAAGCTTCTGTCTCATTCCTAAACACATGCAGACACTATTTCATACAACCCTTAGTTTGCAAACCTTTCTTCTGGGAGACTGGTCAGTGTGCAAATAGCACTGTTTGTTTACCTCAATGTGTGAGGGATTTCCTTACTGTCTTTGTTTTGTTCAGTTTATGGATCTGTCAGACTTGGAGGGCAGCATCAAGCACAGCTTTCTTCCTCCAGAGGGAAGCAGCAGGGACTCCAAGGATCCATCAAGCTGTCTGTCTGTCCTAGCCAATGTGGGGAAAACAGTTGTAGTTACCTCCATGCTCTTGCCTTCTGCAGTAAACACTAACCAAGCCAGACTAACTGAGGAGTGTGTGCTGCCTGTCTGAGATCTGATGCTCCTGTAAGATGCAGTGCCGAAGTGTTAATGTGCTTTTGTGAATGGAAGCTTTTCTGTGTGTGCTTGAGGTCAGGGGCCTTAGATGTGCTCAAAGGAGTGATGGCAGAAAAGCCTGCAGTGTCTGTCAGAGCAGTCCTGGAGGTACCAGGGTAGTAAACACCTGAGACTTGAAAGGCTGCCTGAAAATTGTTCTCTGAAATGGACTCTGTTTTGACACTCCTGAGGGCTTCTCCACTTCCAGCTGTGAAGTGGGAATATACAAGCTTTTTGTCAGTATCATGTTGAAAGGCTCAAGACTCTATTTACAATATCTTACATCTTGTATTCTTCTTTCCCTTTCCTTCCATCTTCCTGGTGAGTTGCTCCTCCCAATTTGGAAAGTGTTCAACGGTGCCTTGCCACATTCCAGTGCTTTTAATTCTCCTTTAACCATGCAAGGGTGTAATTCCTGGAATTTGGAACAGGTGAATTTACACTCTTCAGTTTGTGCTGTTTACTAAAAGACAAAGATCACCAGCTGGGGACAGAACTTACTTAAACCATGTCAGTCTCATGGCAGCAGGAGCAGTAACATCCCAGCTCTCTGACATGAGCTAAAAATCAGGGCTGGGGAAAGCACCTTCCTGAAAAGACTCACCTGACTGCAGAGGGGATAACAGAAGTGCAAGCTTGAGCCATGCTTGTTCTTTTCCTACCCAAACTCCTGGAGGAACAGAAAGTAATTGTGTGATTGTCACGTGTTTTGTGATTGTCACAGCAGTTTACAGGTTCCATCAGGAAATAACTCAAGGTATTTAACAGGTATTGGCTGCCAGTCATGCCCTTTCTACCATGCAGTAAGGTCCTACACTCTGTAAAAGCTGCTTGTCCTTTTGTGCTTATTCTATTTGCCCCAAACCATTCTCTCTGTTAGAGCAGCCAAGAACCCTCACTGCCAGGTCAGAAGCAGAGTTGGGTATCAAAACCTCTCTAAAAAAGTGTGCAGCACGAAAGGTAAAGTAAGGTTTTAAGGTGTTAATTCATCCTCCTAAGTCTGAGCTGTGGCTTGCTGAGCAGATGAAGAAGGATGTTTTTGAGTGGTATAAATTTTTCAAAACTGCTGGAAGGAGACAAGAAACAAACATAGTTCAGAGGGTGTGAATTTTGCCTGCCTGGAATATCCTGTATCTTTGCTTTGCTCCAATAGCCTTATGTATGAAGCACTTTATTCAAATGCAGGAATTAAAGAACTATTACTACAGCTGGTAGACTGGAAATGTTTACAGATCCTACATGACATTCCAAGATTCTATCTGTAAGTGTTACATGTCTGTAAAAGTGTTTGAAAAAAGGAAAAAAAAAACAACTTGTGTAAGAAGTTAGATATGTGATGTTTTATTTCTGGCATGATTGGATTAAACTTTTGCTGCCCACCATGCTGGGTTGGGCTGACATCAGTGCTGAGCAGTCACCTGCTCCTGCCCTGGGACAAAGCCTGCAGCCCTAGAGCATGGCACTTTGTAACAGGAATTTGCTGGAAGTTGAATTGATTCAGCATATTTTTACCTGGAATGCTCAAATATTTTGACTTCAGGAGCTGCAACAGTGAAAGCTGGGCTGAGAGGACAAAGCCTGCAGCCCTAGAGCATGGCACTTTGTAACAGGAACTTGCTGGAAGTTGAATTGATTCAGCATATTTTTACCTGAAATGCTCAAATAGTTTGACTTCAGGAGTGCAACAGTGAAAGCTGGGCTGAGACAGGACTGTACATCTACCTCTTGCTTGTGCTTTCTTAACTCCCATACCTCACACTGCCTTCAGCTGGAGGATCCTGAAGGAATCTCTGGTTTGAACTTTTCAAAAGGCTTGCACAGCACTATTACAACAGCACACATGCTTTTACTAAAAAAATTATTTTTAATAATAATAAAAAAATACACCCATAAGGGAAGAGCTTAAGCCACTAAAAAGGGTTAACACTTAAGTTTTTAATAGCTGTGATCACATAACCACCAAAGCCTACCACAACCAGGGACTTGACAGCATGGAAAATCTTGTTACTTTTATTTCTGCTCTAAGAAACCCCCTTACTTTCCTTACTTTGCAGCGACCTGGAAAATAACTGTTGTTTTCTGGAGAGCTGAGCAAGGAGACCCTCATAAGTCACAAGGATGCTGTAGCCCAATGTGGGCAGTAGCATGTGGGCTGAATGCTTCTGCTTTCTTAAACTTCCTCCACTTCTTTCAGGCTGTGCTCCAGGATGGTGTCTTGTCCCTGGAACTTAAAATAGCCACGAAACAACTTTCTCTGAAGCACCAGGGGAAACCAGTAGCTGTCATCTGGCCACATGTGATGGAATGGCACCTCGTCCAGCTGAAACCACTGGGGCCGCATTTCTGGTGGCAGAAAACAAAAGAATTCTGCATGGGACTTGCTCATGGATTTTTGCTGCTTACACTGTGAATATTGGTCAACAAGCAGCTTCCCTCTACAGCCCAGCTGCCTTCCTTCTGGGAGGCATTTTAGCATTAATAGTTCTCCATTTCATAAGGGCAATGCTGTCTCAGAAGAGCATGCACATCCTTTCCCCACACCAGCCACCTACCCTCACTTTCTGTAGGCTCTCCATGAAAGTGATCTGCCCGGAAAATGTGAACATCCATGAGTTCAGAGTTGCCTACAAATTCAAATGTGATCTGACCCATCTTCTGCAAGGTGTCCACAGTCAGTCCACTCTCCTCCAGAAGCTCCCTGCACAAGAAAAAGACTTCTTGCAAGGAAGTGAGCATTGTGAGGACAAAAATGCAGTCATTAGCTTTACTCACACATTTAAAACCCTTCCAGTGAACCAAAGCTGAAAGCTCTTATAATACAACAGACCTGCACCAAGCCACAAGGCTACAACACCACAGGTGGGATTGTGTGTTATTTCAGGCTCCTGAGCCTGGCAGGAAAACACTCTGTGTTGGAAGGGGAAGATTCAGGAAAATGGATCCTTCAGTAGAATTTAGTTCTTGCAACATGGAGCTCTTCTCGGAGGTAAGGGAGAAGTGGATATGTGACATCATGTGATTGTAGCTGGGTGTGGCTTCAGAACGTAAAGACACATCAATTAGAGAGGCAAAAGGCTTTGCCAACTTCAAGCTCAACCTTTTAGAACTGTGAAGCAGGTCATGAACACCAGAAAGAACATCTATACCTGCTACACAATCAGCTGCTTCTGAGGCAAACTGAAGCTTAGTTAAATTACACACTCCATAAAACCATTTGCACACAGAAGGCTGAGAATTCCAGTTTCCATTCAAATGCAGTGTAAAAAACACAAAGCAATTGTGCAAAGTTTGCCTTTCTGCTCCTTGGAAGCACATTGAGCATAACAAGAGGCCAGAAGGCGAGACTTTTAAGAGCACTTGGAGAGCTGTGCCAGTTCTTTTCCACGCACCACCATGCACAGCTACTTGAAGCACATTCAACTATTTCCTCTTTTTATGCTCTGTGCTCAGAGCTTTTTTATTTTACCTCCCTCTAACAGAAGCAGCATGGCTTGAAGTTAGTCATGGTTTTTCTAATGTACAAAAATAAGGAATACTCTGAAACTGTGTATCTTTAGATATAGTTAATAATTAATGTAGTTGCCTATTTGGCAGGAACAACAATTTTAAGATGTAATGGAAATTACTTTAAGGCTCCAGCTTTCTTTGGCATTGGTTTCATGGATCCCATCTTTCAAAATTATACTTCAAATTAATGTCTTGGCTAATTTTAGTTTATCTTCTGAGAAGCTATCTATGTCTAAAATAGAGGCAGTTTTCCAGCAATGACTCTAAAAGCCTCCTTTTACAGGCACTGATAACTGAACAACAAAGCACAACACTGCTACAGTTTTCCAGGCAATTTATCCATCAGCTGCTTGGCTCTGTTTGTAGGAAGTGGGAACATTACAGGTGGCAAACTAGAAATAACTCATTCACTAAATGATGTCCCACTGAGGATCAGTCCAGGTGCTCTTGGGAATGTGCTGTACACAGCAGAAGATGTAAGTCTTGCTGGTACTGGGAATTTTTGTTCACGTTTTGGTTTAATATTTAACTACCTGTGCTGAGACTTCACTGCTGCCTCTGCCAACTCAACTAAGACAGAGCAATGTGGAAGCACAACCTCAGACCTCAACTGCCAGCGCAGAGTGGAAGTGGTGCAAGGGAAGTTTGATTTGGAGTGTGTGCTGCTTCCTGCAGCAGAGCTGTGCCCCGAGGCAGCACTGCACCAGCACTGCTCCAGCCAGCAAGGTGGCCAGTGTGTCCAGCTGCTCCTGGCTCTGGGGACAGCTTCCTGCCCAGCTGACCTCAGCAGGAACTTGTGTCATTCTGGAGTAAACTGCAGGTGAAGGGATGGGGTCAGTCCCCAGCAGCAGGTGCTGGCTGTGCTGTGGCACACTGCATTTGGATTGAGGAAAATTTTAGCACTTGACGTCTTGTGTCAAACTCGGGGCCAGCACAGGTAAACACATAAGGAAATCAAATGCTACATTAAACCATTAGATTTACCCCACAGCCAGTGGCAGGTAAGTCTAGCAAATGTTAAGTGACAAAACTTATGTCCCTCCCTCCACTCAGAGATGATAAATCACACGAAAAGCCACAATGAAGTGTCAGGTACGTTAAGGCTGCTGGGAGCACATCTGCACAGAGACCCTTCTGTCCCTGGGCCCAGCTCACCACAGAGCCTGGGTGGTTGTGTGGCACAGCAGAGGAGGCTGTTGAGGGCAGAAGCTGTTGGGAGCCAGCTGAGCACACCATGACTGATCTTCCTGCAGGTGCAAGGGCAGCTTTGGGCATGTTATCAGAAACTGAGTAGATGGCAAAGCATGGCTTTGTATCAGCAACATTCATGTAAAGAACAAGGTACCTAATTTTTAAAGGAATTTAGCAATTCAGCTGTGATTTGCTACTTCATTTTAATGACCAGACAGATGAAAGAACTACAAGAAATCACTACTAAAGGGTTCAGAAATTACACTCTGCCTTTTTACTGATGAGATTCAATTCCACAACTCAGCATTAGCACTTAAAAAAAGTCACACCATACAATCAAATAATAAGCAGCTTGGCTAATTATTTAAATTAAATTAGCTGTAATTCTGCTATATAGCCAAAATTAAACCCTGCACCTCTCTGAAGATTGCAAGAACCTCTACCCACTACTCAGACTCATTCTCAGTTTAGATCAGAGTCCAGGAGATGGAAGGACGTTCCAGCTGCTCACAGACTGGATGAACTTAAGATGTGCAGATGACAAAGGGGGAGCAATCCTGTTTCTCTATACATGAGGATGATCCCTCATCACCTGTGGAGCAGGTGTTCAGAGCTGGATCACGACTGCACTGGTGGGTAACACGAGGGTGTCACTGACCAGATGAGCCGTGCTACCTCCACCTGCAGCCCACTGCCGATGGTCCAACACCTCCAGCTGTGCCCCCATACCTGTCCCCGTGGCGCCGGCCCGGCCCTCACCTGCGGGCAGCCTCCTCGATGCTCTCCCCGGGCTGCACCTTCCCCCCGAAGCCGTTCCACAGCCCGGCGCCGAACCCGCGCTTCTTCATGCCCAGGAGGACTCGGGACGGCTGCACCACCAGGACGAGGGTGAAGAGCCTGGACGTGTGCATGGCTCCTGGCTGAAGGACGAGGCGGGCACGCTGTGCCAAGGGTTCCCGGCCCCGTTCCGAGGGGACCCGGGGGGTGCAGAGCCCCTCAGCCCCCGAACAGGCTCCCCAGTGCCCGGTCCCTAAACCCTGATCCCCCAGTACCTCTCCCAATACCTGCCTCTCTAACACTCCCACTGACCTTCGCTCTCCTGCTACCTCTGCACGCCGTTCCCAAAGTTTGATCCCCCCCTTCCCAAATCCTTGTTTCCCCAAACCACCCCCTCCGAATCCTGGCCACCTTTAACACCCTCTCCCACCACCCCGACTCCCAGCACCCCTTCCCCAAATCTTCGATCCCCTCCGCAAATCCCTGTTCCCCCAGATTCTCCGACCACCTTCAACACCCCTTCCCCGAATCCCTGAGCCACCAGAAACCCCTCCCCAAATCTCCGATCCGCTCTCCCTAAATCCTTCTTCCTCCTAAACTCCCTCCCCGAATCCCTTATGACCCTCAACATCCCCTCCCCGAATCCTTGACTCCCAGCGCCCCTTCCCCAAATCGCTGATCCCCCATCCCAACCCCTGACCCCCCTGCACTCCCATCGCCGTCCCCGCGCACCTCAGCCCCACACTCGCAGCTTTCCCGCCCGCCCCGGCGTCACCCTCAGCCGCGGCCCGTCCCCGCTCTTCCCGCGCCGCCGCCGCCCCGCCCGCGGCCGCCGTGAGGGGAGGCGGGCCGGGGCGGGCTGAGGCGGCCATGGCGGGCCCGGGCGGAGCTGTCATTGCCTGGGGCAGGTGCGTGGCGGGGCTGCTGAAGCGATGCCGGCGCCCACGAGGGGGATGGTGGGGTGCCGCTAGTGCCGGCGCCTGGAGTTTCCCTCGGGAATGGGATAATGGGCGTTTGGGGTTTTACGTTAATGCCGTGCGGCGGCTCCGGCCGCACACGGGTCGTGGCTCTTGGTTGCTCTGCCGGGCTTCGGGCATCCCTCCGTTCTTCTGAGGGGCTCACGGAGGCCGCCGGTCCCGCTGAGTCAGCTCAGGGGTGCGGGGGTCACTCTGCCATGTCGTGTCCTTAAAACACCTGAGCAGAAGCAGGAGTGGGATCTCTTTCCCCCCTTAGCTCAGGGTAACACGTGAGGCCTCATCCAAAATCTGACCCTGCTGTTGTGATAGGACCTGATAAGTAAAGGTGCCAAAATCTCAAATATGGGGGCTTCTTTTTAGAATCACAGAATGGTTTGGGTTGGAAGGGACCTCTGGAGACCATCTGGCCCAATGACCCTGCCAAGGCAGGGTCGCCTGGAGCAGGTGACATAGGAATGTGTCCAGCTGTATTGAGAATGTCTCTGGACAGGGAGGCTCCACACCCTCCCTGGCTGCCTGTCGTGGCTAGAATGAATTATTATACTTTTGAAATACAGAGTGGGTGGTTATGTACTAACTGGTTGACTTGCCTCTCTTCCTGGCTTTGGATGAGCAGATGCCTGCACACCACGGTGAAGTTTCTGAGGAAAACTGGAACTGAGCAGAGGTGGTTGGAGCGGCACTTGAAGGATCCCTTTGTCAAGGCATCCAAGCAGCAGCAGTACCGGTGCCGAAGTGCCTTCAAGTTGCTGGAAATTGATGACAAGCTCTGTGTTCTTCGTCCAGGATTTTCTGTTCTTGACTGTGGAGCAGCACCTGGTGCTTGGAGCCAGGTTGCTATAGAGAGGGTCAATGCCTTAGGTACTGGTAAGTGCAATTTTTTGGCAGGTGAGATGGGGACGATGCTCCTCTTGAAGTGTGTGAGAGGTCTGTGAAATACTACGGAATCTAAATTGAAATACTATGAAATCAAGGAAATATTGTGATGGTAACAGTATGGGGAGGGGACATGAGTACTGGCAAGTGCCAGAGTCACTGATAAAAACATGAAGAGGTGAGCCTAGTAAATCTTCATATAGAGAAACTGTGTTTATGAAATAAAATATACCATGTGGTGCTAGTGATCTGATTAGTTCTTGTGGGGAAGATCCCTTCATCCAGTTCTAAATATGATGTGACCTTTAGCAATTACCTTGGCTTATTTGAAATATTGTTTCCTTTCTCGAACAATGGAAGCAACTGCTTTGCATGGTGTATATGGGTGAAGCCATTGATATTTACAAACTGAGGTGTTATCATCTGCACCAGGATTTCTGGACTGTCGGCCTTGTAAGAGCAGCAGAAAACCAAGAAAAATCCTCCTTGTTTATCCAAAGTAGCTGAGTTTTTATTTCTTGAACGGATGAGCTTATGGCAAACCCTCCATCCAGATGCACCCAGCAAGCTGCCAGGGGACGAGAAGGCAGCTCTGGCAGTGGGTGGGTTGTGTCTACTGACAGAACTCATGCATGTGCAGGTTTTTGCAGCCACTCTGAGCGTTCCCTGTGTCATTCATCCTTACAGATGCTGCTGTCCCCACCGGCTTCGTGCTTGGCGTTGACCTGCTGCGGATTTCTCCTCTGGAAGGGGCGGTTTTCCTGTCGGAGACTGACATGGCAGAGCCCAGCACGCTGAGGGCCATCCAGAGCCTGCTTCCCTTGGGGAAGGCAGATGTCATCCTGAGTGACATGGCACCCAATGCCACAGGCATCAAAGAGCTGGATCACCAGAAGCTGATCAGTCTGTGTTTAGGCCTCCTGGATATGGCCCAAAGCATTTTAAAGCCGAAAGGAACGATGCTCTGTAAATTCTGGGATGGATCCGAGGCCCGCCTGCTGCAAAACAAACTGAAGGAGCAGTTCCAGGATGTGAGAACTATAAAGCCTCAGGCCAGCCGGAAGGACTCTGCGGAATCTTATTACTTGGCAAAGCTGTACAGAGGGAAATGAAAGTCATGAGCTGCACATTCTGTGAATTTGACTGGAAATCTCAGTTTAGTGGGTGTTAAAAGGAAAATCCCACCATTAAGGCCTTGGGGAAGTTTGCTACTCTTCTTTAAGTCCGTCAGGCTTTTCAAATACTTGTGGACAAAATGGTTGGGAATGGAGAGGAGTAATCTGAAAGGCAACCTCTGGGGCTGGAGTAATGGAAATGAAAATAAAACACTGATTATATGAGTTTTTAATGCATGCCTGAAAACCATTGCAGCGTTAATGCTGTCATACATGAGACTGACCATAAAGGGGATTGTCAGAACGTGAGGGAACAGCAAAGGGGAGTTTGAGCCAATTCAGTGCCTTTTAGAAGCTGGTGCAATTTATTAGCACAGGTAAAAAATAGAAAATGTTTCTGTGTGCATCAGGATCTGCATCCTCACGCAGGGTGTGTAACACAGCCATGTGAGAGGCACGGCTGGCTTGGGAATGATCATCCCCATGGCTCTGCTGCCTCTCCTGCACACACAGGTTATATTTAGGAGTTGCTGCTTCCTGGCACTCATAAATCCAGTCAATGGCAGTGGGACAGGGTCATGGCCGTGCAGATCATCCCCCCAGTGCTTTTTAGGTGTGGCCAGTGGTGTTTCTCAGGCAAAAAGACAAGATGTTCCTAAGATCCCAGCAGGGAGAATGACTGAATTGCCGGAAATCTGCTCACACAAATAAATTCAGCCGCTGCCTTATCTGAAAGTGACAAATTTTATATTAAATAGTGCTTTTATCGGGCTGACTGTGGCATGAGTTACTGTTTTTAAGGCTCCCAGGCCTTTCTCATCACCAACAGCTCATCTGGGGCTGCTGACGGGATCGGTGCCGGAGCGGGAGGGCGCGGGGCGGATTTTGGGGCCGGGCCGAGCTCCCGCGCTCGCCGCCGTTGTCGGGGCATTACGGTAGCGCGGGGAGCGCTGCGCGCATAGTGCCGCCGTTACGGCTGCCGGCGCCGCCGCTCTCGCGAGAGGCGGGCGCGGAGTTCCCGCGAGATCCCGTGGCCGGGGCGAGGAGAGGGAGATCCAAGCGGGGCGCGCGGCGGTGAGCGCTGAGGGAGGGACGGGGAAGGGGCGAGGGCAAGGACGGGGGGAAAGGGGAGAGGAGGAGGGCTCCGGCCGCGCCCGTCACAGCCCGCTCTTCCCCTGGGGGAGTCGTGCGGGCGAACCCCTCGGTGCCCGGAGCTGCCCGTGCCCGCCGCGGCCGCTCTCGGTGTTCGCTGCCCGCCGCGGGTCCCGAGGGAGCCTTGGCCACGGGCGTTCCTGAACCGGACCGGCTCCCACACCTAAATGCCCTCTTAATTGTTAGTAGGTTTGAGAACGGGCTCGCTGGAGCTGCCTGCCGGCAGGTGCGTTTGGACTCCAGCGCTCGGTTTGGGTTTTGGCAGATCTGTTGCTTCTGCTCGTGGTGCTGTAAATGCAAACAGTGGCTGCGCTGTGACCCCGGGGATGCAGGGGGCAGCCCCAGGCCTCTGTCTGTGCTACGAGCCGTGTGGATGTTGTGGCTGCCTTTCCTGGTGTTCTGGGGATTTATGGAGCGTGCAGTCACTGGAGGGACTCACCTAAGGCTGCTAAATTTCCTAGGAAACCTTGCAGGCTTTTCTGAGCTCCATCCTTGTTTTATCTTTGGCCTTTTAGTTGGTACTTTTCTGAATGGGAAAGAAGAGCTACATCTCATCATATGAATAGTGAGATGCAGTTTCACTTACACAAGTGATCAGTGGACATGGGAAGACTTCTTGTTAGAAATTAAGAGTCCAAAGTGCTTCTGGGAAACCAGAAACAAGTTGTGTGGCAGGAAGGGTTTGCTGCTACTGTGGAGTTCTGCTCCCATAGCTTCAAAACTTAGGGGAAAGAACAATGAGTTTGGTTTCATCAGAGAAGAAAAGGTCGTCTTGCATCCTTTTTTATTTCAGAGAAAATTACAACTTCAGCCTGGGTGGGTCATGTTTTCTGTGGATCCCAGCAGTGATTTGCAGGTTGATTTTACCCTGTAAATTGAAAGCCCTCATGTTTAATGTTTCCTCAGGGCAGTGATGGATGCCTCTTTAGCAGAGCAGCTTGCTTTGAGTGTTTTGCTGATGATTTTGTGTTCATTACCAGAGCCATGGAGGACTTGGAAAATAATACCACTGTCTTCTCCACCCTGAGATCCCTCAACAACTTCATTTCACAGCGTATGGAGGGAGTGTCTGGGCTGGCTACACCAGGATCTTCTCAAAGCTCCTTACAGCTGCAGTACCAGCAGAGGATGCAGGTGAGGAGTCCTCATCTTGGTGATTCCTGCAGTATCACTCCAGTGTGGTCGGGTGCTCCTTTTGGTTCCAGGAGCTGGGAATTTCATTCAGATCTGACTGTTCTTTCAGAAATTGACATTCTGAAATTGACATTCTGATATGAACATTCTGAAACTGATATTCTGATACTGACATTCTGAAATTGACATAAACAAGTAAAGGAAGCTTGCTGTCACCATTCTGGAATCTTTTCCAGAATATATTTAATTTTTTTTACAGTGTCAGACAGGTTTATTTCTGTTTTGTAAAAGTTTAAGAAAGGTCCTTTGAATTTATTCCCTGCTAGTTATATCTGTGTACCAGCTCAGGAAATTAAATTGTGAATTGTTTTCATATTGCTGAACAAAGGAGCTTTATATCTTAACATTTTTCTGGTAAAACACTTTGTTACCTTTTTTAAGGATTTAAAGGCTTCTTTTCCTGGACACATCCAGGAGACCTGCATTGAGCTGTAGCTTTGATATGCAAACCAGTTGTGCTTTCTTATCCACCTGGGTTATTTACTTTTTGTTTTCTGTTAGCTGCTTCAGGCTCATAAAGCATAAAGTAAATTGACATCTTAGATCCCAGGGACTGTTTGTTAGGCTGGAATGAAGTTTCTCTATTCTGTATCTTAATATAATTTCTATTTCAGCCTCTTAAGTACAAAATAAGTTTGGTTTTTTTAAATGTAAATCCGCTTCTGTGCATTTGGAATGTTGACAAAAATTTAAGCTTTTTCTGTCTGTGCTACATCTCTGGTGGCAGCAGTAGTTGCAGGAGGCTCTCTCTGGTTAGAGTCTCCATTGGCTGTGTGTTGGATCTCCAGGATGTGAGCAATTCTGTTGGTATTGTCTGTGCTCTCAGGTAATTTGAATGAAAAAATAAGTATTATGTTGTAGAGGTCATGGAAGAACGTGTTATTTTGCTCAGCAGCTACTTTTATTGGGAGCATGATCTGTGCTTCTTAGGCTTGGGGAGTCCATAATTAGCTTTTTAGATAGAGAAGTAGATTTTTGTCAGGCTACATCTAGAGATTGAGAAATTTTGACTTAAGAACCAGGAATCAGTTTCTTTCCAATTCTCCTTGGTTTGCTGTGGGTTTCTGAGCGTGGTGTTGAACTCTTTGTTTCCCCATCTACAGCTGGTGTGAGAGGTACCAGAAATGTGGTGATAGTTTGTGAAATGGCAAGTTAATGTCAGCTGAGCAGCACAGGGCACGATGATAGTGCTGTGCTGTTAATGGTGTGCCATGTCCCTTTTCCCACATGAACTGGCCAGCTGGAGGAGCAGGCTGGGCAGATCCACTCCAAGTCCCAGCTGTTGCAGGTGGAACGGGAGAAGATGCAGATGGAGCTGAGCCACAAACGAGCTCGCATCGAGCTGGAGAAGGCAGCTAATACCAATGCCAGGAACTATGAGGTGAGTGGGATGTTTGCCCATGGCTTGGGAGCATTGGCCTGAGCCAGAGCACATGGAGGTCATTTACATCAGGGGTGTGCTTTGGTCTGCAGTGGTCTGTCTCAGAATGTGTATAGTTACTCTCTTTTTGGAGTGAAAATAAACTGAAAGGTGAATTCCATGAGCAAGCCTGGTATTCTCCAGCTGCTAATGGACACTCTCTTCAGAGCAGGACTTCAGTGAATCTGGAATGCATTTACTGTGTTTGCATTTACTGCAGGTGTGGGTGTCAAGTTGCCAGCACCAATGCAGCTACAGAACTGCTCTGCAGGTCCCCTCTCAGTGCACTGCACTAACTTGCTAATGTGCACAAGAGTGTGAACTTGAAGCCTCGTTAGGTTCACAGGCTGATTGTCTGATCACTGGATTCTGTTAGTTTAGCACTGAAGGTGTCATGGGTAGCAGTAACAAAAGGGATTTGTTATATGTTTCTCCCAGAAGTATTTAATAATATTGAATTTTTCTCCTAGAGGGTTTAAACTTCTGCTGGCACAATTGCCAGCATTCGGTTTGTGTGAGTGCAATTAATTGGAATGGCAGCAGTTCCAGCCATGCAGTGTCACGCAAGAGAGCCTGCACTGATAAAACAGTGAGCCTCACTCAGGGACTAATAGCTTTTATTGGGTTCTGCTTTTCTGCCCACATATGTTTGCTTAACAATGTTACTGAAATAAGCTGTGGATCAGTGGCTTTTGTAGCATAATAAAAGTCTTCTATGTGGCTGATTATTGAAAAAGAAATCTGTAAAAAATATTAAGTATGTTTTGTTGTATTTTATGAGGGTGACACATTTAGTGTGTGGTTGTGAAATAGGGAGTCAGTGATTAAATTCCTCCTTCCTCTGAAGTAAGGTGATGTAGGATTAGGCCAGGAAGAGTTCAAACTGGAATGTAGCTGAGTCAGTCACAGAAACCCTTGAAATACTAGTACAAAAAAAGGGAGCAGCATTAATCCAGCACTGTGGTAATTACCCTGCTCAGATTCTGTGTTTTTCTGAGTCATGTGGATAAAGGTTTTAGGAACCTCACATTGCTTTGCATAATCCTTGCTTACTATGCAAATCCGTGTCTCCAGTTGCTTTGATTAGCAAAGCAATTTACTATGCATTTTTTCAATAAGTATCAATCAGTTTGTGGTAGGAATAAACTGAAATGGTATATGAAAGGTTGTCAGACTTCAAAAATATTTATTGTATTGGTTGATAATATTTTCTTTTAAATGGCCTCAATTCCAGAAGTTGCAGAGGGAAGTTTGTCTTATTAACCCAGCTGTTGAGGGCTGAGCTTCTGAAAGTCAGTTTGCTGTGCGTGGGTCAGCTTTAAATTGGAGATGGAATGTTTTCATTTTTGATCTGCTGGAGAGTGTGCAGTGGAGTCTGTGAAGCCACATCTGTATTCTCACAGCCATGTCGTAGTGAAAGAGATTTGGAAGACGTGGTCTCTTAATTTTCCAGCTCCATTTCCCTGGGTAATTCCTTGGGTAATTCCATTGAGTTACTGCTGATAAATTTTTGTCCTTGCTAGTCTCAGTAACTTTGCTTCATGATGAAGCAATTACCATTGGTGACCGTGGTAATGAGGAATGAGGACAAAAGAAGGAAAAATGGCTTCACCTTTCTGCTGCTTTTTCCTAAGTCTCTTTCTGTTTTTTCCCATGGCCAGCGAGAGGCCGACCGTAACCAGGAGCTGCTCACACGTATAAAGCAGTACCAGGAAAGGGAAACAGAGGCTGAAAATAAACTGAAAGAACAAATGGAGATGAACAAATCTTACAAGAAGAGCATGGAGACAATGAGTAAGAAGCTGCAAGAGAAGGAGAGCAAATTAGCTGAAGCTAATGAAGTAAGAACTGAGTAATTTTTAATCCATCCATAGTTTCAGGTGACTTTGCAGTTCTTGTGACTTAAAAATGTCCCTTTTGATTAAAAAAACCCCTTAAACAAAATAACTGGAACATTGTGTTTATCACCTAGAATGAATAAACCCTGATGATGTGTGTCTTTTCTAAGTTTAGAATCAAACCAAGCCCAGATACAAGTGAGCAGGTCAGAAGAAGAAGAGATTTCTTAGACAAGATGATATGGAGAAGGAGAAAAAAAAGTGTGAGGCAACATCCAGCATCTGGGTTCACAAGTGTGAAGAAAGGGACAGTGATGGAGGAGATAATATGGGAAAGTGTTCAGGGAAGTCAGGAGAATGGTAGAGTGGATGGGAGCAACAGTATGAACCAAGTGTGTCCTCCTGAAGTGTCTTAAATGCCTGTGCATTCTACTGCAGAATGAATACTTGGGTAACAGTTTCAGTATATTTGGAAGCCCAGACCATCTTCTCAGAGACATCATTATAGTTAAGTTCAGCTGTTTAATTTGTAACTTTCCTGTACCGGCTGTTGATCAGCAATCACTAAGTCCTTAAGCCCTGCTCCTGCCTTGGTGTCACTGGAAATGTAGCAATGTGATAAAGCAGGTAAACAGATTTAATGTTCCAGTTGCAGTGATTAAAACCAGGAGGAGAGAATGGTACATTAGAGAAACTAAACCCACCTAAAAGATGTGTGCTGCAGTTCTGTGTCTGTGTTCTTTTATTCCTATTGGTATCAAGGTGAGAGCTCTACCTGTCTCTCTGTCTAGAAGACACACTGCATATGTAATGTTTTGAGATATTTCTCTTTTTCTCTGTTACAAGGAGCTGAGTAATGGCTATTGGAAGCAAACCTGTGAGCTTTTGTTTAGAGTTAATAAATTTAGAGAAAAACATCACCTAACTTTGAAGTTTGATGTTTTTCATGCCAGTTTGAGGTCACCCATTTAACAGATAATGTAAATGACAATTTGGATGGCAAATGAAAGTGAAAAATTATTTTCTCTTGCATTTTTTGAGGCAGGTTTGCAGGTCTGAAGGTTTGCAGGAGTGTGGGATTGTTTCTAAGATTGTGTTAATACTTTTTAGTTGGAAATTATTTCTATCATCATCCATAATATCCGGCTTGGCAAGTCACAGCTTTATGTGTTTCTGCTCTTTTTTTCTCCATTAATTCAGACAATCACTGTATTAAAAGGAAAAATATCAGAGCTGCAATGGAATATAATGAACCAAGAGATGCAGATGACAAGCCAAGACTCTCAGAAGCAGGAACTGATGGAGCAGCTGGATGTTGAAAAAAAGTAAGCAGGGGATGAATGACTGTAGGGAGAAAAAGGCAAACAGAACTTCAGTCTTGTGCAGCTGTCATCACTCAGAAAACTTTCAGCAGTGTTTGATTTCTGCTCTTCAAAGGGCTTCTTTGATCTGGGTGTGCAGGTTATAGCTGTTGTTTGAAACCAGCTCTGAGGTGCAATTTTAATTGTACCTTGAGGAAAAAACCCCACAAACTTGAGCTTTAAATCTCAGTGATGTTTTGTGTTCCTGGTGGAGAGTTAACAGAAGGCATGTGGGTGGGAAAGGCTGATTTGAACTTTATGGACTGAACAGAACAGAAATATGAAACCTTAAATCATAGTGGAGGGGTAATTGAAAGTTATGAGTATGTTTTTCCTTGCTTGCTAACTTCAGCTCTTAAATTTCTAAGTTGTGAAGTTGTGTTTATTCTGAGTATAAATTTGTTGTTCTTAGAGTTAAGTGGCTTAATTTTTTTGTATTTTTCTCAATATGCTTATTTTTATTAAAATTAATGGCTATTTTTGTCTCTAAATAAAAGGGAGCTGATATGAGTGTGAGACTGAAAGAGCAAATGTTATATAAGAGTAACATTTACTTTGTTAGTGCTGTTGACTCTGTTGGTCAGAGACTTCTGAAGGTGGGTTTTTTTTCTGGTACCTGAATTCTGGGTGCTCAAGTGCCTCTTCTCTCTTCATCTGACAGGAAATGGCAGGAGGCAAGTCAGCAAATCCAGACACTGCAAGCAAGCCAGTCCTTACTGACAGAATATGAACAGAAGATTAAGGTAAGAAACTTTGTGACCTATATAAAGCTTTAGATTTTAATTCCTTCAGTGGAAGAACAAAACACTGTTTTTTAAAAAGCTGGCTGTTGCAGAACTAAAAGGTTAGTTTGTCACATAAGTACCTGAGTTGGTTGCTAGCAAGAGTTGAGCTTGGGTAGACCAGGCTATCTACAATTAGCTGTAAAATGACACTTTGTTGTGTCAATTGATTGAAAAAAGCATGCTTTCTCTATAGAAAGGTGATTTATATCCTTAAGCAGTGCTCTGCAGGAATGCTTTTTTTGGTCTTATGCCACAGCACAAATTTGCTCTGCAAAAGACTGCTTCTAGAATGATCTTTTTTCAAATGGTGTGTGATGAGCCCAGCAGCTACAGTTATTTTCTGCTTCCCAGAAAATCCTTCCTCTGCAGTTGTGTTTAGAAAGTGCAATTACTTGTAAAGCTTTCAAAACTACACTATCTTAAACGTCAGTAGGGAGAGGCTTTTTGTGCTTCCAAATGTGCACATAGGTTGGTGGGAGTTTATCCTTTTCATTTGTCTTGTCTTCCTGGCAGAGGCAGATGTGGAGAGTTACTTTGGTTTGAGCAGTGCTGACAGTGGCACTGCCTTGCTGTAAAACCAACCTGATGGCCAGCAAGAGGAGACTTTCTCCATTAAAATTAAAAGATGGAAAACAGAATATAAGTCTGGAACACAGCCCTAAATAATTTGGATTTTTAGTGGAAAACTCCCCAGCATTTACCATGATGTTGAAATGCACTTTTGTGTGTTGAAATGCACTTTTGTGTATCTTTCTGTACCAAATTCTTGCAGGCCTTTCAAATGAATGCAAACTCCCCAGCATTTACCATGATGTTGAAATGCACTTTTGTGTCTCTTTCTGTACCAAATTCTTGCAGGCCATTCAAATGAATGCTTCCCTGTGCACTTTGTTGGTGGAGGGATAGAGGACCAGAAAATCAAATATTTGGTTCAGTTGATAGAAGAGGACCATTTTAATGAGTAACTGAGGGGTTTTTGTTATGAACTTGGACTAAGCAGGTGTAGAGAGAAGAGACCAGCCCTGGTGTTAAAAGTGCAGCAGGAGTCATCCCTGCTTTGAGCATGGGTTGGACCACATGACTTCCTGAGTTCCCTTCCAACTTCATTCCAGTCCTTGATTTGAGCTTAAAAGGTACAATGCAGAAATAGCTCTTACAAATTCCAACTTACTCATTGCTGGCCTGTTCTCATCCCATGTTTTCCAGGATCTGGAGCAGAAGCTGTCCCAGCAGGAACATGATGCTGTAATTGTCAAGAACATGAAGGCGGAACTGGCTCGTTTCCCAAAAATGGAGCGTGAATTGCGCCAGCTCAGGGAGGAAAATGCCTACTTCAGGTGAAGGAAGGGTTCAGGTGTTCAGGGTTGTGTTCTGAGCATGCTACAGCTGCACTGTCTGTACTTTATGTCCCTCTTTAGGGTTTCCACATGGGAAAGTTCAGAAGGAAGTATTTCATATAAATACTGCTTATGAATTGAGCAGTGTCATGGTGCTTACTAGATGAGAGGATCTGACAAGATCTGGAATCTTCTTGAACACAGGAGCCTCACAGAATGTGTATTCATTGTTCTGGGTGGTGATTTTGGATTGTTAGAACAAAATTCAATGTTTAAAGGTAGTGATGAAATCCATGCAACCTGGGGAAAGAATTTCCTGTAGGGAGAAGAGGCAACTGAACATTTCTTTAAGAACTGGTTTTGCTTAGTTATTGTTACCACTGTTTCAAAGGCCTGTTGTTCCAGCATAGTGTTTAGAAAGTGTCTTGTTTAAATTTCTAAACTCTGATATAGCCTTTGGGTATGGTAGGCTTTCTGGATTGTCAAAATGGCAATCAGCTTGAAAAATTAAATTAAATGTAATGTGAAATAAATTGACTTAAAGTGTTGGATGTTTTTTGTTATTGTTGTTTGTCTTTTTTAAAAATTACATGAGTCATCTTGCCAGCTTTTTTTTTTTTTTAATAAGTAATTTTCCTAGGTTTTGATCTTGTAATTATTTCATTATAATTTTAAATTGCTTGTCCTGGAATTTTTTCTCATGCTTGTTTTTCTACACTGGAACATACCAAGAGATTAAAGGTCATTTGCTTTTGTGCAGATTTATTTCACCCTTGTACACCTCTATCGAAGTAAAACCAAGCAGTGCTCCAAAGCCCAGCTCTGTACTGCTTGCTGTGTTCCACCCAGACTGAAAAGCAGAGTTTGGAGTCTTTTGTTACCCTTGTTTTGACAAATACTAAAGCAGACACAAAGCTTCAGCTTGTTTAGGCATAATTAGGATGATGTTTAGAGTAGAAAAAAATAATTTCAATAGATCTATATTTTTTTTTGGTAGCAGGCTTTGATGTGAAGGTTATAGAAGTTGAATGTCGTGGTTCCCTTGGGATTCCTGTATATCTGAAAGTTTATGAAAGGGAGTTGAGTTGCATGAATCTGTAGTAACTGTCTCTGTCTTCATCACAGGGAAATGAAAGAAAACAATGGTTTGCTTAAAGAGGAAGTGGAAGGTCTTCAGAGAAAGCTGGAACGCTATGAGAAAGTCCAAGCACAGCTAGTGACTGTGGAATTGGAAAATGAGGTGAGGAGCTGGGAACATCTGGTGGATAAGCAGAACAGGAGTTTCCTCTATTGCCTATCCTGACTTTTAGGCTCTTCCTCTATTGTGTTACTTAAAATATGACACCTCCTTTAATCAATGGACTCGAACCAGACATTCCCAAACTGGAAAGTCAGCATGAGGGGAGTTGTGAAAGGAAGGTGTAAAAGGAAAAGGGATATTTACTGTTCAGCTGGAGATTTTGTATACAGAATAATCTCATCATAGTGTCTGTTTTAGCCTTGATGTTTCTCTTTTACCTTTCTTTTGCTTTTTCTGGCATCAAGCTCTGTCCAGACGTGGTGGTGTCAAACATGTATGTGTGAAGAGCCTTGGTACCCAGGGCTGCAGAGTGACAAACCAAAAATGCTGGATAAGATCAGGAAATCCACAGGAGGAGAAGGAATGACACTGACTTTGCATGGAGGATTATGAGAAAACTCTGGTTTTGAGTTTTGTAACAGCTGTGGTGAGCTGTTAGAACATGTGTCTATGTCTAACTCTACTTTTAATTTTCACTTTAGAAACTTCTGGGAAAATTACAAAGCTGGGAGAAACTGGATCAGAGCACTGGCTTAAATATCAGGTATGTGCTCACAGCTCTGGAGGGAAGTAAGACTTTTGAGCCCTTTCCTCTTAATCTTTTTGAATCATCATTAAGTGTGTTGGTCATGCTTTCTTTCTGTCCCTTCTTCATGTGGAAGCTCTTCTAGTACATTTTATTATATATGAGAAGAAAATGAGATAACACAATTTTTAAAGTAACTTTGGGAACTAAGAAATGTTTTCACTAAGTCACCTTGAGTAATGTTTTTGAGGCTGGGGATCAGTTTTGAATTCTTTTTTGTATATAGCTGCATTTTTATTTAGGTAAGAGATTCCACTTGCTTAATAAGTGAATTTCTAGGAATTTTAGCTGTCCGGAGAAGAGAATGTGTGCTAGTTATGGCAAACTATTGTAAACATATTTCCCTTCAAATCTAGATATCAAAATTAGCTGCTAGGTCATGTTGTGACTTTCTTTCCCTAAAGCAGCTAAAGAAGTGTTGTTATTTTAGTTATTTTGTCAAAGCCACTCCCCAGTTGTGTTTTCTAACCCCAGCTGGTCTGAGTGCTGGTACTCAACAGCTCCTCCTGACATCTGGAGCAGTGAACCAGATTTTTTAAGGTCCCTGTGTATGTGGTATAAAAAGGAGCTGGAAATAGGGGAATTTCTGATCATTTTCTTCTGCTGCAGAAGGTTTTCTGTGTATATATGAATCTTTTGTGTGCCATATTTCAACACTGTTCTATTTTCTCTAAATATTTACAGTGTTATCAGATGAGAAAAGGAGATGCTTCTTTGTAAATAATTGATATGAGCATTGATCACCTTTCACACTGGGTCAAAGCTGAAACATGAGCAGCAGAACCTCATCTTGCCAGTTGTTTCTCCATTCCATTCATTCCACATACCCAGCCACAGAGCTGTGTCTGCACGCTGCTGGGATTGTTTGGAAATGCACAGATGGTTTGGACACATCACTCCTTCATGTAAAAGATACACTTGTGTTCCCACTTGGGAAAGCTCCCTTAATTTTCTCAGTGTTTTCTGTTTAATGAGGATAACAAACCTTTTCCAGAGGCCTGCTGGTAGGTTGCATGCTTGAGGTTCTCTCCTGCATCTGCTGAGGATCCATACATTTAGATGAAGATGGAATTATGCTCAGTCTGCTATGGTAAGGTATGGACAGAAATTTTAGGAATCCTTTTCACAAAACCTTTTGGAGTAAAAGCTTTTTACTTACCTCAAGCTGTTAAAGGTTTAACGAGGTAATTTCACAGTGGGAGAGAAATGGAACCAAGTGATTCTGCCTGTTGAAGTCTAATAACTCCTTCATTTAAAATCAGAATATTCGCTGTGAAGTGCTAGTTTTGTGATTGGGCCATATTGTTTAGTGCTATTAATGGCACCTTCTACAGAAAGGGGAATTGCTCTTGAGAAAGATCATATTTTCATGCAATTGGAGCAAGTGGGACTGGATGATTTCCCCCTCCCTCCCTGCCTTATTGTTCTTTTTCTTTTCTTTCTCAGACTTCTTACATCATGAATTACATTAATTTTTGGTGAGGGTGATGAAGATGATGAGAGATCATTGTCCTGGCTGGATCCTGGAGAGTGCTGTTGGTGAAAGTTTGAGAAGAGTTAATTGCCCATCTCATAGTAGAAAAGAAACAGGAACAAGTTGGCTGATTGTCCCAAAGAGCCAGAGGAATGTTCTGTTTGCTAATAACTAGATAAGAAAGGGAAAAGGGAATAAATTAGGATTTCTCATCTTTTCTTATCAGGTTCTTCATTGGTACAGAGGATGTAAGGGAAGTGCATGCAGCGTGTGGAGTTTTAGGAGAGGATGATTTTTCATTTCCTCCAGAACTTCCATAGGGCTTGTTCAGTGTCTGCTCTCAGTGGTTTCTGTTCACTGATTGCCTGCTCCCAGCAGGCTTTTTGTCAGATTGGCTTATGATCAGCCCTTGCAGTGTAATTTTATGTAATAATACTTGGGAAGGAGGTGCAGCTTTCAGGAGTGTGGTGGTAATCCAACTGTTTTTAGTACTGGTCTCTTTTTGGTGACAATGGAAGAGTGTTTATAATACTTCACCTTGTGGGGGGAAAACAAGTTCATTAACAGTTGACTCTGGCTAATCTTCTGTTTGCTCGTTCTGGATTCCACTTGTAAGCTCCTGGGCTTTCTCTCTCTTCATAAGCAGTGGAAACAAAGACAGCTGTAGCTCTATAGCAAAGTATCCCTGTGCTGTACAGTAGCTAGATAATAAAATAGGAAACATCATATGTGCTATATATGGTTCACATGTACACATTATAAATCTTTGTCCTCTTTCTTGTGTTCAATTATATGTCCTTTGGATTTCTTGATCTTCTTATTGCCTACCTTGCAATATAGTTGGCTCTGGGTTTTATTGTGGATCTATGTCTTTTTTGTGTGTTACTCTTATGCTGCTCTTTTCATACATTTGTCATGTGTTGCTCTGACTTGATATTTTTATTGTAGAATTGGTTTCAGCTGTAAAGGGAAAAAAGCCACAAAATGTTAAATTCTTGCTCTGTGAGTAGAAAGTCTTATTTATTTTGGAGTGCACTGTCCTATAGAAGGATATTTATACATAGCTTTTTTAGGACTGTTATTAGGAAGGTGTTGTGTTGAAAAAACAAGCTTCTTGTACTCTGTCAGATGTAGTTTCTATTTCTTCAAAATCCAGTATTTGAGTAATTGAGTTGTTGACCATCTTCACTGACAAACCATGTTAATCGTGACACACTCGCTTGTTTTTTCAGCATTGAACCTTAGAGGTATTTTCCAGACAGTTCCTTTATTACCATTAAACAGTTAATCTATTTTAACAGAAAAATACTTGGGGGAGATTTTGGGTGACAACAGTGGCTTCATTTGAGTGACAAAGCTCAGAACTCCCACGAGATGGCGCCCGCTCTCCTGCAGGGAAAGGACGGCTCGCTGCAGCCTGGGTTCAGCCCGCTGGGAATCCATCAGCCTTGGGAAGGGGCGGCTGCGCTCAGGAAAACTCCTGATTGCTGCCGGCAGAACTTTTAAACTCTCTTTCATGCTGCCTGCATACACTCACCGTCTCCTTGCCCAGTTCTCCGGGCTGTACCTTGGTATGAAAATGGTTTGTGCAGATTTCTCCAACGGAATATGAAACAGCGTTTTTCTAGCTGACTTTGTAAATTTCACGTTTACGCCACGTATTCTTAATTTTGTCTTGTTTAACAGGAGTTCTTCACAGCCTGGTTCTTTTCTCCCCACCCCAAGCCTTAGAATTGCATTATCAGAGCAGTGCTGTTGTTGTTCTGCCTTTCCCTTCTGCAGCATGTAGAGGATGCCCAAATAAAAAATGAGGACGCTTGTTCTATGAGCTATTAATCTAAATAAGCCTCTTTTGCTGCTGTTTGTCTGTGTTTGGTTGATATTGTTTTTGTCCTCTAATGAATTTAGCAAGTGATTTGCTATCCCTAAATAGATATACCTTGGAGTACTGAGTGATGGAAAAAGATGTGCATCAGGTATTTGTTAAAGCTGAGGCAGTAACTCAGATACTGAAGGTACTGATAGCCATTGATAGCAGCTGACAAGGTTTAATGGTAAATTTGTCTTTGTGTTATTCCATAATTGGCAGAAGATTGCAAGCTTTGAAAGGTTGGAGTTTGGCTGAAGAGTCATACAAATGGGTGAAGACTGCCAGGTGGGCCACAGACAACAGCTTCTGGGGAGTTTTAGTCCCAGCTTTTTTTCTTTTTTGAGATAATAAATAGTAATGTGTGATATAGGGTTTGTTTTTGTTTGTTCCTTATTTTGCTTCGTGTTTTTTTAATGGAAGCAATGAGTATAAAGTTTTTGCAGATTCACCTGCTGGGCTCTCAACAATCTTTGTATACACAGCAGAGTTATTTCATATTGGTGATCAAATATATTGATCATGGCCTATTTAAGTCAGTCTTTCCTTTTTGGAGCACTGTTTTCTGTTGCCAGTGGTACTGTCAGCTCACGCTTGGTGTTCATGTGTGGGAAGAAACAAAAGATTTTGTTCATACAGCTTTTCAGAATAATTTTGGCTTTTTTCCGTACTGGGGATCTCAGCTGTCTTTTTCTGAAGGGCCACGGAATACAGTGTGGAAATTAGAGGTGGAGCTGATGTGTTAGAGAGAAGAGAAGTGTGCTTAGACACTTGTGTAGAGCTTGGAGACTCTGGTCATGGCCTTGGGTGTTCTGAGTCACATCCCACTTGGTTCTGGTGTCAGACAGGTCTTGGCCCCCTGTGCTGATGGTGTGAGTCTGACCCAGAGACACTTGGGGTTCACTGGGTGTGGGTTTGGGGAGTGCCCACAGAGCCCTCGAGGTGAGTGCAGGTGGCTGCAGCAGTGACATCTCCTGGAGCTGCTGTGGCTGTCTTGGGAGCTCACTGGCCAAGCCAGGCCTGCCAAGGGAAGTGCAGTTTGGCAGGAATTTGGGCCAGTGCTGAGGAACCATCTTCCCTTGGTGGAGCTGCCAGCTGCAGACAGCAGACACTGATCTGCTGACCTGTTGCTGGAGCCAAAGAAGTGAACCTGGGAATGCTGACCTGGTTTTCTTTCTGAAACATCTGTGAGCTGGCTGGCTGACAAATCTTGGGGACTAACTTCCTGCAGTGTCTGAGACCAATTAAGAGAGGAGATAGTGTGAATGTGTATGCGTTTCCTCTCTAAGAAAGGGTTTAATTAAGTGGCAAGCATCTCTATTTAGTTCAGTGGTTTGCACAGTTGTAATTCATAATTACCCAGGTGCTACACTCAGTACGGGAAGTCCTTCTATGCACATTCTGCTTTTGGAGCTGGGGGAAGGGAGGAGAGAGAGAGGGGAAGGGAATTGGATTTCTTGATTCTGCATTTAGTGGTGGATTAGTGCTCTTTTTTTCAGTGAATAGAAGAAAAAGGAGAATATTTGAGTTCTCTACTTTCCTTTTTGAATCTTGATTAACTATGCTTAGCTACTGTGCACTCTCTTCCATCCAAGGCATTGAATATCTTTGCAGTAGTGAATGAAGCTCATAATCTTTTCCTTTCTCACAAGGTAGTAATTTGTCTTTCTCTGAATGTCCATTATGAGTAAGTGGTTACTGGTTTAAAAAAAATCTGTTGACAGATATACAAAGTAGTGCATGTTGAAATAATTTGAATTACTCATGTTACTCTGGATACTTAATTAACTGCAACCAATCAAGACAAGACTGGTGGTTATTGTTGCTGGTTCCAGTAATGTCATAGTTCTGGCATGATCATTCCATAGTGGAGCAAAATTTTTATGGGATAGCCTATTGTAGCCCTGTGGTCTTTTGTCACCAAGCAAGAAATCAGTCTAATTAAAAGCACTTGGTGCTGGCTGGCCCCTGTAACTGTACCACTGCCCTGAACTACAGTGCTGATTTCTCTGTTGGAGGGTGAGAAGTTTGGTTTGTCTGGGTTGGCCACTGATGGCCCCCAGCTTTAGAGCTGTGTCCCTAATTGGAGGAGAAAATTAGGATTAGCACAGTATGAGGATATTGAAGCTTCATATTCTACGTCTTAGTTTTTTATAAACAGTTGTAATTTATGATCTGTGAACAGACTGAAATTTGCATGACTGCTGTTTACAAGATTCCCAGTGTAAAACAAACTGTCTCCTCTCAGTGGGAATTCCCAGGGTACCCAGTGGGGAGATAAATGCTGCGTAGGGGGAACAAGTAATTAAAAACCACCACAAACAAGCACCAAAAACTAAAACAACAACCAAAAAGCACTGTGCTTGTTAGAGAAACTTTCATAGTTATGAGATCTCAGCTTACCTCATGGATGGGTTATCTGCTGTTGTCCTGTACGGGCACAGTACTGCATTTTACTGTTACTTTTTTTGCCTTCTGTTGAAGGTGAAGATTTGGGAAATGCTAAAGCATTCACTCTCTGCAGAGGGCCCATTTATGCAGGTTGCTAATATTCCCCCAAATCCCTCAGAATAGGGCTTTCTCTTGGCTTCTGCACAGGGATTAATATTGAGTGAATTTCCCTTGCATTGTTCTGTCAGGATGAGTTAGTCCCAGTTTAGAGCAGCTCTGCCATTCCTGTCTCACCTGGGGCTTCTGACTCTAGTGTCTGTCTTAAAATATTCTGTTCCTACCTGGTACCTTCTGGTTCTGTGAACCCTGCAGTTGAAAGAGGTGTCCTTGCAGAGCAAAAAAGCAGTCTGGAATGGGAAACAGCAATCCCATTCCTGATCTGTTCCCTCGTCAGGTCTCCTGTGTTGGTGCATAAATAGTTGTGCTGTTCCAAAGCAGGGCAGGGGATGTGGAAGGGATGATGAGGGTAATCATTGTGTTTATATAGAAATAAAGGCTACGTGTTCAGTATTTGTAGGACTTGGCATGTGTGAAAGATGAAAGCACTGCCTCAGCAGTGTTTAGCAGCTTCTTGAGGGGGAAGTGCCTGAACAGTTCCAAAGGGCATCTTTGGCTTTAGAGTGAAGTGCAAGTGTAAAGAGAAAGCTACTTGTGGTTTTCTTACACTAATTGTGCATGTGCTGAAGCCACCAATTTTTACACAGAGAAGCTGTCACCTGTTGAATGTGACATGCAGCATATGCTGGAGTATTGCTCTCAGCTCTTTTGTTCTTCATTATTCTGTTCTCTTGTTTTAAAATGCACATTATTCTTCACTTTCCACGCTGCCTTAGGTTTTAGCTTTCCATGACAGAACTCTTATTGTGCCTCATGGGGAGAAAATGCTCCTTTGTCATCTCAAATTCTGAAGCCCCAGGCTTCAGAGCAGTCAGATGCCATTTTGGGAGACTTCAGTCCATGTTTGGGTGTTGGGAGTAATGCATTTAAATGTGATACTTGGAAGTGGATGTCAAATCTGTGCTTTAGCCAGAGTTTCGTTTTCTCCCATTCTCTTGGAGTTTATCCACTTAGTTTTAATAAAGCAACCACATTTCATAGATATCTTTAAGTGTTTATAGGTCTATGTTTTACAGTTCTTCACTGAAATGCTGGGCAAAACTTCCTGCCAGACTTTCCTATCTGCTACTAATTTTCTCCAAAGAACGTTGTACTTATCTGTGATGTTCAAAAATGTTAGTATTCTTTCTCCTTTGCCATTAATGCTTTTATTTCCATTTGAATATATCAGAGTAATAACTCTGGAGGCTAAAGGAGAGATAGGAAGAGTATACAATAAAACGGATGAGCACCTGACATTGAAGCAGAGCAAGACTGTAATGTATAATCAGATAATCAGAGTGAGAAGTAAGCAAGCTCAGATCAAAAATATATCTGTCCTTGCTTTGCATTTCAAAGCTCTGGGAGCAGTTCAAGAGATTGTCTTCCCAGGATCACAGATCTGACATTCTGGAGACAGAAAAAGCTGTTAAGCAGTAGCTTGGCACACTGTCCATCTTTGGTGAAGGATGATTTGAGGAACTTCAGTAGTTTGACTCCAAGAACTGTGTGGAGAGTAATTTAGCAATGTGTGCTGGTGTTGTCTGCTCCATAGCAGGTGTTTCATTTGCCATGGGGGGCTCACCAGCCAGACACTCCATTTTGAGCTGCTGCTGTATTTCTTGCCAGTATTGTTTGACACTGTTGCAAAACAGTTGGGTAAAAGTTGCTCTGGCTCCTTGCAGCATGTAGTGACCCATGTTATGTGTAAATAGCTCCAACTTTGCTGCTCACTCTGCTGTGAAGGAGAAGCTTTCAAAAATACAGACACTTCTAAACAGCCACTTTCATTGCATTAGGCAGCCCTGTTTGCCTTAAAGTGAAATTATCATTTAAATAGCAGAGACTAATCAGCAAGGGGATGGTTTGCTCCTGTCAGACAGCTCAAATGCTTGTGCTTGATTTTTATTCAGCCTATCATTTGATCGTTTTCAAAAACCCAATAACCACTATAATCTCCAGCTCAGTTTTAATTTTACCTTTCCATTTCCATTTTAGCATCTTTCAGTATTTCAGCTCTAAATTTTAAGCTGGGGCTGTTGACGTGCCCTTAGATGTGCAGTGCATTATCCCCCACTTACCCCCAAAGTTTTCCTTTTGCAGGGAAACTTTTAAACAAAAATGTACATCCCATAAATGCATATGGGGGATGATTTTGTTTTAGCACAGCAATGTCTTTTTCAAAGCTCTTTTCTAACTGTAGAGGCCTTTTTTTAACAGAAGAAAAGCAAAATGTTTCAGTAAGGATTCAGACTCTTGTGTGCTGATCCCCTGTACTCCTGGGCATGGCCTTTAGCTACAGGGCAAGGAATCTCCCTTCTTCATTGGATCAAGGAATACCAAGATGGATTGTGCCAGACTGATGTAACAGCATTCTTTGTCTAGAGAATTGATTATCTTATCAAATATATCACAATAACTCTTATTTATTTGAACTTCACTGAAACAGGAACCACTTGGGAAAGTATAAACCATGAAGGAGAAGATGGAAATTAATAGAAGAATTGTAGGATGGATAAGAATTGTTTAAACAGGGATAGATTCAGTATTGTTGAAAGGAAAATGCAAGTATAAGTAGAATTCCTTATAGATTAGCCTTAGGATCTGCTTTATTTAGTATTTCTATTAATGGTTTTGGTGCAAAAATTTGGTGTGTGCTGATAAAACTTGGCTAATGATGCCAAGTTCAGAGGATTCATAAATACACAAAAGCTGGATATGCAGAACTGAATGACCCTGAGGATTAGAGTGCAGAAATGGGACAAAATTCAATGAAACAAAGCATAATGCTCCATGGAATTGGGAGCTGAATGCAAACTTCTTTTGGAAAATGTAGCACATGCAGTAGAAAGGACCAGAAGGGCTGTGTGCTTGTTAAAATCACTGTTCATTCTCACACAGGGGATGCACCAGGAGAAAAATTGCCATGGAGGTGAAAGTGTTCAAGGGGCTTTGGAGATACTTCTCAGGATTCTGGTCACCCAGTGTGGAGGAAGATGGTGGGGGGATGCAGAAAGTGCCTGCTGGAAGGAGCCTGGGAGTGTGGAATGGAACAGCTTCTGGCAGAGTCTGGTGGGAGATGTAATTGCTGCCAGGAAATTCATGGATAGAAGGCAGGAGAAGGAAGGGGGATCCATACTCGTGAGAAAAGGAACCAGCTATCCTTAGGACTTGCTCTGGCATTTAAATCAAATTGCTGTAACCCTGCCATGAATGAAGTTACAAGGAGGTTGTTACTTTTAGAAAGACTAAAGTTCTGAAAGCAGCTTCCAGTGGAGTGAAAGGTATCCAAATTACTGCTCCACAGGGTTATGGAAGAGATGAATTATAACAGCAAAGGACTAGACAGGACCTAAACTAGAAGGTTCTTTTGGTCCCACTTTCATTTGAATGTGTATGTGCCAATCTGTAAACCAGGAGATGTACTCAGGAATAGGAAGAGGGACAGTACATTTTAGTTTGGAATTGCAGGCTTTATTTAATACCAGGGTTCTGAAAACTGGAGGTGGGGAAGGGGGAGTGTGGGGTTTAATGAGTAAAAGCAGAGCATGTCCATCTTTCTATCCACGCAGAGAAAGACCTGTGGACAGGGACATGAAGTGTGAGAGCAGCTGACCTTTGTTCCTGTTGAGAAATAAGCAGTTTGCTGAAAAATGCACTGAACTATTAAGAAGAGCTTATCTGTCAGTGCTGATAAGACCAAAATATGATTTGTATCGTTGGAGAAGCTTCTCTGAGTGTTTTTGGTGCAGGTTATCTTGATGGTGTTTTGAGAATGACTCACTGCAGGTTAGTTCTTAACCACAGCAGTGCCTAGAGCACAGATTCCTGCTTCTGAGGGAGCTGGGAAGGGGCTGCTTTAATAATTTGTCTTTGGTTTATCATCACTGCAGTGAGGAGCTCTGTGCTGGATTGGCCAGGAAAGGTCTAATTTTCAGTTTTAATTGTACCTAACAGCCAGTATAGCAACATCAACTTGGGCAGGAGGAAATTGGAAATGTATGAACATTACAGAACTTCAATTTTTTAGCATTGTTAAAGTGCTCCTGCTCTGACAAGCTTGCTTACGTGCCCTGTGAAGATGTTATGTAAGCTTTGTCCTGAAGCTCCAGTCTGTCCTCCCTTGGGACTGCTTTCCTAGTGAATATTTTTGATGAAAGCTTATCTTTACCTGGGTTATATTCTCTTTCTTCACAAGCTACTTTACTAAAGGGAGTATTCTTGCAAATATACCTTTTTCCATGCATTGCTTGGAAAGAGAAAAATTCATGTGGTTTGGAGTAGCAAAAGCACAGCACAATGTTTTCAAACATTTCTTAAAGGGCACAGTGAACTTGAAATGTTAGTGAGTTAAAAGATTAATGTGATAAGTGCCTCAAGGTTCTCTTGAACTAGCTGTGATTATGTAAGTGTTGTTTGTTATTTTAAAATAACTCATAGCATGGAAATTAGCATGGTGGATTGGATTATTTACTCATCCATTTCTGGTCAGTGTCAGTGCTATCTTGGGCTAGATAGAAAAATCCTGAGTAAGATGCAAGACCTGAAGCAGATTTTTTTTAGAAAGTTTCTTAACTCTGATCAGTATGAATTTTAAATAAGCATAAAGATTTTTAGTTGGTGCCCTCTATCCCTTTTAAAAAGTAAAGACTCTTGCAGTTTGGAGCTATTATGTGTTGTGCATAGAGTAAATAGAAAAATGTTTTGCTTTCAGCTATAATCTTTCTTATTTGAAACAATATTCAACAAAGTTGTAAGGTATTAGAAGTGAGCTTCCTAAATTGTTGCTGCTTCTATGAATGATGCCTTTTTCTGTTTGATACAAAATGAGAAGTGTTTTTTGTCTTAACTTACAAAACCCACAGCCTGAAGTGAGCTGCCTGAATGAGAGCAAACACTGCACTGGGCTGGCAAGAGCACTGGGGCTGGGATAATTGGAAAGATTCCCATTCTGGAAGCAAAGATGGGAGATGTTGGGGGCTGGGTGGGTCCCTTTGTTTACTGAACACCCAGAATCAGTGTTTGGGGGTTGTTTTCAAAGTGCTGACCTGCCTACCTGAAAGAAGAGCTCAGGGCTCATGCTTTCAAATGTAGCTCTCAGTGGGGTTAGAGCAGCTGGTAGGAAATGGAGCCAGGCCTGCTCAGCAGAAAGGAGATAAAACTTGCCAACTCTCCCACTTAGCCAAGGCAGGTAAGAGGTGGAGGGGCATGGGACCTTCTCTCCCTCCTTTCCACTGATGTAAAATTCTAGGAGTGCATTGGCAAAGCTAATTTTTTCAAATAGATGTTCTGCACATATTTTGGTCATCACCTTGCAGCAAAATGTTTTTTTTCCTAATGAAGTCACGTCCTGCAGAATGGTGTTTTTGTGAGAGCATGATCCATTTTCAACAGAGTGGTAGAAACCTCTGCAGCAGTGAAGCTGCTCTCAGCTTTTGCTGCCTCTTGCTATATGAGCAGGAGCAGATCTGTCACAGAGCTCAAATTTCCCACATAGGCAGAGTTTTGTCTTTTCTGGAAATGTATTGATTCATATTTTGAGCATCTCTTCTCTGCTTTTTTAGTACCTCTTGGACTCAGTTCTTACTCACTCCCTTTCTCTGCGTTATTCTTAACTCTCTTGTCAGCAGAGTTAACAATTTCTGTGTCTCTGCAGGGAGTAATGGGCAGCTATTGCAAGAACCATTTTCTGGCACAAGTTGTTCTTGTTGTAATTGCTTTTGAATTCTTATTACTTGTTTAAACTGTCTTCCAGAGACACTCTGATATGAGCAGTGTAGTAAAAGGGAAGATAAATCTTTTGGGTAGGAAGAAATATGAAATTCTGGATTTACTTGAGTTATTCCCTGCTGACCAAGTTGATTTATTTTCTGTTTTAATGAAACAGTCATCCTCTTGCTGTGATACACATCAAGCTCTTCAGTGATGGCTTGAAATCCTGCTAACTTTTCTAAGGAGGGCAGAAATGGGGTGTCTGGCTTTCACTGAGAGCATGTTCAGTATCTGCATCCTCAGTTAGAGAAGTCAGCTGTTCATCCAGTTAACTGGGACAGCTTTTGGGAATACTTCACAGCTCTGCTCCTGGCTCCATTATAAGATGATGCTTTAACCTAGTCATGAGTTTTTTGTACTCAGTTTTGCTACTGTGTTTGCAAATGACATTTGACTCGGTGCTCTTTGTACTCCCAGAGATAAAGCTCTGTGGCTTCAGGTGGTTTTCTGCAAATGCAGCAGCCAAGGTTGATGGCATCAAGCCTATTTTGTGACAAGCCTTTCATTTAGGCTTGATGGTTTCCAGTGTGACTTTGGCAAAGACATCACCTGCCTTCTGGAGAGCTGGCCCACTTGTCAAGGTCACACAACACCTTTTGGCTCACTTGTCTGCAAGTACCTGGCAAGGGGAAATGCAGTTGGCACTTTGTAATAAGTGATATATTTGCAAGTCTGGTTTTTTTTTTTTTTTTTTTTTGTTTTTTTTTTTTTGTTGTTTTTTTTCCCCTATTTGAATAGACATAGGTCTTGGAAATGCACATGCTCCTGGATGGCTTGTGACAGCTGCTAAAGATAAACATGCTCTTTCTCAATGTCATTTGAGTGTAGTTAGATAGTTAAAATAGCTTTTTCTGTTCCAGAAATATCTGTCTGATTTTTGTATTCTGTTCTTTTCAGTGGTGGTGTGTCCAGGTCAGCAGATTTTCACAGATTTGTAGAATACCAGGTTGGAAGGCACTTCAAGGTTCAGCCTTTCCTGAGAAAAGCCTGGTCTGGACAAGATGGCCCAGCACTGGGTGCAGCTGAACCTTAAAAGTGTCCAGTGTTGGAGGAAAGTTCAGGTGAACCCTTAACCAATATACATCCTGAAAACCTAAACCAGAATGTCTGAATCTACAGCACAGTTGAGTGTTTACCAGAAATGACTTTCATACTCTAGTACCCCTGTGACGTTAGTAATTGTCAGAGACATCTGATATACAATGTAAAAGAGCTGCATTTTTGTGTCTTAAGGTTATAAGGGCTACAAAATAAATATTTGGCCCTTCAGAATTCAACCATCAGAAGGACAGTTACCAAAGTTTTAGCATCTGTGTCAGTCTGTGGTTTTTGTCAGGGAGAATGGGATGCTTTTGGTATTAAGTTGGGATTCAGTTCTATGGTGTGACTAAATCATTACATGGAATTTGATGGAACCATATCTGGCAAGAATCTTGCTGACAGCCTCAAGTTTGTACGTGGGTTTTTATAGCTTAAAGGAGCTGTCTCTCACTAGGTTGTTGCTTATAATTTTCTGTGCTTAGTAATTTGAAATTGTTAGGTTTGTATATGCTGTCCCCTGCATTTTCCCTCCTTGCTGTGCCAGGGGAGTGGGGACTTAGCTGAAACAAGAAGGAAATAACCACCTTCTCCTCCTCCTCCACACACTGCTGCGTTTGTCAGAGGCAGCTCAAGGGCTCAGGTTGTCCTGCTGTTGTGGAGGAGCTGCAGTTCTCTTCTGTCTGAACAATAAGCTTTGTATCTGTTTGTACAGTAATGAACTGCTTTTGTTTCCTTCAGGAACCTGCTCTGCTGTCTGGAGCGTTTCCATTTACAGACAACCCTTGCCAAATTAATTTTATTTAATTATCTCCCAGGGCTAAGCTTGAATACATTTTGTGTTAAATTCACCGTTTCTCCCTCTTCTGAACGAAATGGACTTAATATCCTTGTTAAAATCTGATTAAAACTAAAATTGAGTTTTTTGAAGTCTGATTATCCCATGAAATGGAATTTTTAAACCTAATTATGAATGGATTTGCATACATTCTTAGCACCATTGAAAAGAAAGTTGAAATAAATTTATTAATGAAATCTTCTTCTACTGTCTCTTTGGGCCATGGTGATTGCTGGAGAGTGAGGGAGAAGGAAGGCAGAATGAAAACTCCCCCTCTTTTGAAATATACCCTCTCCCCTCCCAATTAATTCCAGAGCTGTTTTGACCCTGTCTCATTTTTATTCTTCCCTGCCACACAGCCCAATTTAGGTAATTGACAGCCTTTCAGAGGGTAACTACACAGTAGAGCTGGTTTCATGTATTTAAAACCCTTGTGCTTTCTGAAGGGAGGATGTAGTGGGCAACTTTTGTTTCCACTGTTATGTTTTTTCTCTCTTTCCTGAGGTAGCCCTGACACCTAATCAATAGGCAGCTCTGGTTTCTCCTTTCTGAGGAGCTGTATATTGAAGTGTTTGTTTTAAACCTGCTAAAAATGGATAGTTTGACAGATTCTGTTAAATGTGCACATGGAAATTGGGGTTGTTTATGTAGTTCCCTGAGTTTGCAGCAAAAAGGTTTCTTTGAAGGATATATTTGAATCTCTCAGTACAGTAATTGTGCCCATCACTTCAGGATTTTGCCAGTCCTCTCTAGGAAAAGGTGTTCCAGTGCAGGAAGTGTCTGCTTGTCTGACGTGGTGCAGAGGGCAGCAGGATGCCTGTGCAGGGAGGTGGTTTCATGTGGAGGCTCCTACTTGTAGAACATTTCTGAGTGTTTCTTGTACTGATTGAAGAGTTCTTCTCCTTACATGAAAGGTACAACTTGAAGGTGTGACTTTTTTATTTTTCAGCCAGTCATCCTCTTACCCGGACTTACAAAAAGCTCTTTGCCTTTTAAGCATTAGTTACAAAATTTTTAATAGTGTCTTCTCTTTGTCATGTGCTATGTGCAGATTTTTTTTCTCCTTGACAAAAATATAGTAAATGTGGTGGAAAAAAGATTTTGGCAGAAGGAGAGAGAAGAAATCCTGGTCTTGATGCATGACTCTGCAAAGAGTAAATGCTCAGCATGTGGCCAAGTGTTCTGTAAGCATTTGCATTTGCAAATTTGCTTTCAAGTACAGAGGGACTTGTTTTCCATATGCCTTTGTGTTTTCATTTTAATCTTTGCACAGGTTTTGTACTAAACACAGTGGTGGTATCAAGTTCTAGAAGAAATGTGGATTTCTGGCTCTGTTTCTTTGGGATGCTTCTGAAGTGGGGAGTTCTATGAGAGAAGCTGTGGCTCAGCAGAGGAAGGAGAGTTGAGCTAAGATTTGAGAATATTTTTAGCTGGCACGTGCTCAGGTTATAAACCAGAACGGTTGAAGTAAATTAAAAATTTTCTTGGTGATGTAACAGGAAAACCTGAGAATTCAGACAAGTTTTGGAGGAAAGTAGCTGACTCAGCTACTCTGCACCAGCGACTTCAAATTATTTTGTGGTTTAATGGCTGCAGCTTTCATTTGTGCTTTCTGAAACTGTTGTCCAAAGACAGGTGCATAATGCTCACTATATAAATGGGACTCCCTTGCAGTATCTTCCCAATCAAGTGTCAGTGAAATCTGAGGAGATGGGAATATCTGATGCACCTTCTCCTCAATAGTGGAGCTGTTGTACAAAGCTGCAGTCACACCAGCAGTGAGCAGAATCTGGAAGCTGAAGATCCCAGAGAAGCTAGGAGATCTCAAGGAGGGTGGATGTTTTGAAGGCTTTGGGAAAGCTGTTTAATTCTTTTATTCTTCCCTGATTGGTTCTGTAGCATTCATTTGCTGAAAAAGGAAAAGTAACTGGTTTGTGGGTAGTCCTGTATCACACAGCATGATGAAGCAAGATCTTGAAGGTAAATGTGAATGAAAGGAAGGGTGTGAAAGTGGTGTGAAAAAGGGGTGTTTATTTCTTTTAGCAGAGAGAATAGGAGCTTTCTCTTCTGTGGATACATTTCAAGCCTTGCCAGTGTTTATCATCTGATCTTATTAGTGCCTCCCCCAGCAGCTTCAGGCACTGAAAGTGCTCTAAGGTAGCAGCAAGCCAAGATGATGTCCAAGTGTTTAGGACACCAGTGCAGTCCTTACCTGAATCCCAGTCCCAGGAGCCATGGCAGACACAGGGAAGCCACAATTGCTTTTGGCTGCTCTGACCCCTGTGCTGGATGCAGGTACCTGAGCTGAGTGAGGGTTGTGAGAGCAAGCTGGCAAAAGCAGAAGAGTAATTGTTGAAATGCCACTGTTTACATCTGTAATGCAATTACACTTGAGCAGTTCCACTTTCTGAGAGCAAGTCCTCAAGTCAGCTTCTATCTCCTTCTGCCATGAATTATTCATTCCTTGTGGATGAGGGTGATTGGGGTTTGGCTTTCACAGGCAGGTTTATTATATCCACTTAGCTCCAACTGCTTTGGCATGCTCCAAGCTTTAGTTATTTTCCCAGCATTTGTTCTTAGCATTAATTGTTCTTGATGTTAAAACTTTTGGACTATGGAATTCAGCTCTGGTTTTGGGAGTAAGAGTCTGAGGGGATGGAGAGTGTTCGTTTCTTTCTTTTGATTTTCTTTGCAGCAAGCATAGAAAGAGCTTTTTATTTAAATCTGTGCTAATTGCTGAGTCTGAGGCTAACTGTTGTATTATCACCATGTGTCAAAGAACTTGGATATGAGACACTTGGTATGTGTGGCTTGGGAGCTTTGGATGTTAAGGAAATAATGCAGAATTTCAAAACAAGGTGGGATTGATGTGCTCTGCCTTTCAGGGAGAGTGGCTCTGAGGGCTGCTGAGATTGGGATATCATAACACGGGGTGCCACCACCTCTGCAGCAGCAGTGGCACTCTGGGTTTTTCTGTTCTGACAGCTTGAGTTGTCTGCTTTGTACTGGGACTGCAGCACTCAGGTCTTGCTGTGTCTCATGTTAGTGATGCCTAGAGCGGATGTGCTAATGGGCTTCCATTAAACTTTCCATTTTAAATGTTGTTTGTCCTTCACTTTGAATATTAAATTTTTAGAAACTTAAAAAAACCCCGAAAAAGTATGAGAGAATTACTGCATTTGTTTAAAGTTCTGAAAGCTTTTTTTAGCCAAACAGTTCAAAGAGCGCATCTCACTAATCAGAGGAATATTTTTGCGTCCCCGGGGTGGTCACAGTGTTTTAATTGGAACTCAGGCTTCTTTGAAGTCCTTTTTAATCCTCCCTGAGCTGGGCGAGAGGGTTTGAAGACAGCACTGTAAATCTGAAATTTCTTTGGTTTATTTACATGTGTCTGGGGACGTGTGTAATTTGTTTTCTTGGATGAAGCCCGTGGACAGCTGAGTGGGAAATGTGCTTCCTTAAGTGGGGAGGCCTGAGCCAAAGGTGGGGGTTCTGCACAGTGAGCTCACGTGCTCCTGGATTTGTTAAAACCAGGAACTGAGCAACAGGCTCTGAATGGGAAATGAGCTCCGTGGGAAACAATGTGGTAGCTAAATATGAGACAAAAAGCTGGGATTTAAACTCATGTTTTAGGATTAACTGATTAGTATGGCTCTCAAAAATGGTGTTGCATACTGATATGACTTTTACCAGTTAGGAAGTAAAAGATTGAGGGGTCAGTGCTTATGATTGATAGCTTTAATAAGCTATTAAATCAGTGTGAGGTTTCATTTTTCTACATTGAACTAGACTGGGTGTCCCTAATGATATTGCTTAGTCTTTGTGCCTCAGTTTCTAAAATTCAGGCCTTGCTTTGGTCTGGTTTCAAGGATTATCTAGTCCTACCTCAGATGTTTCATGCACTGGATGTAACTACCACAAACAGAGCTTCAGTGGCAGCTGATGCCTTTTTGCCATCTTAATACAAATGCCCCGTGGCTGCTAGCAGCAGAAGCATTTTCCTTAGGCATTGTCTAATTTTGTTGTTCTGCTATTGATTTTCATGATAAATATAATCATTTTTCAGCTGTGTTTTCTGTACTTCAGCAAGGCTTTTAACGTCTCACATTTGCTGGAGCTTGGATGTTTTATGTTCTGCTTCTGGCAGAGGTGAGACATAATCTTTTACTGAATTTGGGTAGTTTTTAATTAATCAAAGCTACATGCTTAACCTCAATTTTCTAGCTGAAAGAATAATTTAGAATTCCAGCTGAACATACAAGCAGTGTGCTTTTCATTCTTTCTAAAATTGTTACCATAAATTTACCTGTGTCTGTTATTGTATTGATATTTAAAAAAAACCCAGTTAAAATAATTTTTACTGTAGCTTAAAGTTGCAGTTTAAAGTGGCCATTCCTGGCACGAGATTGAATATGTGATTGTAATCAGAAGTAGATAATATATGGGATGTCAAATCACTTTATATAAAAGCAGTTGAAAATATGGTCTAGACTCTCCCAAGGACCTGTCTTCAGCCATTATTATTATTTCCTCTTGCTCAAGGTTAGGGGCTTTGTGTTACTGCTGGCTAATATTTTCAGCTGATAAGAGTCTGGGTAAACAACAGGATCAATAAAGATGTTAAAAACAATACAAGGACTTAGGTAAATTATTATTCTGCAAGGATTATCTCAGACAGGTGTCAAAAGAACAAGACCATCAATTCAGTGCAATCTGTAAAATAGTCAAATGTACATAAATTGTCAATAGCCAGCCTTGGCTGCTGTAGGAGCTCTCCTGTCAGCCAGGAGCCCTGGCTATCTGCAAAAATGATGTCTCTGTTGGTAATTTCCATGGAGGTAGAAGTTATGCCAGAAGGACATGCTGGATACATGCAAATTATATTTGTTTTTAGGTTTTGGAATATTTTGTATCTTGTCCCTGTGTCCCACTCCTCCTTCCTTGAGAAGAAGCTGATGATGTCTGTTTCTAGTCTGGTCTAGGTCTCTCTTCAAATGTCTTGAGAGTGACTTTGCAGAATGGAACCAGCAGAGGTTTGGTAAAATTGATTTTTTAGCTGTCAGGGTTCTTTCCCAGTTTTGTATAATCCTGGTAATTGGCCTGTAATGGTTTTCAGGGTTTCTAATGACCCACTGTTGGAAGATACATCTGTCTGTTTGGAGTTTCTTTCCAATGAACATACCTTTGTATTTCAGTGTGGTTTTCAGATACTATTTTTTTTTGTTTGTTGCTCTTTATAACTATCCAAATGCCTTGAAAATCTAAGGATGTAGAATACATAATTGGTGTTTTGCTGACATTCTGTTCTTTAGATTAGTTTGATTTGCCCTCACCTTCCTCATGAAGTCTCTTGGCTCCCCTGTTCACACTGTCCTCTCAGCCCAACCTCAGGTTGCCAAAATGATTATTCCAACTCCAGTGACAAATAGAAACTATAGGGAAAAACAACCCTGCTTATGACTCCCTAAAAGGAGTTTTTATTCATTTTATGACATTATTTTTCCCTTCAGCTGTTGCTTTTTTCTCAGATAAGGTTTGTGATTAGGAAGAGCACTTAAAATGTCTTTTGCTGCAGTAAAATGAAATATTACATTATTAAGTGTGTTTACATTTTGTGCTTGAAGTCTTAAGGGCAATAGGTAGAAAATTGTTTCCCACAATAATTTCCTTTCAACATCGTCATTAATATATAATTACATTCACTTAATTGTGAATTGAGAAAATACATTTGCTTCTCTAATTGTGAAGATTGTGCTGATATCTCTGGTAGCATGAGAGCAGTAACAGCCAGTTTTAAAATCCCTTTTGATCGTTTCCAACTTCAATACTTCAGTGCTACTGCTGGTGAATACCTGAAAGGTGCTTTAGAAGTTTGTGTGTTTTTTTTTCTTTCTCTTCAGTGTCTAATCTTAAGGTTTAAGACCTTAAGAACTCTTTATTTTCTTGTGTAGGAAAAACATAGGACAAAGAATATTTCACAGTTTTGTAGATACCCTCCCTGTGTCTCCAGATGTATGTTTAATGCCTTATTGCTGCCTTATAAATGGTTGCATTTTATGAAGGTCTCTTGATGACTCTGTGAAATTTTTGTTTCACCATGACCTCTAAAAGCTCTGAATTATGTCATGTGATTGAGCATGCAGTGGCAAACCCCAAAGGTGAGTATTTTTATCTTCCAGATCAGCAGTCTTGGTGCTGCTGTGAGTACATTCCCTCTGCTTGAGGTCTCTGAAAGCCTTTCACTGGTAAGGTTCCATTCCACTGTGCAATGTGTGCTACCACGTTTCTGTGGATTGTTTTGTGCTTTCTCTTAGAGCAGTGGTAGGGATGAGAAAGGACTGCTGAAATGTTTCCCAATGGTTAATTTTTCTTCCAAAGTAAGATTAATTTTACCTTGTTGAGCCCTTACCTGTATCTTTAAAGCAGAAATGAAGCTTGAACAGTGCGTTGTTAGGATGCCATAACTTTGGGAGGAAAAAAGCTTTCTTCATTAAAATCCAAAGAAGTTATTAACTGGAATCTAAGATAGTTTTATTCCTTTTTTTTCCCCTCCCCTCTTCAAATTATAGCTTGATTGGATTAATTGCTAATTTTGCAATTGCTTCAAAAGAGACATATCAATTGTCTTTAGAATTGTCAAGACACTTATAAACACTTCATATGTTTGCTTACAAATAAGTTGTTCTGCTTCAAGTGGTTAATGGGGACGTTTGCTTTGGTAAAGAGCAATTGGTTTTGTTGATTCTATCTGTACACAAATAAGAGCTCTCTAAATGAGGGGAACCTTGGCTGAGATTGCTTATTGCTTTCACTTCAGATTTCCTCCATTTACTTTGTACATAAAATGTTAAGCAGCCACTTTGTTGGAGAAACAGTCTCAGGTATACCTTAGTTTTGTGGGTTTGACAGCTCTTCGCACCTTTATTTGAATGAGTAAAGGTTTGTGACTACTATTCAAAACATTTAATCAAAGTGTTACAAAGCACTAAATGTGTCCTAATTGCCTGGAAACATTAAAGAAATTTAAAATTTTTTTTTTTTTTTTTTTTTTTTTTTTTTTTTTTTTTTGTGACTAATGTGTGTAGGAGATTCCAAACCATGTGCATTAGTTAATGTAGTCAGGAATAGGAAGGGAGGATGTAGTCATGGAGGTATGAGCAGACACAGGTAACTGCCTGGACTGGAGCTTGGAGGGGCTTTTCTGCAGGAGAAGTGTGTTGTGAAAATTAAATCTTAGAACTTCCATGTCTGGACACCAGATTTTAGTGGTAATATTTTCCTCTGGTCTGGTGAAGAGGAGCTAAGGAGTCCTCCCAGGGAGGCAATGCATATTTTGAGGAGAAAGGGAGACTAAGCAATTTGTTGCTTTCTCATAACAAACATGGAGTTAATCTGACCAAATGAAACGTAAGGATTCTGTGCTGTATCCCAGAGGTCTGCATGAGCTCTTGTGATTATTGATATTTGCTGAACTTTCTTGCAGGGTGAGTCCTTCCAGGAACTGAGCTGCTTTTGGACTTGGTGAAGCTTCAGGGGTAGACAGGAGTCCTGTAAACCAGAGCTAGAGGAGTTAAAGCAGTTGAGGAGATCAAATATACAAAGAGGATGTTTGAGACTCACTTCAAACATACAGGAAAAGACTGTTACAGGCATTCCATGGCCTTTCTAATCATACAGAAATATTTAAAACAACTAAACTGCCTTTCCAGAAATCTTCTCTTGTTGTCATGTTATTGTTCTGTTTGTTCTTCAGATGCTGTTTTCCTGCCTAAAATGAAGATTAAATTATTTTTATAAAAGTAGAAAAGGATTTTCTTGTGGAGAGCAGAATTTCAGAATCTTATTACATTTCCTTGTACATTATACAAAAAAAGATACGGAACAAAATAAATATTTTCTACTTCTGGGAGATTACCTTAAAAAAACCCCAAACAAACAACAAACCAAAACCCAGAAAACCACCTGGAAATTGTTTTTCATAGAAGAGAATTAAGCAGATGTGGGCTCCCTTTCTGTGCCTTATTGACACACACTTTAATAAGAACATTGGTCTCTGGTCTTTGTCAGTTAATTATGTTTAAGTGTCAAACTAAAAATATTGTGCCAAAAATCTGGTAATGTTCCATTTCAATTTAGTATGACTTACTCGAGACAACCAAGCTTGTCACTGTGTATTTATACTGAGCTAAATCTGTGAAGAGAAATATTAATTCAGCAGACTTTCAAAAATAAGTAATTCTGTGTAATTTAGTGTTATAAATGGGGTATAGTTTGGTAGTTTGAATCAAATGTAATTAAACAAAAAGCAGTAAAGAACTCAGTCCTCCAGACATAGTTGATGAAGTGCCTGTTTTTCTCTTTAGTTTACTTTTGTCTTGCACTTTCTTACTTAAAATTTAATGTCTGATCTCTAGCTACGATCAAAACTCTTCCTTTGCTGTGCATTTTGAAACATTTTATAGAAGCAATAAGAAGTTGACATTCTGATAAATTATAAATTAAAAATTTTTTCTTTAACATTTTCATCTACTTAGAGAGTCTTGGTTTAATGTTACTTCGACAGCTAATTCTCAGTGTGTAACTGTCACAGTTTATCCTGAAATGGTAATAGATCCTTAACTAAGAACAGAGTGTTCCTCCAAATCCTGGGAAATGTCAGTTGTGTGCATTAAAAAAAAAAGACATACAAAATAGCATCAGCTGTTTTCCTCAAAAGTTTAAAAAATGTGACAGTGGGCCCTAAAAGTTATTGTATGATTTGGCTGGACATCCCATTAAGTTAATTTTTCACTTCATTTGAATGGTTTATGTTTTTATCATTCTTAAATTGCTCCTTTTCAAATTATGCTTCAAAGGAAGGCAGAGAACTTTGGTTGCCAGCAGTTTTGTCCCCTCCTGTCTCACTGTGCTGGAAACTGCTGGACTAATTTGCTCATTTAGGGCAAAAGAAAACCTCATCCAAATTGGACTTAAATTCAAGTGTTTTATGAATTTTGCTTAAGGAAGGTGGGGTGTCTCAGGATGGGAAGGTGGGACAGAGGAAGAACATTCTAGCTTTTAGTTCCTTGTGCCTTAGCCAGGAGAGGGGAACTGAAGGCAGGGATTTTCTTCTGCATTTTGGAAGCCCCTATTTCGTTTCTTCACGTGCACGTTGTGATCACAAAGCACGTGTATCAGTTTATTAATCAGTGCCCTGAATGGGGTTGTTCTGGTCCCTTTGCAGGTTTTTGCATGGCTGGTGCACACGAGCTGTGGGGTGGTTGGTGGTTACTCCCTGGGGAAGGAAGCTGCCTGCAGGTTTGCAGAGCAAACACAGTGGCACTGCTCAGCTTTTCAGAAAGGCAGTTCTGGCTCTCTTTGGGTCAGGGCAGGGTTTCAAACTTCCCTCAACAAGCCATGATTCCAGTAGTGTTGGAAAGCTGTGCTGTCACAAAGAACCTCTTAAAGCAGATTCCTTGGTTTTCTAATACTGCTTTTGATATCAACTGTTCCATAGGGAATGGACAAAGCTTAGCAAAAATCATAGACATCAGCCAAGGCTCTCAAGGCCAGAACATGTTGCTGTGTGCTGGGATGCTGACAAATTTCTCTCTTTGCGTGGCATTGTTTGCAGAAACTCGTGCAATGAGAGGCCTGGTTACAGCTGGTTGCTGTTTGCAGTGCTTTGGGACTTGACCAATTCTCTTCAAATTGAAAGCTTTGATTTAATTTTATTGTGCATGCAGCATTGTTCCTCTGCTTGGATCTGTGGAAATTTGGCTTTTGCCAAGTTGCTGAGGCTCAGGATACGGTGTAGACCTTGGAACCAGGCTTTGAAACCTCTCAATTAGGACAGCAGAGTGCATGCAAAGGTGTCTTTGGCTCTGATCACCTGATATGATTTAGTGTTACAGAAAATGAACTTTTCTTTACGGGGGATTAATACCCATGGACTTTGTTTTCTGTTACATAGCTATGCTACTCCACTTAGAAAGAAAAAAAAATAATAAAAGCTGTTTAATGCCAATAAAACATTGTCCAGAACTGAGTGTAAACCTAAAGCTGCCAATTGCTGGAACTGAGATTGGAAGCTGATTGTTAGTTTGAATGGCTGAACAGATGAGGATGATTGTTTTTTACTGGAAATCGGTCAGGAGCTGTCATTACTAGAAATCTGTGGCTTCTATAGTACTCTTTCATTTTACTACTGGATTAATTTCAGTTCCTGAAGTCAGTCCTAATAGATTATGGTATGAGTTTCTGGAAAAAAAAAAAAAAGGAAAAAATCAAGGCAGATACACTTTTTTTGTACATTAAAAACAGAATATCTGAAATTATTTCACTGGTGTTGAGGGCTGGCACTCAACATGACCAGAGAGCTTCCTGATATTAGCTATGCTTATGATAAATCTGCTGTATTTGGGTGATTTATTAGAAGCTTAGAGCTGCATTTTTCAGAGCCTTGTTGACTTGGCATTACATTGTACAAAGATTTTTCCTGCGGAAATCATTTGTGTCTGCTTACAGCTTCTTCTTGCCAAACAGACTTAGGTGTGCCCAGTCCATTTCCCTGGTGTTCCCTCTGATGCCCAGCCATTGGTAGCCCTCAGTAAAGAGCTGGTGAACTGCTCAAGTTAAGGATCCTTTTAGGCTCAGCTACAAGACTTTGAAATGTAATTTAATGCTGCAACACATTTTGAAATCCAGGTGCATGTTGGCTTAAAACTGACTTTTCTCTGCTAACAGAATTTTATTTTCAGATGTTTTAGCCAAGCTATCTCCATGTTGTGTCTTGGTTTCTTCTCGTAATTCCCTTGGTTAGTGAGTGTGATGTCCTGTCCTGAGTGATTCCTTTGCTGCAATCTGTGCCTCTGTTGTCTGATGGGAGAACATTTCCATCTCTTTAGCTGTATATTGACTATTAAGACTTGGATGTAACACAAGTGGTGTTAGAGGCCTCAAAATTTTTTGCTGAGGAAGGATAAAGGTTTGTAATTCTGGAAGTGAAATGCAGGAATCTTTCAGCTGGGGTTGCCAGAATGGAATTCTATCTGCACCAACTCAGCGTTTAACTAATTTTCACTCAACTGGAAGTGACAGATGATTAAAGAGGAAAAGCTATGCCTTTTTTTTTTGATGTGAGTAGTTGCCTGAAAAATATTTTCATCAGAAAAATCTCTAGTCCTAGATCCAGTCAGAATCCAATGATCAAGCTCAAGGCACTTCTCCCTGTTCAGTTTTTGGAGTGGCAGCAGCCTCATTCCAGCTCTGTATTTCAGTGTAGACTCTGACCAGGCCTGCTTTCATCTGCCAGCAGCGGTGGAACCTTGACTTGCTTTTTGGGGCACATGATAGATTGTGTGCCTGCAGATTTCACTGCTGCAAAACTGACTCCCCACTTGCTCCCTGTGAAAAGCCCTTTCAAGGTCTGGGTTACTCTTCCCCTTTTTGGGTGGTGCATCTTGGTGGAGCAAAGGGATGTATGTACCCACTTCATACAGGGGTGCCCGTTCCAGCTTCCTTCCCTTTTGCTTCTGTTTTAGGGTGGGAAAACCTTTCTGATGCTCAAGACAGTTTTTATTTTTATGACTTCAAGAGAGGCCTCTGAAAGAGCAGTCTCCTCCTGCAGAGGCTGTTGATGTAGTCCATGGAACTGCCAGTCTGGAGTTATCTTGATCCCATTCCATTACCTTTAAGCATTTGTCATTGGATTGGATGAAAAAATAAATCTATTTCTTGCAGCTGTGGAGTTGTTGCTAGCGGGTCTGTAAAAATCTCTGATCTCTTTGACAGGGAAAGTTTATCAGTGACATCTGAAGTGTTACCCAGAGCTGAGGGATTCTGGGTTTTTCTCCTGTGGCTCTGGAGTCATGGTGTATGTGAAGGACTCAAGTTAGCACACTGGTAACTCTGTGGGAACACTGCTTTGAGTCACCTGTCATGTATCTGAACATCTACACTCTCAGAGGGTGGTCAGCAGTAGCCAGAGTTGTTGAATTGTGCAGACTGCATTTTGATTTATTTCCTCCTTTTCTTACTCTCTTACTACTAATGCTGTGCTCATCCTGTGATGGCTTTAGATTTTATGGGAGCTGGACAGGCTGCAGCTCTGTGTTGTTCTAAGGGACTGCAACAGGTTTGGCCCCAGGAAATCACCTTGGCTGCTTTTGGTGAGAGCTGTTTCATGGCTGTGTGTGGAATATAGATTTGCAACCAATGATTCATTAAAAATTTTTATTTTGTTTTAATTGTGTAGGACACCTGATGATCTCTCGAGGCAAATTGTGGCCCTGCAGCAGAGGGAGCTTGCCCTGAAAGAGCAGAATTCCACCTTCATGAACAGGTGAGTGATTCCAGGAGGGGATGCTGGTAGCAAGACCCTGCTATGTTAAAGCCCAGAGAAAGGAAACAAGGGCTGCAAGCTGAGAGACCAGCTCTTTATATTTCCTTGATGTTCCATGGAGCTTTCTGTGCCACCTTCTATTCTTTCCCATCCTGATAAAGGGCTTTCTGCTTACTGAAATCCTTTCAGGAAGAAAAAGATGAATAACTGTGGATGATGCAGTGAAGAGTTAGTCAAGCTTTATGTTATGAGTGTTTGCAAGGGGAAGTGAGTTGCTTTCCCCAGACCATTTAATCTGGGAAGGAAATGTCACAAAGCAAAATGTGCCAAGTATCTGTCTGGGCATGGGAAAGGGAGTAGGAGCTCTGAGCACTGGGAGTTGTCTGCTAGAAGGACCAGGTTGTAGAGATGGTGAAGGAAAAGGATGTTTGCAGGTCTGGTGGCAAAGTGCTGCCAGGCTTTGAGAGAAGCAGTCTGTTTGTGGAGTGAGATGGTTGTTTGAAACATGAGGGTGTTTAAACCATTGCCCTCCTGTGGGAGTGAATGTGTAATGGGGAAATGAATTTGCCAGAGCTAAACTTTCCAGGCTGTTGCTTCCACAGCCTTTCTGAACACAGTTCCACAGCATGCCAGGCAGTGCTTCTCACCCTCGGTGCACATCTTCTTGCTTCCTTGTTTAATTCCACACATTAGGAGCCCTCTGTTAAAGCCATTCTTGTGAAAGCAATACCTCTGTCTTTCAAAAAGACCCTGGACTGTTTGCACTGCAGGCTTGTGGCTCCCTTGGCTGAGCAACAGGAGTGTGGGGAATTTCAGCCTTTGGTGTAAAAATGCTGAATGCAAAGCAGTCAATGCCATGTTGAGCTCTGTGTGGGCACACTTAGCTTGTCTGGGCAGCATTTCCTGATGTGTCTCCTGAGATAGGTGATGATGCTGTTTTGGGCTCCACCTTCCTAATGATGGGTAGGATTCAAGCAGGGTGGTAAAAAGTTTTGGCTCTGCTGCTGCTCTTAATGAAACTGTTTAGTCATTTGTAAAATGGTTAGCTAAGTGTGAATTCCCAGGAGTGAGCCAGCCAAATTGCTGTGTGGTTTATCTGTGAAGTTTACAGGGGAGAAAAAATAATATCTAACCAATATAAAAAAGACATTCTGTATATTAAATCAAGCAAACCCTCAAACCCACAAGTGATTAAATGATAAAATAAAAGAATGATGGTAGTGTTTGAGTTATAGATTTAGGTTGTGTTTTTTTTTTTTAGGCTGCTTTTCACAGCCCTTCAGAGAAGTTATTTTTCTAAATTTATTAATGGCCAAGGGGAAAATGTCTGTTGAAAAAGCAGCTTTTTGGTAGTGCCTGTTTATCTAGATACAATTCTGCCAATTTAGTTTAAAAATAAAAACATGATTAAAATTACTTTTTGATTTCGAGTTAAATGGGCTGTAAAGCTGCTCAAATTAAAATTCTAACGTTTTCCTGATGTCAGTTCTGAAACTGATAATTTTGACTTTCTTCTATCACATACCTTATTCTGTCTTAAAAAGAAGGCAATAAGATAAATTTTTTAAAACCTTTCATTACGAGTGATTTGAAAGTTCTCAGTAGAAGGTTTTGAGTTTTTGGAAATAAAACCTTGTTAAGGAAGCAAACCTAATTTTCTCCTTTCCATAATTTTTTTCCAGATTTAGCTGATGGTCTTCTCTTTTATTTGTTTCATAATTGTGCTCGGAATTGCCTGTGTATTAGAGTAATTTAATATGTGATCATGCCTCCCTCTAGTGATGAAGCCCAGCACTTATTCAGCTTTCTATTGTTTGGGTTTTTTTCAGCCACAGGTTATTTTGCCCTTAGTTGAAATATGTTGTCTTTGGTGCTGATAGTGCAGTGCTTGATTTATTACATCAGTGGTTATGTGTGTGTAGAGCAATGAGCAGTACAAACACTACAAAATTTGTGTCTACCCTAAGAAGTTTAAGTTTTCTCCATTAAAATTAATGAATTGGCAGATACTTAAGAAAACATCATCACAAATGGCATCTGAATTTATTTTTATGGCAACAAAGGAGAGAATCACAGATAATCCTGGCTCACCTGTTGCTACAGTGCAAAACTGTGTTCAGTAGAAGAGATTTTTGAGTGTCGTGGTAAAGAGCGTTACATGGCTCCCTTCCCTACCTGGCAGATGTTGAGTCTTTGTGCAGTGGGGGTGTGTGTGCTCATCACCAAGCTTTTAAACACAGGCAGGAGAGTGCCTGAAGGTGTGTATGAGGGGGGTGTGCAAGCTGATTATTCTCTTTCTCTTTACACTGCAATCATCTTGGTTTGCATTCCCAGTGATGCTTTCCCACACTGTTCAGTGACTGGGGTAGACACTTTCCAGCTGCTATTTCTGCTTCCAGTGTCCTGTAGTTGATCTAGAGTGGGGAGTTATGGTTGATAAACACCTTTTCCAAATGGCTTCACCAAACAAAATTTATTTTTTTCTCATTTTTGCATTCTTGACCTGCTTGCCATTTTTTACTTTGCTTTCCATTTATTACCATTTATTACTGCTTTCCATTTATTACATTTCAGAGCCAGTGTTTTTGTAGTTAAAAAGGCAATAGAGATTATCCCACCACAAAGACAACATCACTATAAACCCATTTTTGCTGTGGTATTTCCCTGTGTGGGGATCTGCCCTGCAATCTGTGTTTTGTGTAGCCTGTGCAATTGCCAGTGTCTCCAGACCTCCCAGAGATCAAATGATGATGCATATCCTATTTGCTCCATCACTCACATTGGACACTTTTAGACACAGAACCACAGGACTGAATTTCCTGAGCAGTAGGTTTAAATCAATTTCTTTTAACAGTGATTGTTTACACGTCTGAGTTGTGTCGACTCCCTCGGAGCTTGCTATTTTTGCTAAGGGGAGAAAACCTTCCTGTGGTGCCAGCATGGGGCAAGAGGAGGGTCACTTTAGCACTGCACACATGGGCAGCAGCTCCCTTCTCTTGGCAACTTCAGGATGGCTGAGTAATGTAGCTGAAAGTGCCATTAATCGTGTGTGATGGACTCTCAGTGCTGCTTTGGAGTGTGTTGCTAGAAGTCGTATAAATAGAGTAAATTACACTTTCAGCAGCAGCAGCAGGAAGTGTTCTGGTGCTTTTTAACTGCAGAGCAAAGATAACAAACCAAAGGTTCAAAAGCTCAAAAGAAGATTGCTCAGGGCCACTTTGATAGCAAGAATTGTACCTGTTCTGCTATTTAGGGAAGGGTGATGGAAGGAAGGTGTTTAATTAGTGGGTCAGTTTAACCATGCAGCCACCATTAGTTAGAGCCCATTTTCCCCCCAGTTGTGACTGCTGTGGGTGTGGTACACTGAAACACGTTGGTGGTTGTAGTTTGGAATATGGAAAGTCAGCCAAGTGGTTCATAAACTTTTCTCTTATGGAAAAATGAGTAGCAATTATACTATTTTTTAAAGTGAGAAAAGCTGCACAATTATTGTGCCTGCTTCCTATCTACATATTTGGTCTCTCTAGAGAGATTTCCTCGAACAATCCTGGCAAAGTATTCTGGAATTTGAAATGTTGTCCAATGAGATGGCTCACGTGAAGGAATGATGCTGCTTTATGGCTTGAGCTTTGCTGCATTTCTGAAAGACAGGCTGTGAAAATGGTTACTTGTGGCTCTTCCCAAAGTGATAATTTCTACTTTTGCTCTTGTGGTCTAAATGCAGGATTGACATTGGCTCTTGAGATGTCTTGTGGAAGGTCAAGTACGAGGAAACACGTAGGTGAAGTTGGTTTTGGACAGGATGAAGGACAGAAGGGAAAATTGAAGAGCAGTAAATCCTTGGTTCTGGTGTTGAGATCCCAGAACTGATGGCTTATTCCCATCGCCTCGTGTCAGAAACCCAGCCATGTGTTTTGACATATTGTTTCATATGGGAAAAGGGACACAGAGAATGTGTGTGAAAAAGGATTTTCCTTCTGCAAGTGCTCATGGAGTTCTGTTAAAAGACATGGCTCTTTACCACCTTTATTCATATAAATCATGTAAAACTGATTTACCCAAACAACCTGCTGTGTGTGTTGATGTTTAAAATGAAATAAAACCCCAAACCATTGAAGACCAGGGAATGTAGATTGCAATCTGAACAGAAAATGCTGTAGACTTGGGCAGCAGGGATTTTTTTTAACAACAACAAAAAAAAGAATGAGTGATGATAAGCCCAGAACTGTCCATCTTCATAAGTGCTGTTAGATCAGAAGTGTTGTAAATCTATTGCCCAACCTCTCTTTTCCTTGGATGTCCCAATGAATGTCAGTCACCAAAACAAATAGAGCCTGTCAGACTTCTTCCCCTAATCTTCTGGAAAGTTGGACAGAAGTTTAATTACAGTGAAGTGTCTTTTATCTGACAGAGAGAGAAGTGCTAGCTTTTTAATAGGCTTTATGAGTTATTTTTTGATCAAAAGAAGCACTTAATGTCTAATATAGGATTAGGTAGGGATTTTTTTTCTTCCTTTGTTCATTTATATGGCACATTGCACCTTGATTTATACATGGAGGTGTCTGTGTACCTAATATCAGACAAATGTTTATTCACAGTGCTTCAGGGCAATATTAACTGCTGGCAGGTTCTGCATTTATTTTCCAGAGTGAGATGATGAAGAAATGACTGTAGATGCTGCTTTTCCTTTGCTCCAAAATGGGTCTTTCCTGCCCTTCTGTACCAGAAGGTACTTGATAGGGTCTCATTAAGTGACCAATCTACATATTCATGTAGTAACCTTCTAGAGCAACATCTGGTTATTCATGACTCTAATTAGGTAGATACAAAGCTTTTCTATTTTTTTTCTATCCTATAGTTAGCAGAAAATAGGAAAGCAAAAAATAATTTAGCCAAGACATTGACTTATGCTTCCAATTTGAAAAACATGGGATTTTGCCCAGACCTTTGCTTTTCATGATTGTGCCATTTTTAGTCTGATTTCCTGAGGAAGTGAGGCTTATTACTGTGCTTTGTGTGTGTATGTAGATGAGATTTGTCTGTGCCTACCCTACACTTTTGAACTTGCAAGTTGTGTTCTGTCAAGCTTGGCAGATGGTGGAGGTTTCAAAAATAATGAATTCCAGCAAGTTTAAGGCAGTCAGATCTCCATCTCCAGGAGATCTCCATCCTGAGGCCATGCCCTGAGGTCATGTCAGGGATCAGAGCCCTGCAGGCAAACAGACCCTTGGGAATCTCCCATTTGGAGATCAGGCAGCACTGAGGGAGCTCTGGCCTCACACGCTGGCAGCACCACAATCCATCATTTTTGCTATTCCATGCTTTCCAAAGGCTCGTGGCATTTGAGAGCACCATGGTAATGTTGCTGGCATCGTTTTCATGCTTTTCATGTTTCATGTCATTTTGGTATGAGAACAAGAAGTCTGCTTGAGTCAGGTGTCACCTTTAGAGAGAGAAATCCACAGGAAACCAGGCAACTTTGGTTCTGGAGCTCATGGAACATTCTCTCTGTATTTAAAAAGCAAATATGTAGGAAAAAGCCAAAAAAAGCAGCCTGGAGGGGATAGACAAAGCTATAATGATACCATCATCTCAGCCTGGAGCTCTGTGGAGACTGTACTGTGCAAAACCAGTACAAATATTGGTACTTGGTTTCTTACCTTTTATTTGACTGTGCTCCTGGGAGAACATTCAAGAATAATCTGTGAGAACACTCTGTTCAGTGCTCTGATCATTTCTAATGATTAAAAAAATAATTGTAGAGCTATTTAACTCTGTTCTTAATAGTCCTTCTTGTTCCAGGGTCGTGATTGACCCTGGGTGTTCCTACCAACATCCCTGCTGTCTGTGCATCTCTTTATTACTGGAATGAATGATAGCTTTCATTTCACCTGGAGATGCTGATTCAGCATTCCCTTGGTGGCAGTGGGCATTATTGACCAGAAAAATGTGTAAAAATAACCAGCTAATTTGGTAGGAAGCACAGGCTGTTCTTGAAGTGTGTGGTACAGCAGACACCGTGGTTGGAGCTGCACTGTAAAACTTAGGGAAGGAGAAATCTGCCTTGCATCTCTCCTGTGCATGACTCACATCTACCCTATAAATCTTTCACTTCTGTGAGATTAAAATTCCTAAAAATTCTAGATGAAACAGATGTATCTTAATCCTAGTCCAGAGTTCTCAGAAACCAGAATGAATATTTAGATATTGAAGTAATTAGAAGTCAAAACTTATTATCTATTATCATTATTCTTATTCTTTACTTCTTAGCAGAGGGTTGCTATGATCAAATTAATGATTTACAGGAGGCTGATGGGCAGAGTGCCCCACATCTATGTTATATTTGTGATATGAACACAAAGGGAGGAATTGTAATCTCAACTGTGCAGTAGGCAGCAGTACAGAAATATTCCACTTTGAAACCAGTAGTATTATGTAAAACCATATATTCAGCCTGCTGCCAAGCTTTGTATAGAGCTCTGGGAATTGTAGTGCTTTAAGATTTCCAGTTCTTAGGATTTGTCTTTTATTTCCTCTGCAATGTGGCAGTATGCCTTGAAAATTTTGATGGGAGTTGGAAAGAATGGGGCCTATTACTTTGGTAATATCTTTGGAATCAGTATTAAAGTCACCAGGGTGGTTCCAGAAATGAGGAGGATGATTGGAGCCCAGGAAGTCTGGACTCAGTTTCTGGAGTGTTTTCCTGGGTGCTGAGTCACTTTATCCAGTGACACGAGTTTCTCACCTCATGAATGAAAACAAACATTGCATCTGCCTGCTCTGCACATCACTGTCTTTAAAGCAAATAAACATTAATTCCTATCTACCCATACCTGTTACGAATTTTTTTTCCTTTCTCCCCGAAATACACATCTGTCTCTTCCCATACAGAATCTTAAAATGGCAGTAGTGACTGTGGCTCCTGAACTGTTTCATGAGAGGGCATCAACAGTCAAACAAGGCTGTGTTTAACAGTTTTGTCTCTTAATTTGTAATGCTAGAACTGCAATACAGCTTTCCTGAGCAGTCATGGAAGCCAGAGGAAGATTGGTGGCAGAATGCAGAATGAATTTTCTGTCTTTTTGTACTCATTTATTTGAACACTCACTGTAGTTGCTGTAATAACAGGAGATTCAAAACAGACTATGGATTTTTCTAAAGTACTTTATGGTACTGTTGATATTGTTTATTTTGAGCAGATTGATGAGGACAGCCAGAATACACAGGGACATTTTACCAAGGTAAATGTGAATTCTGTAGGATTTTTTAACTTGCTGTAAAGTGGTGTCAGTTCAAATACTGCACAGAATATGGTTATGCCTGAAAAATAGATTGTCTGGCCTGGGATGTCTCAATCAGTTGATCATATCTGCATGTACACTTTGTTCAGCTCCATAACTAACTGCTTCTTCAACAATTTCTCATCTGGATCACATCGTCTCTACTGCCTGCTGCCTTCAGGCTGCTGTTATTGGTATTTTCATTATGTGCTTAATATTCTTTGTGGCTGCTTTTATGCACCTGTGAATGTATAGAGCAAAATACTGAAGGTATATCACTGCTGGTGGTGGGAAGGCATTTTTAATTAGTCATAAATATTCTCCTACTGTCAAAAGTTTTATCATCTATACAAAAGACATACTGCTTGGGAAGTTTATTCAAGAAGTGAGCTGCTTGTCTTTTTTAGCTGTGTAAGGCAAAAAAAAAAAAACTTGTCATAAATTGCAGTCAACCCCCCTCCCAAAAAGCAGCTTTCTCTTGCTGCTCTGAAAGTTAAATGACTAATGTGCATAATTTATTTGAGCATCTGTGCTAAAAACTTGCATACCAAGTTTTAGTTCAATGTGATCAACAATGGCGAAAATTAGGATTTATCATGGAAATGCTGACGGATGTGAACATGTGGAGGCTAAACCGGTGCCTGACAAACCTTCTTATTGTGCAATGCTAATGGTGAAACACAGTTTTTTCTGCTGTAATTGCATTTCCCCCCCTCCTTGGCTGCTTAATTTGCTCCTTTTCAAAATTCAGTGGTTTTAGCTGCACTTCATATTTGGATTCCTGCTTTTTCTGGAGTCTGCATAAAACCTCCTAAGTTGTCTTGTGATATTTCTAAGCATAAGATACCCTGAGCTGCCTGGCTGAGCATCAGCATCCCGGGCTGGGGCTGGGCTTTGCAGTAACTGGCTGAGAACAGGAGATGGTGCCGGCAGCCTTGGCAGCTGCTCTGCCTTCCCTCCCCTCCTCCTCCACCTCCTCTGCCTCGCACAGCCAGGCTGCTGTCGCCAGCATTATAAATTCTGGAGCCAATTAGCTAAAAAATGTTACAAGTGAAAGGAAAGAGAAGAAGCTGTAGAACATCTTGATGTGAATATGGCTGTTTCAGAAACTCTTCCTGTGGAGAGTTTGAATCACAGAATGGTTTGGGTTGGAAGGGACCTTAAAAATCACATTCCCAACCCACTGCCCTGGGCAGGGATGCCACTCACTAGACCAGGTTGCTCAGGGCCCCATCCAACCTGGCATTGAGCACTTCCAGGGATGAGACATCCACTGCCTCTCTGGGCAGCCTGTTCCAGTGCTTTACCACCCTCTGAGTAGAGAATTTCTTCCTAACATTTGATCTAAACCTGCCCTCTGCTAGTTTAAAACCACTGCCCCAGGTCTTATCACTTTCTACCTGTATAAAAGGTCCCTGTCCCTCCTTTTCATAAGCCCCCTTTAGGCACCTGAGGGCCACAAAAAGGTCTCCCCAGAGCCATTTCTTCTCCAGGCTGAACAGCCCCAGCTCTCTCAGCCTGTCTTTGTAGGAGAGGTGCTCCAACCCTCAGGGCATCTTCCTGGCCCACCTGTACCTTTTGCTGCAGCGCTGGTGCAGCTTTTGTGAAGCATCAGATACATTTGAGGCATCTGGTTAAGGAAGGAGAAGTTGGTTTGGAGGAGCCAAGGCAAGGCCTTCTTAGAAAATGGAGCTGATAAAGTCTTATGTTAGATATTGGAAAGATCTTGGATGTCTTTGTGCTTTGCTGGCACTTCCTCCTTTCTCCAGCCTTGTCCACAAGATTTCTTGTTGAATGAAATTTATTGAAAAAAAAATTCTTTTGTTGATGTTTGAATTCCCAAAGTCAGATCAATTGCTTAGTTCTTGCATGGGCATCACAGAAGGGAAATGTGTTTATAGTCAGTTCCTCTCTGTGTCTCTCTTTGAAACAGTATTTGGTGTGTTTTCAGGCAGTAGTGGCTCAGCTATGCCCTTGTTCAGAAGAAATGTTGACAATTTCTCAGGGCAGTCATTCTGTTGCAGGAATGTGTCCCTCCTTAGGAAGGAGATAGAGGTGCGTTCAGAAGGGATGCATCCTACTGGTCCAGTTATTTTGTTGCTGGTGGCTTGTTTTTGTTTTGTTTTTCCCTTACCTGTGATGGGATGTGACATTCAGAGGGCTTGTTGAGGCTGGATGTGTGGTCAGAAAGAAAGCTGGGGCATGGTGCTCTGTTAGAGTTCAGAACAGTGTTCCAGCAAAATGTAATTTCCTTGTCATATTTTATGTATGGGCCGTTTTTGCATATTTTCAATATTTAAAACAATGTCCATATTAATAACTTTTAAAATATGTTCTCACTGTTAAGAGATGGAAATCAGTAACAAAAAACACACACCAAAAAATCCCATCAAAACCCCCGCAACAAATCCCCCAAGCTTTCCTTTTATTCAAGCAACAACAATCAAATTCTTATGACTGGAATAACTACTGAAGAGGCTCTCTGTTTCTCAGCCAGAGAAAGCTTTTGAAATATTTATGGAAATAAACCAAAATGTGTCCCTTTCTGACTGTACAAATAAGAGATTATCAGATCTAGCCTATGGCAGTTGCAGTACATAGAGTCCAAAGCATCTACAACTAATAACATAGAGTGTATGCTGTAAAAAAAGCTGTGAGGTTTTAATTTTTTTTAATGGATCTCTACTGACAAAACTGCACATTTTCCATGGATTATCCTAATGGAAAAGTCCCTCTTTGTGCATCTTGCATTAGAGGTAAAAATTAACGAGACAATACATTAATTGATCTTTTAAAACCAAAAGCATCATTTATGTTGATGCATCTTTATCTACTTAAAGAGCAGGACTGAAATCACTTTGTCTCTCTTTCTGTGCTATCTGGGAGTGTGGAGTAGGGCTGCTCCCATCCCCTCCCGTTGAATCCTGTGCCACCAGGGACAGAATTGCAGCACAGCTTGTCTGGCTGTGTCACACTCCCAATTTACTGAGTTGAACTTGCTCCTCTGGGTCTTAAACCTTGCTTTTCATTCTACAAATCTTGCTCTGGTGTGGGAATCGGAGCTTGTTGGAGTCAGAGTGCATTTTGATGATTCACAGAAGACTCAGCAGAGCCAGGTTTGTGAGGAGCAGTGCTACCTTTTATTAGCCCAGTGACAGGATTAGCTGACAGACACACCTGTGGGCACAGGGCCAACGCTCCCACTGATGGAGAGGGAAAAGCCTCCAGCTAAATGCAGGTTGGGAACAATTGCTCTGAGTTTAACTTCATTCATCAATTGGACAATTTGAGAGAGAAGGTGGTGGGCACACTTGGGGACAGGAAGCAGAGGAGATGGAAGGGCTGATTAGCATCCATGAGAAAGAGACTGTCTAGTTTGTTCTGAGAGCAGGGTTTGGGTACTTGGAGAAGACAAACCATCAGCAGAATGAACTTTCTCCTTATAGAAAGCAAATAGTGTGTGTCATGTTTTTATTGGAGCCACATCCCAGTAAATTCTGTGCTTCACTGACTCAGCACTGGGGTGTCAGCCTTGCAGTTAAGGGACTAGGACTTCAATTTTATAGTAGCCAAAAATACTGTTTTCTAAAGTGTCAATAAAATAATTTTGCTATATTGTTTGACTTATCTCCTGTGGGCAGTCGGGTGCAGCAGCAAGTCTGAACTGCCAATACAGTGACTGCTGAATGAGTTTTGCTTTGTTTGTCCAAACACTTTCTAGGATCAGTCACTGTTCCCTGAGCCTTGCTGTGAATGCTGTGGGCTCTGCTGACTCTGGGAAAGGCCAGCTGCAGATACCAAGTGGGAAGTTCGTGCTTGTGGCAAAATCTGTTGTCAATTGTGGACTTAACAGCAGCGTAATTAACTTGTTTATTTATTTTTAATTGTGTCCTGTTAACATAAGTGCACCTGCTGCTGTGTTACCTTGAATCATGATGTGCAGTTTGTGCACAGCCATGAGTGGTAAGTCTCTAGCTCTCCTATTTGAGAGTGACAAGATGTCTTTTACAGAGTATTTGTGAGGTTTTTTTCTTTCCTGATTACTTCCAAAAGGGGGGAAAAATGCTGATAATAACTGTGATTATAAAACCCCAAGTAACAGTAAGATAACCTGGGGCAGAGTAGTGCCTAAAAATACTTGTTGTTTTTAAGCTAATTACATTTTATATTGCCAGTGACCTTTTGGAAACCTTTCATTTACATGGATTGCTGATGCCTCCAAGGAAATGCCTTTATGCAGAGGGAAAATGCATTCCAGTCATCTCCCCAAAGCAGAATGCAGGTCTGCTGGCTGTAGAATGTGCCCTTTCTCAGAAGGACTTCATAAGAGGCTTGTTCTGAACTGCAGGGAGAGCTTTTCCTGGTGGAGAAGATGAGCACCCAGCCTGTGTCATCTCTCCAAGCTGCTGCTTGAAGGTGAGGGCTCTGTGTATAAACAAGGACGGGGGACATTCCAGAAATTACAGAAGGATTCATTAATACTTAAATACGAGGAGACTTGAAATTCATTCTTACTCCCTTGTGAAATTTTTGACAGTGGCAAACTGATGAACAATGAACTGTGGGCCTTGTTTCAAACATATGAGCCACATAAAAGATAGAAATTCCTCAGATTTTGCAAGCTTTTAATTTGGACTTTTTAATGTTGTGTTGAAATAAATACTTCACATCTTCCCTGAATGAGTGCTGAAGGTGTCGAACTGAACACAGGAAAGTGAGACTGGAAGAAGTTTTAGTAGTTTCTCCTTTCCCATCCTCTGGAGACAGTTGTTTAATTCCTGAATGAGAGCTGAGCAAGAGAGAGCAGATTTGCTGCAGCTCCCATGGATAATGTAGCTGTCATTGAGACTGACAGAAGTTCCTGTGTCCCTGTCCTTGCAAACCCAGCAGTCCTGGTCAAACAGCCTCAGACTTCATTGGTTGTGATGTTTTAAAAATAAAGTGAGTGGCATCTTTTGTTGATGTTTGCAGACATTGAAGAAGTTCCTCTTGTCCTTAAAGAAGTGAATCAAGCCAAGGACTCAGTGTAGATGGTACCATGTTTGATCAGTCAAGCTAATTTTTAATTCATGTTTTTCGCAGCACTTCTATAGAATAAGTTCCTTCTCTAGTTACCTTACTTGAAAGAAGTAGACCACCATCACTGGCTCTGCTGTGAGATGTTGAAGCACATTCTTGAAACATGGGAGAACTGGACATACAAAATCCATGAGACTTGGCTGATTGCTACCAATACAGAACCATGTACACATTCCCATATTGGGATTTATGCCACTGAGTACTCGTCTCTGTGTCAGGAGAGGCTTATGTGGCTATCAGCTGAAGTGCAGAAGATTTGGGACCAACAGATGTCCTGCAGCAGAGATGAACCAGGGCTTGTAAAAATGCTTTTCTTAGAAGGAGGCTGATGGTGTTAGCAATGTGTATCTGCTGTGTTTTTACACCTGACCTAGGCTGGAGCCTCTCTGAAGTACAGTAAATGTTATTTATGTTCTCCCCAGGTGTGCACAAGAATATGTTACTGCTTGTGGTCAATGATGTGGTGCTTTTTAATGTGTTAGAGCTGCTTCAGGTAAAGAGGATGAGGGAGAAGCTGGATGGAAATTGAGAGACCTCTGTGAGACAGGATTGCAAAAACATTCAAAACTCAGTGGACCTTTGGAAGCAGTTTTGTTCTGGGCTCTGATTTTGACCCAGGACTTGTGTGTAATGTTAAGCAAGTCAGCACAATCTGTCCTCTGGCTGGTGGGAGTTAACAGACCTTGTGACAGAATTTACCAGAGCATGTCTTTGTCACTTCTTGTGCAGGGCTTTCTCAAAGAGCAATTCGTGTCGCTTGCAAATCCTAAAGCTTTTGCCTATGCCCCAAACAGATTTTTTTGAATTCTTTCAAATACAAACATGAGAGAAAGGAGGTAAATTTTGTATTTCTTCAATCAGCTTTGTATCCCATTCATCAAATAGCATCCTGTTAAGAAAACAGTGGGAATCTTCCTAAGGAAGAGAAGAAGCTGGCAAGATTTCATGGTCCTGGAATAGACCTCTATGCAGAGATGCTGCCTCATGGTCCTGGAATAGACCTCTATGCAGAGATGCTGCCTAAGTCCCCTGCCCAGCCCATGCTTGCACTGCTGGGATGACAGAGAGACAGGAAGAGTTGTGAGAGCAGCTTTGTTTTGGCACTGCAACAGGGATTTGTCATGACACTCAGAATTTTGGTTCAGTGTGGATCTGCTGGTTTGCCTTATACACTTTAAAGGTATGTAGTGAGGAAAAAATAAAGAGCAGCCTGTGAAGATGGTGAAAGATCTGGAGGAGAAGCCATGCAAGGAGTGGCTGAGGTCTCTTGATTTATTCAGCTGGAGAAGAGGAGACTGAAGGAAGACTCACTGGGGCTGCAGCTCCTCCTGAGAGGGTGTGCAGGGACAGGACCCAGGGAATGGCTGGAGCTGTGTCAGGGAGCTTTAGGGTGGAGATCAGGAAAAGGTTCTTCCTCCAGAAGGTGCTGGGCACTGAACAGGCTCACCAGGGAATGGTCACAGCCCCGAGGCTGCCAGAGCTCCAGGAATGTTTGGACAACACTCTCAAGGATGCACAGAGTGGGATTGTTGTCTGTGCAATGCCAGGAGTTGGACTCAATGATCCTTGTCAGTTGCTTCCAACTCAGGATATTCTGTGATTCTAAAAATTACATTTTTAGGCTCCAGCTTCTGCAGAAAAGGCATGGAGTGTGAAGAGAAAAAGTGTGTCATTACTGCCAAACCAGCTGCAGCTGAGCAAAGCCATGTATGAGAGTAAATCATCAATATTTCAGATCACCATTTTGATAAACAAATTTTAGAAAGTGAGAATGAAAACCTAAGGAAACAATGCAGAAGAGTGAGTCTGTGTGTGTTAATGTCCCTTGAGCCCCTAGCAGACAGGAGAAAAGGTTGCTAGAATTCTAATTTAAATTCAAATTCTTTTTGATTTTGTAGTCCATGCCAATTCTCTGTATATTGTCACTGGAAAGTGATCAGAGGCTGCTTAAGACTCCCTTACTTTTATGCTTGGCTAATTTTATGGCCCTCCCATATTTTGTAGCTGTAAATGTTGCAGACTTTATTACAGTTAAACTGGTTTTAATATAGTAGGTCATAAAAATTAAGAAATGAGTGGTAGTGTCCACTGCAATGATGCATTTAGCTCAGGGATGATGCTTGCAAGTCACTGAAAGGTTTAAACTGCAACTCCAGGATCATCTGCTTTGTGAAGCCAGTGCAGAAATGAAAAGCCTCAACCTGTCACAACTGAGAATGAATTTCATTGTTAAAAATTTCCTCCTTTTTCTTTCATCTGAGGAGCTGGTTTATGCTTTGAGGCATTGATCCAAATGTGAGGAGAGGAGGGAGGCTGTTTCTTCCTTTTCATAAAAAGGTTCAGCAAGTTCTTTACACTGTATAGCTGTACATATATATATTTAATGTAAGTGGGTACAGTATGGTGTAGCTGGGAAACTTCCTAGCTGACTGCTGAGGAGCAGCTCTAGTTTATCTGTTAATTGCAATTATTCTACCTGCAACCCATAAGTCTTTATGATTTCATACATCTGCTTGCAGGAGGTTAATTACTCCTGCTGCATTAAAAGCTAAAATAGGGTGGGAAAGTAGGGAGTTACTGGGGGATGATTCCATGGATGTGTTTGACATTTCTTAACTGTTGAGCATTTGGCTTTGAAACTTCCTTCAGAGAGTGGTAGGGCTGGTGTCTGATCTCCACGTGGGTCACAGCTTCATTTAATACCTTTTGACATGAAAACTGTTTGAGAACTGATGCCTGTGGTTTTGTCTGTTCTGATTTCATCATAGCTTAACAGTTGGTAAATGTTCCTCTAAAATGTTTATGATGGTTTCTCCAAGTGACAGCTTCGTTTCCCACATCCTGAACTTGTATCTCAGCAGCTGCTTTACTCCAACCTTCACATTCAGCACAGCCTGAGAGCCACAGAGGAGCCAGAGGCTGAGCACACTTGCTGGGATCCTTTATACCATATAACAACAGGGACAGTTTGTTTTGCTGCTTCCATTTAAAAAGAACCAAGCAAGAAGCCCCTTAATCCATCAGAATTATTAGACCTGTTGGTCTAAGCAGAATGGGTTGGAACACAGTGTCCATCTGAGGCACAGTTGGCACATTGGAGTCCTCTGTCCACTAACCTGAAACCTCAATGTAAACTTGAACCACTTTCAGGCTGGCAGTAATGGCTGTGATAAATCAGTCTGCTTTTTGTTTGTGCAAGTGATCTAATGGTCAGAGAACTTGGACACAGATCCACATAAAATACATTTATTTTAATAATTCCTTTATAGCATCCATTTAATATTCTGGGAGCCAGCACAGATTTATTTTGAGTGTTCAAAACAGGTATCCCATCACTCATCCAGCTTTGTCTGCATCCAAACAAGTATCTGGTTAGCTAACTTTTTCTTTTTTTTTGAATCTGCATTACTTTCCCACTTCTTCTTGATTTCTACAGCAGGAAAAAAAGAAATCAAAAAGAAAATTAGAAAGCTGTGCCTCTGGCCCATCTCTGTGCAAGGTGGGCTCTGCTCAGCACAGAACAGCATGAATTGGAGAGGAGACATGTTGGAATAATAATTAGCTGGGATTCAGGTTTTTTATGTAGGAAAAGCCCATTCTGTATTTACATAACTTATTTTTATACAGTTTTCACAGACCTTGTGTGTAACTCTGATTGGCTAGTAGTATTCTTGCTACCTCATTCATTGACTAAAGGCTATTTTGTGCATATGTGCTTGCACTCAGGTGTTTACATTTTTCCTCTGGATTCTCATGGGACAGATCTATTGTTTACGCAGGTGCAGACTTACTTTTCTTACCAGAATAGATTGTTGTGTTAACTGACTGTGCATTCCCAAGGTTGTTTTGCATGGGAACCTTCAAGTTACTGCTAACTCAGCTTGAGTAGCAAGGCCTAAACCATATTTTATAAAACCTTTCTTTTCTGATATCAGTACTTATATGTAGCAGAGGCATAAGGCTTTTCATATGGGAATCAATCCATCATTTGGAATCTTACCTTTTTCTCTTCCTGGCACCCCCAGCATCGTCCACTGGAAAGGAGAAATGAGGCTTGGAAATTGAGAGACCTCAGTTGAGTACAGCCCAGGAGTGTGTAAAAGGTACTAAAATGATATCTTTTGCAGCAAGTGTTTTGGCAAGAAGAGTTAATGTGTTTTACTGCTCCATAATGGGAATCACAGATTTCACTTGGGCTCTTTTCATCTGTCTTTAAATTGTGTTCACAGTTTCATTTTTTCTGTTTTTCATTTCTTTATGTCTCTTAGTTCTTTCAGCCCTTCATGGGTCCCATGTAACTTAAAGGTCTGCAATACCTTATCCAGTCTCTGAAATAAACTCTCTCACATAGAGATTGCCAGCAGGGAGACCATTGGACGTGATGTAGCATTCATTTCTCTGCTGCATTGGGTAATGATTTCCTGGTTCCAGGAGCAAGAAATTAAAATTCTGGTGAGAGGATTTGCCCCCTTCCTCACTCAGCAAGGCCCCTGTGCCAGAGCTCAATCACTTCCTCTGCAGCAGCAGGAGCAGAGGGAATGTGATACTGTGGTCATTCAATCAGAGAGAGAAATGCTTTAATCTCTGCTATTCTGTCTGATAAATGCTTTCTTCTTTGTTCTGAATTCAGATCTCTAGTGTTCCTACTATTGCAGGGATTGGCAGAGAAAAGAGATCATCCTGTCCAGTTAAGTGTTCAGTGATGATGCCTGCCTTTATTCCCAGAGGTACTTTGTGATTTATTAGGAGAAATGCAATTGCAAAAAGGGAAGAAAAAGCATAGGAAGGAAGTGGGACCATCTAGCAAATCCCACCACAGCTTGTGATTTCCCTGAAACAAGGACAGCATGTCTTGTGAGAGACTTTTATTTGCAAAAGCTCAGGGGAGATAGAGCAGCTTCTGCTTCAGCATGTGATCTGTGCTCTGAATATTCAGGGTGCTCCATATTAATTGGGCAGATGAATTTCTGACCTGTGCAGCCACTTCCTTTGTCGTGTGTTCCTCTTCACTGCAGCAGCTGCACAGAAATGATGTGATGGATGGGTATTGACTTTGCTGCTTTCTTTTGCTCCCTTTGCTGTATTGACATGAGTTAATAGGGCAGAAGTGGAAGACAGACTGAGTACAAAGTGGAAAGAGATTTTATGTCAATAGGGTTTGTAAGATAAGAAATACAGCATTAAGGGTGAACACACAGGAGAGTTAATAGCTAACAAACCACTCAATGTGTTGACAGGAGAAAGACACTGACCAGGAGCCATAAACTCTTTTTCAATGAAAACATGTTTTCTTTTTTGGTGTGATGTGTTATTAGTAGTTAGTTTTCCTCAGTGCTGTCAAATGCTGAAAGATGGGTTGTTGTCTTTTATAATGCTGTTACAATGTTTCATTATGTTGGCTTTACGAGTTTTGCTTTGATTAGTTGATCACTCCATTAGAGGAGAGTGTCTCCATTTTTATTAATACTACTACATACATATGCTCCCTTGATTTGGCCATGTTAAAACTGGAAATGAGAGTGTTGAGTGAAATTTAAGCTTGAAGGTGATTGGAAATGGAAGGCAGAACAAGTTCTGTTTGAGCAATAATATTTCACCCAGCCTCAAAAGGCTGTAGATCATTTAAGCTACTTAATAAATGGAGTGTATATTCTAGAATTTTAAACCAGTTGTTAGTAAGGAACCCACTGGAAGGATATTCTGGCTGTACATCCAAATGAAGAGAAAAGATTTTAGATGTTCCTATGTTCAGTGGTTCAAAAAAACTCTGCTGATATGTAGCAGTGGTTTGAAAGGCTGAAGAAACACTTTCATTGGTACAAGGAAACAAGCTGAACATCTTAAAATAAGTTCTGTGCTACCACTGAACAGGACATTGTTGGATCCTTAGAATGTCACTGAATTACAGAAAGGAGACTGCCGGGGGCAAGAAGCAGCCCTGGATAACAAATTGCAGCAGGTATTTGGAAACCAGCTAAATACATGTTCACTGAAAGATGAAAGGAGACTCTTCATATCTCTTATAATTATGAAACAGATGAGCTGTGCTGCTGGCAAAGTTATTTAGGTGGGTTGACAATTGAAAAATGAGTAGTTTAGTTAAATATTGGAAAGCTAGAAATGAATGAGAGTGCTTAGACCAAGTTAATTATGCATGGATATGTGCTGTAGGTATGGGGGGAAAATGGCAAGGGGTGTTTACTGGGCCAAGTTTTCAGTTCTCCTTTTGTTTGGGAGCTCTTTTAAATGAGAAGGATGTTTGGTAATTTTCATCTGATTAATGTTTGTGGCATTTTAAAGTTCTTTTAAAATGGGCATCTGCATGCATTTCTAAAGGGGCCCTGCATGGCTTGGCTCATGAAGTTCTGCTTTTGTACTGGACTTGGGTAGAACTAGGAGAAGAAAAAGCATAATTTAGTGCACTGCAGGCCAAAATACTAAACTCATGCTAGAGACAATAATGACATAAGCTGAAGAGTTGCCTAGAAGTAACCTTTCATTTGTGAGCCTCTTAGGAGAAAGGAAACAAAGGCAACTTCTTTCTCTTCCTGCTTCAAATGCCATTTTTCACTGGCTTAAAATCCTTATACCTAGACATGCAATAAATGTATTTCTGCCTGGTTTTCTGGAAAGATGAAATCCATTGGTGAGGGACATAGTTAGAGAGGCAGTAGAAAGCTCCAGCCTATTGTTCCAGTGAGGAACATCACACTTAGGTGGCAGCAGCAAGATTTTGTGGGCAGATGGAGGCTGTACTGGCTGGAGATCAGGTCACTTTGGGGCCAGCAGAAATGGTGAGTTCAGAGCTGAGGATTTGCAGCTTGGGCTGGAGTTTGCATGGACAGTCACATTTCAGATGTATATTATGAATAGGAGTATTATGAATACTTAGTTCTGGTTTCATATCTTTACCAGATGTTACACAACAAGGTGCAGATTTGTTGAGAATCACAGTTTGGTCAGGAGAGCTGGAAGAAGCTAGTTCTTTAGGGAAAAAACCCACAAAGATTAGTGATTTCTGTTGAAATCTTTGATCATGGCCAAACAGCTGCTATTCCTCTAATAAAATATCTTATTGAGGAAAAGTGTTGTGATCAGGTTTATTTTCAGGGCTGTTATCAGTTTTTGGGATGTGAACAAGTTCAGACACAGCAAGGACTTGAGTGAGCTTCTCATTTAACCATTCCATTGACTGGGACCACACAGATACCTGATTTTTAAGTCTCTGCCAAAGAGATGCTGGAAGTGACCTTGTGCTGTTAGGTACCCTGACAGTTGAGCTGTTAATCATGATCGAATTTGAATGGGGCATTTAACTGTACAAAGGTTTTCTGTCCTTTTGTTAATTAGCTGGATTATCCATCTGTCAGTGTCTTCCCGGAGAAGACATGGTGCATGTTCATTTGCATGGAGTCTCAACCTGGTTTTGGAATGCCATGCTGAGATCACTACCTTTGTTTCCAGATAATAGGAGATCAAAGTTTTGGTAAAGCATAAAATCCCAGAAAGTTTTGGGTTGGAAGGGACCTCAAAGATCATCTTGTTCCAACCCCCTGCCATGGGCAGGGACACCTTTCACTACCCCAGGTTGCTTTGTAGATGACAAGGATTTTAACCTTTCTGTTTAGAATGGATGATTGAACTTTTTTGTCCTAGACCTTACTTTTAATACCATTCTTACAAACAGATGCAGAGATGTTGAGGTATTTGCATTGAATGGATGGAATTGTTGCAGATTTTCCTAGGGTATCAGACCAGCTTCTTTATCTAAGAACAGAAGAAAAATTTATTTTTGGAATAGTTTCATTGAGCTTTGAGTTTGGATGTTCTGGCCCTCCCTGCTCAGCCTCTGGCTACCATGGTCACACCACAGAGGAGAACAGGTTATTTAAAGCCAGGGAGTTTGGTGCAAAGGAAGGAGCAAGGACATGGCTTTCACTCCAGTCAAATGCAGAGACAGCTGGTTTGCTCTGTTTAGTTTGACAGTGGCAAGGAGAAGGGGAATGTGTTCTGCAGCCCACACTTTCATAAGGAACAGGATTCAGAGAGAAACTGTGGGGAGAGGAAGTGTGGGCAATGTAGGGCTGATGTGGGAGGACATTTGATTTATTACTGTATGGGAGGAATTAGATGTACAACCACAGTCCAAAGGAAATTGAGCTTTGCTAGTTAGGTGGCTTTGTGGATTACAGAAGTATCTGATGTTGTGTGTGTGCATAAGGTAATTTAACATGGTCAGAGAGGGCTGCCTGGAAGGGGACCTGCTCAATAACAGCTGTTTAAAAAGACTTGTATTTTTCTCCTAACATGCATTCTGTGACTGAGCAGGTTAAGACCATAATTGATTTTCTTAAACCCTCTTTTTCTTAATGACTATGGAACTAAAGAGAGACATTTCAGTATGGAGAATTTCACTTTGTGTCTTCCAAAGTTGAATCCATTGATTTTTCTGAGGATTAACATGCTTGGTGTTGTGCTAATTATAAAGAACTTTGCAGCAGAAAATTGCCAAAGACTATTGCAGTGGGTGGACTCAATTTAGTCTGTGTTTTTGAATTGAATTCCTTTGGCTTTAACTCATATCTTTAATGTTCCTTTTTCTTTGTCTCTAAATGGTCATTTCATCCATGCCTGCATGGCCTGCTCCACCACATCAAAGCTGTGGTTGCAGCAGGGATGTTTGGCATCTGCTTTCTATTCCAAGCAAGAGCAGTAGAAATGTCACCAAGGGTGACATTCAATACATGGACAGAAGCAAGGGAAGAAAAGTTCAGGCAGTGGAGAAAGTAAGGTTTGATCCTTCAGAGAGCCCTGTGACTGACTGAGTTTGATTTCAAATTAATTACTAAAATCCTGCAGTTCCTCTTGCTCATTTCTGGTAAATATTCCCTCTTCTGTGACCTCCTTGCCTTTGGCATCCCTTGTGCTTGTCTCACTTCTCTGAGGCAATCCCAGTGTTTCTGGTTTTTTTCCCTGGTGCTTCTGCCACTGGGATCCACCTGCTCTGTGTGGCAGAATGGGGAGCTAAAGTGACAAGAAGCTAGAGCTGAGCTAAGTGCCAGCAACCAAAAATAACCTCCAGTTTTCACTGCTGACTTTTAAAAAATCAGTCTGTTCCCTTAAAAATGTGTTGAACACTGCCAAGTATTGCCACAATATATATGGCTTTGTTAATGTCAGATACAGTTCTGTTGTTGAAGAAAGAAGAAGGCTATGGAGCTCTTGCAGTAGCTCTTGAATGTGTGCTCACCTGTTGGAGATTGGAATGTTACCTCTGAAGTGAACTTTTACTGTTTTATAGTGGGGGAGAAGCACTAATTTGAGAAGCCATGAAAGTACTGTTCTGTTTATTCTAAATGTTCTGTTGGAAAACTTCTGGAGGAGGATACCTACGAGTGTATCTATTAATCACTTCTACCCAGAAAAGCAATTTGTGAAATGTAATAAGCAATTAAATTAGATGAATCTCCAAAACAATAAGATGTATTTCTTGAAGTGGTGTCTAGGGCAAACACAGAATCCTTGGGAACCAGCAAGTAAAATGTGATCTGTGCTGATGTGCTCTTTATTTACCAGAAGATGCTCAGGTCCATGTGTGCAGACCTTTCTCACTTGGATCTAAGAAGAGAGGTTTTCTAATTAAATAGACTTTTTGTTGGAAAGCAGAACTTTGAAGGCATTTTTTGTGTGAAGATGTTCTCCTGTTGAGTCGCTGCAGTGGGAGTGCTGTAAGATGGACATTCAAACAGCACTCTCACTATTGCGCTGGATTTTCTTTGCCCTCATCCAATTATTCACATCTAATTTGTTTCAGAAAAGTGGGAGTAGAATGAGTGTGTTTTGCTCAAGCTGTTTGACCAAAGGAGTCAAGTACTTGTCTGTGCTTGCCTTGATCACCTTTCAATTTCACCGGAGAAAGAATTGGTCCCACAAAAATGAGGGAAGGTCCTGTACATCACACAGCTGCATGCTGGCTCTCTTCTGTACTAGCTTTCCTTAATACTGTGTTACAGATCTAAAGACATTACATTTTATCTCTGGGATAGTTTTGTTACTCTTTGGCTCCTTATGACCCTGAGTCCATCAGAGACAAGAGGGATTGTGTTTCAGTTGCAAAACAAATCCACAAAGGAGTTGCTATCTTAATTAGTTTGAAATGTAATTTCATTCAAGATGTAACAAACAACTAGGTATAAAAAGGCAGGTAGTAGGGGAAAACAGGAAGGAGTGATAAGCCTTGCTGAGTGGACTCTGGTAAGTACAGCTTGGTGGTTATTAGTTGTTTAACTATTTTGAGTGTTGAAATCCCATATCTGGCAAAAGTTCTTTTACAAATGAGACAGCTGAGACAGAGTTTAAATATTTTATATAAGCTGACCAAGCAGTACAGATTCATTTTGCATCACAAAAACATAAAGTTCTTCAAATGCTCGGTAAACATTGACATATTTATTGTATTGCTCTCTGTTTCCCTTAGGTTGAGAGGCTGATGGATAGTAATAGTAGCACTGGCTAAATTCAGACTCAGTTGTTCTTCTCTGGAGGGTTGTTGCTTTGTATCTTTTGCTTTGTAAGAGAGTTTTTCTCATGCTGGTGCTTGGGGCTGAGTTTGTTTGCACCTCTTCTGAGCCCAAAGCTCAACTCCCAAGAGACTGTTGGATTTCAATAATCCTGTGTAGTTAATTCAGGTTATTTTTATTTCTTTTTAATCTCCCTCACAGGATTGAAGAAGTCCAGAACTGACTTCTTGCCAAATGATTCCAAAGGTTGTTTATGATAAAAAGAACAATTTTGTATTTCTTGTTGGTTTTTTTTCCCTTCAAAGCTTGTACCTTTCCTTGCCAGATGTGAAGACCTTGTATAAAATTAAGCCTCAGTTTCTGTTTTTGGGTAAAAATAACAATGCATGAGGTATGTACTTAATGGCTTTGTATATTCCCTGGACAACTGCAGTAGCTCAGCTGCATCAAAAGCTGGCATTTAGCAGACCAAGTCCAGAGTGGATTGGATCAATGCAGTGCAGAATTGAACTCAGTGGAGGTGGATATAAATATATTCCTCCCTCCATAACAATTAAATGACATTTTTTTCTGATGATCCAGATTGTAACTATCTTTAAATACGCAGTGTTTCATAAAGACACATCAGGTCTCCAGTTCTTCTGTTGTTCAGTGCCTGGAACAGCTTGGTGCTAGTTGGCTTTTCTACAGTGATGAACTAATTGCAGTCAAACCTTTCTCATGTCAGATGCACATTATTGCTCTGCCTGTGTCCCCCTTGCCTTTGAGAAATGCCTGTTTATATCAGATGTTTCCTTGTTTGTGCATGGCTGGCACATTCCTGCTGCACACAGACCTCAGACCCTGCCTCGGTTTCTTCTTTTAACGGAGTGCAACTGCTGCAATTGGCATTTCACTCCTCTGCTCTTTATTCTGTGCACTGAGGACAACTTTGGGTGTTAACTAGTGTTGATTTTCATTTATTTATTTATTCCAGAATTTTAAACAGATTTGCTTCCTGTGTGGGAGTAGAGCCAGGCACTTGCTTGATTTGTTTCTTGCAGTGACACAGGAGCAGGGGGATCTGTGACTCCCTGCAGGCAGCTGAACCCAGTCTGGAATATACTTAATTGCTCTTTCACAGCCTCCTCTCTGCCCAGGTTAACTTCAGAAAGAAATTTCTGAGTTTGCAGCAGTACTTAAGATTTGGGTATTGTGGCAAACTTACTGCTGTTTTTAACTATTTCTTAGAGGAGATGGGTACTAATGATGTGCTGGGTCTTCATGTCATTCATTTGTCCATCTGATATTCCTGTCTTTACATCCCAGGCTGGCCTTTCCTCCTGAACTGCACCATTTCTCCTGCTCTGACACCTTCTGACCCTTCTGCTGCTTATTCTCAATCTTTGATATAATTTGTGTGTGTGTGGTGTGTCTGAGTAGACACATCTGCTACAGATTTCACTTTTTTTATCAAGTTGCTTTTGCTAAAGTGCCAGATTGGCAGTTTTCTCCAGTGTTGTTGGTGATATTTGGGATTCTCTCTTACTTCCTGACTTTATGGAGATTTAAGGTACCTCCTAAGGAAACTCATTAGGTCTAATTTGTGTAAGCACTCATTGTATGTAGGCTTTGATCTTCATTTTTCCAGTCCTAGGATTTTGCTTAACAATGAGCTGGAAAGACTGTAAATAAATCTGTTTGTGTATGTTGTGCATTACCTTGTGAAAGATGTGTCAATAAAGTCTAAAGAATGGTGACTTTCCAGCTGCTTCACTGACCCTCACCCCCCAGTTTACCCTAAATTTAAACCTAATGTTTCTGGGGTTTGTGAAGAAGAACTTCAATGTGATAAATGATTATAAGGCTGAAGGAATATTGAATATTTACCAAAACTGAGAGCATTGTTTTGCATGTCTGCTTCGTGCCAAAGTGAAATAATTAGCCAAGGAACTGTATGATAAACTTGTAGTGACTCAACACAGCCATCTGATAATTTAAAAATGTTATTAAGAGATGACTTCAGAGGAATTGCTTAAAGCCTTGTGGAATCTAATGACTTGTTCAGTGCCTTGTGGAGTCACTTGAGTTGCTCCCTCTGCCTTGCTGCCTCACCTCTGGTGTGCTGCCATCCTATGGGATGGCCATGGTGGTCCTGTTCCTGTGGGGCTGGCACTGACTTCAGGGCTGTGGCCTCAATTTCTGTTATGCCATGTCATAATTTCACCCCTTGCTAGTTGTCAAGCCTTCCCTGGTAGAAAAGATCTGCTTCTAAGGTATATTTAAAAAACTAAACTTACTCAAATTCACATTTTTTTTAACAATCTCAGAACAGCTGTAAGTTCTTCTCTTTTTTTGCAGCATTCTCCTGGTATCATTTCCCATTTTCAAGGCACCTTTAGACAAGTACAGAAGGGACTGTTGTGATTGATTGGGACTATGGGCTGCTGCTCCTTTCTCCTACCCCCAGGTCCACTGAGATCCAGGGCTGTATTATCACATTCTTGATTGTCTGCATCCTTTGTGCTACTGCTACTTGATGGAAAGAATAAAAGAGTTTGTTAGAGAAAACTCCAGCTTTTTACCTGCCAAACTCAATCCAGCCTTGGGCATTTTGGATAAAATAGTTTGGAAACCAGGAAGATGTGTGCTGTGTTTTTTCCCCCCTCTCTCTGAGAGGCTTCTGGTGAGGTTTGTAGAAGGGCATTCTAACAATAGTCGGTTCTGTAGGAGGTGAATTTGTGTTATGCCATCTATATTTTAGTAGAGAAGGACAGGATTGAATAGTCATACAACTAAAATGCATCTTAGAAAGATCCATTAGTTAGAAATGGCCTCTGGAGCACACAGCATCTGCCATGGAGACTGTGGCAGGAGCCAGTGAAGAGCTGCAGCTTCTCACCCATTTATTTTCATGTGGAAATGCAGTGATTTGGAAACATCTGATTCCTTTTACCTGGAAAATTGACAATTTCCACCAGCATCCCAGCCCCCCTGGATGTGCTGCAATCCCTTCCTGATGTTTCCCACTTGAAATGCAGTCCTCCAGGACAAGAATTTCTTAGCAGTAAATGAATTTTCTAATGAGCTTTCCTTCCAAAACAGCGAGGAGATGCCAAGTGACACGTTGGGAAGTGCCAAGCAGGAGGGAAATGGCTCTTCTGTGCCCACTGTCATAAACAGGATGTGGTTTGTTTACAGTCCTCACTTGCTCTCTGCAGTTCCCTGTCAGGGCTGTGCAGGAATGAGCCTCCCTGCAATGGCCTGGAGAAATCCGAGGTTTCTGAGCCAATATCAAATATTGTGTCAGAGGAGGAAGTGGCTCCAGGCGAAGGAGCAAACAAAATTAAGCATTGTATCTTGGATTCTTCTGTGCTTTTCTGGGGCATTTATCATTCTGACTGTGCAGCTGAGTTGCAGTTGACTGCAGAGCAGAGGGAATTTAATAAAGTGGGAGGGTAACTGTTGGGTGACTAATTTTAAGGGGAGATGTGTTGAAAAGCCTTTGTAGTGGGATGGTTTTGGAGTGGTGACAAGGGTTTGTTAAGAGGTACATTACAAGAAAACAGCATTTGGAAGGGACTTATGGCGATCATCTAGTCCAACCTTCAAGAAAACAACTTCAGGATTTTTCCCCTATCAACCCCAAAAATCCACATAAAACCCTTGGAATTGGTGGAGCTCTTGGCACAGTGCTGAGGGGGTTCTGCTGACAGCTCAGGGGCAGCAGAGCTAGAGTCACAAACATGGTCAGAGCTCTGTGAGGAAAACCCAAGGACCTGGGGTTTTTGCCTTTGGTACTTTGGCCATTAAAGATTGCTGAGCTCATGTACCATAAAATGCTCCATTTACAGGAACGTGGTGCTGATCCACTGTGGTGTAAGAGAAACTTCCCTTGGAGTGACAGCAAACAAACCAAGGCCCCATGGCTGTGGGGTATGGCACGTGCTGCTCCTGGAGGAAAGGCACTGTGAACAATCTAATTAGGCCAAGTTTCATTCTCAGAGGCTTCACTGCCAATAAAAGCTCCTCGCTTAGAAAAATGAAATTGAGCTATAGCCCAGAGTAATGTGATTTGCATTAGAGCAGATTGTGAACATAAGGTAAATTTTTAAGTATCAAAGTAATTTAGAGACTGAAGTTTTACAGAAATTCTGTGATGCTTAAACAGTTTGTGACTCTCATAGTTTTCTAAGCAAAGGCTCTGATGCTTGGGAGTTGACATTCTCTGTTTTCCTGCATACATGGATCTCTTCCTGTATATGCTCTTATACAACATGAATAATTCAGTGCTTGTAAACAGACAGGGAGACGTGTTGAGCTGGAAAGTCAGGGGTTTCTTTGTTGATAGTCGTGTATTTTAGTTGTTGTGTAAAGAAGGCAAATAAAAGAAGTTAAAGTAACACTGTTTACATCACCCCAGGAGTGTTTGTGCTAGTGTTTATCTGCTGCTCTCAAGCATTTTGTTGCACTTTAAAATCAGTTCCTTGATTCCTTGGCACTAATTTACCAGCTCAGGTTTATCTGAAGGGACATGTAGGCTGCCTTGTCTTTTTTGGGGCTGCAAAGACCACCAACACTCCCTACAAGCAGCTTGGGTTTTCAGCCAGCCTGCTGCTGCTCTGGCAGAGCATTTTGGTGATGCCTCAGAATTCTGAGTTTTCCATTTGCCACCCAGGACGCTGACAACTGAAAAGGCTAATTGGGATAAGGTGTAGGGAGGAAGAGAAAACCTCAGAACTCAGACAATAAACAGAATTAATTTGGTTGGTGCACGAGTTGTGTTGTGGAGCGAGGCTGCTCGTGTACCTTCTCTCATGTTGAATCAAAGGACAACTCGCTGTCAGAGGAGGAAGAAATCATTTGTACTCAGTTTATCTGAACTCCCAGTGGCTGCTGACTTGTCTTTAAGGGTTTGTGCAGGATTTAGTGCTGTGGCCTGACTGGCTGTGCTCTGTCTGACCGAGGAAATGAGAACTGATGACTGCAAGCTGCCATCCATTGGCGTGGATGGCTTTTTGTTTTTAAGTCACTGCTCATTATCGAGGAAAATGGGGTGAGAGTCACTGCTTGTATAGTTTGCAGAATTTAAAAATCAAATGTCATTTACAAACTGAGGCTACAATGCAGGCTGGATGAATATTTCAGGAAGCAAAGTCACGACAGTATTAACAGACACTGAGCATTTCTAATATAAACTGAAAGGGCCACTGTAGCAGGCCAGCACTTCCTAATCTTACAAGCACAAATACGTGTTGTGTTTAACCCTTAAATATTTGAGTTTGAAATATTTGTGTTTAGCTTGTTATTGTGCTTTCCTCTCCTCATCTTGAGGAAAAAAAAGGTGGCTTGGTAAGAGAAGCGTTACTACAAAATAATACCCTAGAGAAGTGAACCCATCAGCCCAGCATGGAGCAATTCTTCTTTACACAAATACCATTTAGCCGTAAGAAATACAGAGTTCATCTCTTTGTACAGAAGATATATGGGTTTGCAATCTGCAGAGGGGAATGTGAATCCAGCTGTTTGTATTATGATTATTATTTCTTTTTGATTATAGGCTGTTTGTGCCTAAGGAGAACAGCCAAGCTGAGGAATGGGTGTGCATTGTGCTGGCAAATCCAGTTTGGTACTTTGTCCCAGGCGAAAGGAGGGCGACAGAAATGCTGATGGAAAAAAAGGAAAAAAACCTTAAAGGAATGAGAACTGTTTTACTAACAGCATCCATAAAGCTGAGACTCGATGGTGTGTTCTTGAAATATCTTTTTCCAGCACAGTAAAATTTTCAAGGGTTTTTTGTTATTTAATTTTTAAGATGCTGTATTTATAGCATGCGAGGTATAAAAGCCCTTGCTGATGAGAGGGTGTTGGGAGATTTGGGAACTCTGGTGTCACCAATATATTCTGTAAATAAGTCTCATTGACTTATTAATAAACCAAATGTGGGAGAATGTGGGAGGTGTCTCTGAAATAAAATGCTGTGTTCTGCAGCTCCTCAGAGCCAGCATGGCAGCCTGGTCCTGGCTCACTTTCCCCAGAGAGCTGCTTTGGATGCAGGCAGTGATCTGGAGGAATTGTTCAAGATGTGGCATCTTGCTTTCCAGTCCTCCTTCCCAGGAGCTTGTGGTTTCTTCCTGGAATGTGTTTTGATTCTGTTAGAGGAAGGTGGAGCAGCCTGTGCAGGAAATGGGCACACCCAGGGAGTATCTGCTGCTGTCAGGAGACCTCATCCAGCCCAAGCTCCTTCACAGGAGACATGGGATGATGTAGGGTTTGTCTGAGCAGATCTAATGTCTCCCAAGGGGCTGCTAGCACAGGGATGGGGAATGTAAAGGTACAAACTTCCATGACCTAGTTGCAATTCCTAGGAATACATGCCCTGAAAATGTGCATTTCACACACTTTTCAAAGTACATGACTTTATTCACCATTGGCAGTGGAAAGCAGTGGATGCAGCTCTCCTCCCCACTGGTTGGGGATTGTGATTTGTATCTCACAAGGCTTAACCAGTCTCTGCCCCATCTTGGTTTAAAATGAAATGATTTCTGCTCTGATGTCATGAAAATTTCAGAATTGTCAGAGGTGAAGTATGATGACATCACACCCTGGGAGCATCAGAGATCCTGTGGCCCTGGATGAAAAGGGAGTGTTCTGGAAGGCCTCACAGACAGCACTAGAAAGGTTTTGGCACTGATGAAGACCTCAAAGCTTTTGAGAAAAATACCCCACAGCAGTGCTTACTCCATCATCTGATTTAGGCACAGGATTTGGTTCAAGATTGCCATAAGGGAGGAGCATCTTTCACAAGGACAGTCCAGAGAACACTGGGGTGATCCCTGTGAGGAGGAGATGTCACCTGTAAACTGGTTCTCCCCAAATACCTCAACACTAGAAGTGGAAGTGGCTTCTGGAAATTAATATATTAACTCTAGAAATGAGGGTGTTCCTTCATGGCACTCCAGCTGTTGAGTTGGCTGGAAAATGGCCAGGCAGAAAGTCAGTGGCTGGTGGAACAGCTGGGCTAAGATGTGTGCAATTTTTTATATTGTGCAAATGTATCTATTGAGGCTTGTCAGATTTTCTGTTTCTACAGCATTTCCAGTTTGGGTTTTATTTGTTAATGTTCTGTTAGATTGTGTTTTTGCATGGTTCTACACTGATAGGTTGGGATTTTTTTTTTTAGTGTTGTATTTTCACTTTTGAGAAAATAAATACTAGTTTTGTGGAACTGTCTTTGATACATTTTTCATGATGGCTTAATAATAGAACTACCATGAAAGCCTGCTTCCCAACAATGTACTGTGATTTCCATATGAGCAGGGGGGGAATCCCAAACATTTTGATGTTCCATTAAAATTTAAAGAAATATTATATTCAATTCTCTGTGGCATTTCTAAAAAAGATTCCTTATTTTTTTTCTGGCATAGTACAGATGGCATTTAAAAAAAAAAAAAAAAAGCTTTATAAACCACCGTCCTGCTGCTTGTCTCAGCAGGAACTGCACAAGACACCAGGGGAGGCCTGACCCTGCATTCCCAAGGGATTATCACATGGATGCACTCTGTACATTGTCTTTTCACCAGTGTTTTCCACTTCCTGGAATAATACTTTTCCTTCCAGCAGCTGGGGTTTTGCAGTTTTCCATGCCTGTCATGGAAATGAAAGGCCTGGCAAGGACCTCCTGCATTCCAGACCAGACCCCAGGTCTGTAGGGATCATTCCATATCCTTTTAATTGATTTACTGAGGTTTTGAATGCTGCATTTCATGCTCTGATCTGTAGTTGAGGGAAAGACCAATATGGCTGTGTCACAATTGATGACATATCTAACTTTTGATATATCCCCAAGTGACTCCAGGTACATTTTTCCAGAGCAGAACAGTTGGTCTATTGTTGATTTAATTTGGTTACCTACAATGAAAGCTTCAGTAAAATATTTAGAAGTTATAAACACAGAATTGTAGCCAAGAACTGACTTACAGAACAGCTCCTGCCAGTTCCTTGAATTTTTATCCTAGGAAGTATTAACACAAATTCTGTTTAGTCATAGAATTTTCTCTCAGTTCTGCTACTTATGATTTACTTCAATGTCATCTCCTGCCAACTTCTGCTAAAAATAACTGATGCCAAAATATTTTGCTTTATAATATAATGATGCCTTAGTTTCTTCTTTTTTTTTCCTGCTTCTCATATTTTCTGCTGCTGTACCTGAAACTGAGCTGAATTTTGGACCATATTGGAAATTTTAGGAAATACTTGTTCCAGCTCCTGTCCTGTGTGAGGGGCTGCAGTGGGATTGCTTTAATAGCAGTAGTTGGAAATTACTGAGATGTGGTTTTCTCTTTGCTTTCAGTCCACCTGACTTGCCCCATATCTTTTCTGTTGCCTATTCACTACCCAGCTCCACCTCCTGATGTTGTTGGAAAATTGATTGCTCACACAGGTGGTATTCTAGTTTATCTTCCTCAGAGACAAGGAGAGTACTCTGTGCCTTGATAAAGAAGCATTTTTCTCATCTCTGTTAAAATTATCATTTTATACACAACTGTTTGTTTTCTCCTGTCTCTGCGTGTTTCCAGTGTTTTCTGAAGATAACTGTTGATCTTTTTTCCTTCTTTGACTGCACTCCCTGGTGTTCCCAGAGCATTTCCATTTGCTCTGTGTTAAGCAAGCTTTCAGGTACTAGTGTTCCTTACCTGCCTCTCTCTCTTCATTGATTTATGGTGCCAGTTTAGCATGTTTGATTTTCCAGGGAAGCAGGCTGGGTTGGAGCCTTCCCAGCCATATGCTGGAAACTTTTTGTGCATTTATATTTACATTACCCTGAATCCTAGACAAGTTGACTTTTAAGAGTTGGAGATTTAAAGAGCAAGCTCAGAATTCTTATTTGAAGCCCATATTTACATTACTTGTCTGTGTATTTTCTGTGCATACCTGTGTATTCTCTTACTTAACTTTTATAGCAAGTTCATTAATTTTTCAGTAGCTGAACTGCATAGCTTTTGATTTTCACAGGAATCAGCTTTCTTTAAAATGGATGCTTCACTTGGCACTTGGGACCTGTATGTGGCATTTTGGTTGTTTAGCTGATGCTTTTTTCTTCTTGATGAACTTCCAGACAAGGGCAGGAGTGAATTGCAGACCATTTGAATTATTTCAGTGGTCTTTGACCCCTTCGTTTGACAGAGTTTTGTGGTTGTCACTTGTTGTGCCACATTCCCTCACCTGACAGGGAGGCTGCAGAGGGAGGTGTTGCTGTGACAAGATGTGGGTCACTCCCACCTCCTGAGCAGACAGGGCAGATGTTTCATGTTCCCTGTGTCTGGCAGCTCTGGGAGGCTGTGCTCAGCACGGGGCTGTGCAGTGCAGCAGCAGCACCCTGGCTCGGGGGGCTCGGGGGGCTCAGAACAGAACCTCTGGGCATCCACACAGTCCCGTGTCCCTTCACTGGTGTGGCATGAGCTACATGGGCTTTTGCTAAGAGAGCTTGGTGTGGTTTAACAGGATAAATCACAGAATCACCGAATGGTTTGGGCTGGAGGGGAGCTTAAAGATCCTCTTGTTCCACCCCCCTGCCCTGGGCAGGAACACCTTCCACTGGTCCAGCTTGCTCCAAGCTCTGTCCAGCCTGGTCTTGAGCACTCCCAGGGAAGTGATGCTAGATCCTGGTAAAAAGCACAGTCACAGAAGATAATAAAATATCCAATTGGCATTGAGGATCATTTCAAGTTTATGGCAGCTGTTATTTGAATGAAGACAGTGATGTAAGATAAGGTCTTGCTTTTTCTGAGGTCTGAGATTTGCAATAATCATTTTCATGACATTATGCTGCCGGTTTTCTTATAGCTATGGTTTTATTTCACAGCATATGCTGACTTTGATTATGTGTCTGAGAGAAAAGCACATGTTTTTAGATGACCTGGATGACTTTGATATGAAGATATTTAATTATGGAAAATAACTTTTGCAACAGCAGGTGGCTTTAAAACTGCTCATATTCAAACTGTACTGTATGGTCATAAATGCAATATTGTAGTAAAAACACAGATCAGATTTTGGACTTGTTTCCAAGCCCAGAGGGTCTTATGTTGTTTGTAAGTTTTGAATACTAAACATAATGGTATTGCTGGAGATAATTTCTAGCTCCCAAGTTACAGTAGCATGGAATAAACAGACTTTTATTACTGGCAATCAGTGAGTACATTTTGGTTTGTATTAAATCTGGTTTCATTGAAGATAAACTTGAATTTTTTTCCTTGATCAGCTTCTCCTTCTTTTCTGCTTTTTTTTCTGTGTACGTCAGTAGAGAAAGGAAGAGCAGTGCTCAGAGAGGTTGTGGACTCCCCATCCCTGGAAATGTCCAAGGCCAGGCTGGACAGCTTGGAGCAACCTGGGATAGTGGAAGTAGGCAATGGACAGGAAGGAGATGATATTTAAGGTCCTTTCCAACCCAAACCATTCTGTGATTCCATGGTCAGTGATGGATAACACTCTCCAGGCAGTGTGGCCTCAGTCCAGAGAAGAGCTGGACCACACCTGTGTTTGGGTTTCCTCTGCACGAGGTGATGGAGCCTGAACATCTCTGAGCTGGGGGCCTGAGGTGTCCCACTCCTCTGGGAAAAGTACTTCCAGTATTTCAAATATTTAACAGACCTTTTAGCAGCTTTTATGAGAATGACCAAACAAACATTTTCATGAACAATGAAACAGCTTTAATTTCCTGTGGGTTCCTCTGTCTTGGTTAATTAGCTTTCTCTAAACTGAATTGGGCTTAATTTTTCTGTTGATTCTTCATTAGCCTGAAAAACAACCATCCTTTTCTCCCTGTTGCACTTTTCCTACAGAGTATTTTGGAAAGCAGAATGTGTGCCGCTGTATTCAACACCACCAATTAGATCAGGGACTAGAGAAATTGAGGGTGAATTTGTGAATTCCAAATTGTCTTCTCACCAGCTGCTTATTTTCACAAAACTTGTAGGAAGAGACTTATCCTTGACATGTCTACTCTGTATCCTATGGAGATGACTTTTTAAAATAGGTGTTGTAGGGGAGGAAAAAGATGCAGAGAATGTGTAACCTTGATTTTCAGTAATAATGATTAAAAAATCCTAAAAGTATAGATTTTGCACTGAGAAGTATTTACATTTTTTAAAATGAGAGTAACATAGAACTCTTTGCATACAAGGTGATACAATAGCATTTAATATTCTTTTCCTTTAAGATGATAAAGGCACAGTGTTGTGTGTTAGTGTCTGCTAGGGGGAATTTCCGCTGACATTTCCAAATCCATGTCATATTGATGTCATATTTATGAATGCTGTTGGTGCTTTTCTTAAAGATTTTCTATCACACTAATTTTGACCAGAACCTTTACATGGTTTTTAAAAAACCAGTTTGTGAATGAATTGCTCAGGGTGCATTGGGATACCTCACTGCAGTCACCTGTGATGTGTGAATTAAGAGCCACCACTGAGGTGCTTCTGCTGCTGCTTTGATTGGATGCACCTTTGATTCAGTCATCATTATTATGCATTCTGAATAATAAATCTTAATTCCCTAATTACTCGTTTACCTACCGTTCTAAATTGTCACATATTTACCTGATGCCATGTAATTAGGTAATTACATAATTTATACAATAGATGATGTCTTTTTCATGTTTCATAGCTGGAAAAATACAATAGGAAATTAATTGGGAAGCATGTTTAAATATCCAAAGTACTTCCAGCTGTAATGACTTAAGAAAGCTTACTAATCTTAATAAAGAGATTTGTACTTAAGCATTTGTTTACACACAAGAACCATGAAATGGGGAGTACAGCACTAACAAAATAAAGTTGAAACTGGAAGTTTGGGCAAATACTTGAGCTTCCCACTGAGCTTTTTTCTTAATGTTCAATAATGTTTGGTTAAGAATTCGTATTAAATGACTTACCTGACAACCTATATATTAACTAAAATGGCATATCTTATGCAAATATTCCCTTTGTCTGGGAGATACCAGTATAAAGAGGACCTGTCTGACCACACAACTCTACAGTAGCTGATTCTCTGAACAATTTAAATATTATGCCCATTAGTTGTGGTATTAATTAAGGTGGGTTTGTGTCTGCAACAGGGGAAGGGGAGGAAAAAAGATGACAAATGGCCCTTTGGAAAATCCTCTTCTGTCTTCCCTTATTTACCTTGACTACAAGAAGTCCATGCAATTAGTAAGACATTTGTTGCTTTTGTTGTTTGACATCTGAGAAGTGATGCAATTTTTTTGGTTTAAAAGAGAACCTTGAGCAAAACCACCCTGAGATTACTTTGGAAGCCAGGCCTTTCCTGGTAATCAAGTGTTTACAGAAAGATGCTTTGTTCAAACCTTTTCTGGGGCTCTGTATGCTTAAACAAAGGGCTTTTAGACTTAAACACAGCTGTTCATTTGAAAATGAAAAATCAAATTAAGCAGAACCAGCTTTTGAAAGTTAATGTTGTATAGCCACGGAAACAAAGGAGGAAAATACTGTGTTTTACGTTTCACTTAAATAACTTTTTTAACATAAAGTTTCCAACTCAGAAGTGTGGTTTCAAAGCTGCTCATCTCTTGCTGTATCCTGCAATAGAACATCTGCGTTCATTCTGACGCGGATGAATGACATGAATTAAACTAAAACCGTTGAAGTGCTCTTTTTAACATAATTACACCTTGTTCATTTTGGAGACACAATGCAGGGATGAAATGCCAATTAAGCCTGGTATGTTAATGAGATTGAGACTGAATAGGGGATTAGAGCGGACACAAATCCCAGCGGAATTGATTTGATATAATCCCTCAAGTTTGTGCTGTTTTCAAATGTACAATAACATTTATATTAAAATTTCCAGGCACAGAATAAAAACAAAACAAAAAAAATCGCCAAACATATTCAGTTTGGGGATAGGGTCAAAGGAGCTGTCATGGGGACTCAGTTTGGTAGTCTTGGTTTTATTGTCTTTGCTCGTGTCAGATTGAAAGAAAACTTTGCAAGTGTTTGATGTCTGCGTCAGCACAGAGTTCTCTGGCACATTCATTCCATGTGTATGTCATGGAGTTCCACAGTGTAAAAAAATTATTTTATTACAGATCCCCCAGGCTTCTGAGATCAAGAACTGGGATTCATGACGTAAATATACATGTGTGTATACATGTAAATGTATTTACATTTAAAATAAACAGTATATTATTTCCTTATGTAATGTAGTGTTTTTAGAAAAAGAACCAGACCAATGAAGTGTAAAACAGAAACCAAAACAAGTGGTTGCTTTCCCCTTATAAAGATTGATTCTACCATCTAATGCCATCATTTTTTAATTATGTTTTTGGCACAGTCATCCAAAGCAGTGTGTTGGCAGGAGGGTGGTTTGTGTGGGACAGAGTGTAACTCCACAGCTGATCAGTAATGGGAGATGAGGTCTAGATACCTCTTGCTTGTAGTTGCTAGGTTGGTAAACTGTAGTTTACCAACTATGAGTGAAGAAAGACAACTATATTTAGAAATAGAAGGTGTTCTCCTTTTAATCAGTTGCATTAGAAAGAGCCCAACATTACAAAATATGTGTAATCCAAATTTTTCCTGGTTGTGTAAGACATAATTCCATTTCCTAGAAAACTCAGTGGTTTATCCACTAGAACATCTCAACATCTCTGATTCTGTTTCAGATGGATCTTAGTGCAGATCAGTCTGGCTTTAGGAGCACGATCAAACCATCCTGTCAGGTTCAGATCAGATTTATGATGAAATGCCATGTCAATACCTGTCATTGATTCTTGAGTTTCTGTTAGATGAGAAGAACTCCAGTGCCACAGGTGTGTGGGGACAGGCGGCTTCTTAGCCAGGCTCTGGGTCAGAGACACTTTGAGTCAGAGCACTTCAAGTCAATTTAAATCCTAATTAGGGCACTGGAGAAGCTCCCCTAAAAGGCTGCACAGGGGTCCCTGGTGTGTGCTGAGGCTCAGAATGAAAAGCCATTGCCTGGTCTTTTCAGTTTGCCAGTGGTGTGTCCAACCCACTGTCTGATTGATTTTGTCTGTCACACAAGTATAAATTTTTTGTCTGTGTGACTGAGGACTTGGCACAATGTCAGTCACCCAGGGCAGTTTTATAAAGGGAAAGTTCAGAAACCTAGTAGAAAAGAAAGGAGAAAATTCCTTTCTATTTTTCCTGTACAATTTAATTTGTTCTTGTATTACTCATAGGTGGAAGCCCTTGGGGCTTTTTTATTTGTCCTATATTACAAAATATATTAAACTCTTGAGTCCTCTTTGTGGCAGGGAGTCCAGTTGTTTAAACAAGTATAATTCTTGTCTTTTTGATAGTGTTCACAGTTTTTTAAATAGAGTTTTTGAAATGCTAAACTGTTATCCTGTCCTATCACCTTTTGATGAGTTGGCCTCTCAATCAGAACAGCTATATGCAGAAAAATAACTACTTGAATTAATCAAAAGACTGTCTTTTAATAGTGGATTGAGCCCTCCAGAGAATGGGTTATCTTCATTAAGTGTGTTTTTCTTTTGCTATATCTGTTGCCTTTTGGTAGCGCCATTTGTCTTCAGCCTGTCTCCACATTTGCCTCAAAGCAACTCTCGGGTTAACAGCTAGTGTTAAAATGAATTATTAATATTGCTGGAGATACTGCTGGCTTGCAGACTGAAGTGTTTGAGAAGAGTCTGCAGCTACAGTACAGCTTCCTGTGAATGTCAGGGCTGCTTTACACCTACAGCAAATTTCCTGCTCTGTTTCTTAACCCAAATCCCTGTTTCATCCTTGGTAGTTCTGTCCTCCTCTGTGTTGTGACCAGCTGGATGGCAGCCTGTCCTCATTCACATGCACCTCTGTAATTCCTTGCCTGGAATATACAGAAATGTACTGAAGTGTGAGCCTGCCCTGGGATTACAAACCACAGCAGTTTCAGGCTCCTCAGCATGGTCTGTGGCACAGAGATCAAATCTACTGATAAATTTTTGTACTCAGCCTCCCAGAGAACCCAAGGTCTCCATGGTTTTTCTTCGCTGCTCTAATTATCAGTGTCTGGGATATTGAAAACACTCTTGTAATGACATCAGCTCTCCATGTAGAACAGAATTTCTTAAGTTTTCTTTGAGTTGTTAAAAAAAAAAAAAATCTCTGGATGTAAAGCCAACTCCCCCTTTCTCAGCTGAGCATCTATTTTGATATTACCCTCCACAGTAAGAAGAACTTCATCTGTCCTGTTTCTAATAGTTTAAGAAATAGGTGATGAATTAGAAGTGGTTGCTGCTTTGGGGGTGGGAAGAAGAGAAAATCCAGAAACTGTGCCATAGGTCAGAGCTGCCCCTGGAGAGGCACAGCCTTGGTGTGAGAACCCAAGTGGAATATGTTGTAGAGGGAGGAATCATCTTTGTTACTCAAAACTCCATGCACTGCTGCAAAATTTGCTGGCCCGTGTGTCGTGCTGGATCTAATTCAAAGCAGGATTAATCTTTTCACTTACAAGATGCTGGTGTTTTGACTTCATTTCTTACAGATTAGGTTAAGCCTTTTACTGTGTGGGTAGAAAAGCATTGAAGTGTTGCAGCCTGTGGCTTCTGCTGGTGCTTGTGAGTGGGATAAGGGAGGAGTCCTGGTTCTGGGATGCTGATTCTCTGTAATGCTCCAGAAGCTGGGACCTTCCCCCATTCACACCACTTAAAAAAGCAAATCAAAACCAAACTGACAGCAGAACAAACCTACAAGCAGCCAAACAAAAAAAGCCCCAAACAACCCAGGCCCTCCTAAAGATGCTGCTGGTTCCTGTCAGGTTTTGCTACTTAGAAGTAGCCATCCAGATTTGGGTTCACCTGGTTACTGAGATCTGGAACTTGTCTCTTATGTTAAATGTATTGGGAATGCTGGAATTAGATGTATAAGAACAAAGTAATGACATTTTTATCCAGGGATGAAATCAATTACTGAAACAGTTGGCTTAACAGAATGGATTATAAAATATACAACTGGAGCTTTATTCCTGACATGCATTTAAGTATTTAATATAAAGCTTTTTTAAGAGATAAATTATGGCTGAAATGATTCTGAGTGCCACTGTAACTGTTTGGATTGTCCTGCCCTCTGGAATAACATCTCTCAGTGAGGACTACAGCTTGACTTTGTGTTTGTTTGGCTGCTCACACCTGGGCTGTTCTCCCCAGCCTTGTGTTACTCCTCTTCTTACTCTCTGCTCACTTTCCCCAGCAGTGCTTTGAGGTAAATCTTGCTGGGTTTTTTTTACCAGATGAGGAGAATGAATGGTATGCTTTGGCATGTAGAATCTTTCCAGGATTTGCTTGTTTCTCTCATACATCAAGAATTCACCTGCAGAGCTGGAACCTGGCCCTGCTGGGCTGGGTTAAATCCCTGAGCTCTGGAGTGCTCTGACTCTCTTTTTCTTTTTGGCGTTCTTCCCACGTTTCCTTCAAATGGGGGATGATCCATAAGTGTTCAATAGAGCTTTCCTGTAATAGGCCTCAGTGCCTGTAATAACAGATACTACCTGTCATGCAGCTGGGCAGTGAAACTGTGATCATTACTTATCTGAGCGTGGTGTTTTGCCCCAGGCAGCTGATTAGATAAATTCCTATCTTTATCTTTTCGTTTTCTAGATATAAGCAGTGTGCTCCTTTCCCTGTGATACTTCTCCTGGAAGGCTTTGCTCTGAAGATTGTCTGTAGTGGTTTCTTAATCTTGTGTGGTATCAGCGCAGGGATCTAGAAGGGATCTGCAATTTCAGTTTAGATGAATCTTGCTGCAGCTGCTGCTGCACCTTCCCCATGTGTATGAGTGAGGTGCTGTCAGTGTTTTCAGTTTGTGAGGGCAAACAGGAGGAAATTGAAGTCACCAGTGCCCTTTGCCTCTTGGCATCTTTCCTCCTGGACACAGTGGAATTTCTCACTCTCAGAGGCAATGGAAGCCCATTTGGGTAGCAGGTTTCTTTTGCTAATAATTTGCATCCAATACAATAATTATTTAATTATTATAATTTACATACAATAATTGTTGCCCTGTTCTTCTAAGTTCTTCTATGCCTTCTGATGTTTACATTCTTGTAATGAACTTTCTCAGACACTTTATGTAAATAATTGTTGTTTATATATTCCTCTCTGGAGGAGGAGAAATTTGATGGACTGTTGTCTTGACTAGTGTCATTGAGAGGTGGCACTTTCATCCTCCAGTCCACTGTCACTTTTGTAAGTCTATAAATATTGGAGTCAGAAAATAAACTTCCCTTCTTTTTCTTCTTCTTACCTTGGAGTCCAGTTTCCATGTTGTTTTATTTTGTGTCCTATTGCGACAAATAATTATTTTACTAATAATTTACAGCTGCTTAAGGAGCCTGTTGTAGGTATGAGCTCTGCTAGAATGTGTAATTACAGCTGGTTTTGCCCATGACATGTCTCAATTTGTTCAGTCTGGGGAGGGTTAGGTTGCCTTCAACTCAGCAGAATAACTCCAGGAGGGAGCTGAGGTGCAAATCCACGTGGATGTGCAGATTTCAGAAAATGAGGTGTTCTGAAAGTACTAAATAACTGCAGCAGGGCAAATGATACTCCACAGTGACTGGAATGTTTGGTGTTAACTTCTGCTCTGGTTGGAACAGTAGAGGGCTGTGGGAGACATTCATCCCCTGTGGTGTTATCTTGCTGCATTTTGGTTGTGTGGCATCACAGCACCAACCTGCTCGTAAATGTATAATTTAACATTCTGAGACAGTAAGCTAACAACAAAATGCAGTTTTTAAAGTTCTCTCATCTTACAAATAAAAGTATACTTGGCAAAATAAAAAAGGTAAAGTTTCTGCCTAGCTTAAGAAAATTAAAGGCTTTTTCTTATAATTTTATTCACATTGCCAGAACATAACAAGAATGTGGTTGTTTACTTGTTTGCTCTAATCATATTCTTTTGGTTTTGTCATTAATAATGTATTGTGAATATCAATTAGAAGCTAAGCAGAAATTCAGACTTTTCTCAGAGCCAATTGAAAATGAAACATTGTTTCAAAGGAATATTTTTCTAATTTAAGAGAAAAAAAAAAGCCAAATAATTCAAAGTTGGTGTGTGAGAAATCTTGATAATTAGAAAATGATTCTTCCAGCTTGCAGCTGACAGGAAATGGTAAATCACATATATAGAAAGAAGGAAGAGAAAGGAGTGCAAAGCAAATTGTTAGCCCTATTCCCTAACTGATGGAAAAAGCAGGTAATTAGGTGATTTCTTTAATTTTCTGACATGTGTAAATGACAATCCACTAATAAGAGGCTTGTAATATAAATGACAAAAATGAAAACAACAACAATAACAATGAAAAAAGCTCAACCTGTCAGGTATGGTCTGAGTGTGAAGGTAGGTTTTTTTGGTCAGTGCTGTGAGCTGAACACTCTGACCTAGCCTGGCTTGGAGGGCACTCGAGCAGTGGCAGGGCTGGAGATGTCACTGAAGTGACACCACTGAAACAGCAGCTCCTCCTGGAGGAGCTGCCTCTCTCTTTGGGCAGTACAGCTGTGCCCAAATTCTGTTGTCTTTGAGTAGAAAAGACACTGCTGTCACTGCTAGACACTGCTCAGAGCTCAGCACTCATTTCTTGGCTTTTCCTGGTGGCTTTGCCTTTTCTCAGTGAGCAAAAAAGGATTCGCAGCTGCGTATCTTAAGCACCTGCTTTGTTTCCCTTAGCAAACAGGAAAGTTGATGTATGATGGTACCCACCAGGCACTCCTCAATGGAAATCCCTCCCCTGGCCCCTCTCCTGCAGTTCTGGGTGTGCCAGTGCTGAGAGGGGCTGTGGGTCTGCAGAGCTCCTGCTCCTCCCAGCTCAGCCTGTGCCTGCTTTCCGTGGTGGGGGATTGTCAGCTCAGGGACGGGTGGGTTTTAATCAGGCCTTTCCTTTTCCTGTTTGCACTCTGCTCCATTTTCCTATTAAATGGTGATTGCGCATTGTTGAAGAAGGCAGTCAAGTGTAAATTTCATTTTTTGCTTCAGCTAATGTTGCTGTTAGAGGTGGCTTTGCACATCTGTGAATATTCCCTGAAGGAGGGGGAGGAAAATCAATAGATGTTCCAAAAAAAAAAAACAAAACAAAAAGAAAGCAGTGGGAGAAATTTTGAGGTAGAGGAAATTGTGTGTTGGTGTAGAAACTTTCTGGTTCTGTCTGCTTCCGATCACTTGCTCTGAGTTTTCTTAGAGCAGACAGAGATGACTTGTATTTTTATTTTCCTGGATCCAGAGATGGACGGCAGTAGAAGACACTTCCTTTTGAATAAAGGAATCCAGTGGGGATGAAATCTTCCTTTGTGTCTTTTATTTGGATTGTTATCTAAGCAAGTGAGAGGGTGTGCATTCAGTTTGAGGTGAGGTTTCCTGTGCTGCTTCTCTCCTGTTAATTCTCAGTGCACAAAGCTTTGTGCTGGGGCTTCAGTACAAAGTCTGTCTATGCAAGGCCATTTCCTGTTGTATATTCACAAGTTTCCTTTCCTAACGTTGCAGAGGAAACTCTTTTCTCCTTTTTTCAGTACTCCCTAACTCTGGGGCAATGTTTTTAGGAAGCAGGAAGTACCAGGTAAGCTTTTCCATCTCCTTGTGGCCACCCTGAGAGCACATCCCTTTAAATCTTGTGAGTTCAGAGTGACTTTATTATCCAGAAGGACTTTTGTAGCTTCTTGACTGCAGCATTTCTTGACTGTTGCTCAAATTTCAGCACCAACTGTGGTTCATATTTTGCATACCTTTCACTGGTGGCTAGTCCTCTGTTACTGCCTTTTCATTTGCCCTAAAGTCTGAGCTGCTCACAGTGCTGAGCTGCTTCTTTCCTTCTGTTTTTCCCATCCTTTTTACACACAGACATTTTATTCATGTCGTCCCTTCTGCTTGCTATTTGTCTTCCTTGCTTAAATCCAAATGTTGGTTAGTTTTTGGATGCATTGTAGCTGCAGCCCCCAACTTGCCTTTTAAACTGTAAGCATGACTAAGGACAACAAGACAGTATTTATTTTCCCTGTTCCTTCCATTGTGTTTAGATTCATTTATTATCCTGTCTTTTAAATGAAAGGTATTCTGTGCAGCTGCTGACTCTCTCCTCTGTCTCATAAAACTTCTCAGATACTTGGGCTATAAAAACCTAGTTGTAATCTGGTTGGGGATTTTCTTTAGAGATTTGTTACCCGTGTGCTACCCGTAAAAAATGTGTTAAAATAACTTAATTTATTGTGAATTTTTGTTCATTTCTCTGCAGTAGTTGCTGCAGTCAGGTAAGATGTCTGCTTAGTGAAGAATTGCCTGTCTCTTCACTGTGTGGATGTGCATTTTTATCACCTCAACTTCCTTTGTGTGTTTTCTTACTGCTGTCTTTTTGTGTTCAGGAAAGCACAGTTTTTCCTACAGTTGAGGGTCTGTCTGTGCTACAGGAATTGGAGACCAGCAAATAAAATCTGCAGGTGTAAAACAGCACATCATGATGAGTAGGATTAAATTCTGGGATACCACACAGTAGGATGGTCTCAAAGTTCAAAAAGAGAGTGAGAATAAAGAAAGAAAAATACATTTTGATTTATTATTACAAAGGTACCACATTTGATTCAACAAGAGTTTGGGATAGAAGTTGCTGGAAAGATGGAGAATATCCTGGAAAAGTTTTGATATGCCTTTGTCCTGCTCTTGTATTTTCCAAAGACATCTGCCTTGGCTGCTGTTGAAGGTGGAAGCTAGATTAGATTTGGTCTGACCCAGAGTGACTGCTGAGAATCGGTTTTCTTGAGGAATAGCAACAGTCTTTATAAAATGGAATGTTTGTGTACTCAGTGCAAAGTGTGGTGATGTACAAATGTTAACAATGTAGGTAGGTGTTCAGGAAATCCATCTTCTGCATGACAAGACAGTTAAGTTTCTGTACACCAGGAATATTCAAATACATTGCAAATTATGGACAGAGCAAATTCTCTCTGCTTCAGAACCTGCTGGGTAAGTCACCTTACCGTGCACAACATAACGTGGGTTTAATTCACCAGCTGTTTAAAGATGACATTGTTCACAAGGCAGCCTAAGCACTCAAACCTTTGGTGCATGTTAAATTTTAATGGAACATCTTCGATTAAAATGAAGCTTTTGGAGCTCACACTGTTCATATGCAAAAAATGGTTATCGTCATAAAAATCCCAGGAGGGGAGCAGAAAAATGCAATAAAATTTCACACTGTTTAATGTTCATCACCCTCGGGTATCCAGTAGATTTCCACTAACTAAATGTGAATTCCATTTGCTCTAGTAGCTGAATCTGCTTTCTCAGCCAGCTTGCTTGTGCTGCTGCCCATGGAGTCTGTTAGGAGTATCTTCTTTTGAAATGCTTCTGTATTTCTTCAGATTTCTCTCTTTAAGAAGTGCAGCTCAGTTAAGTGGTTTATTTCCAGTGGCAGGTCTGAGCATCTTCCATGGGTTTGTTTGATCAGTTCTTGGCTGCCTTTCCTCCTTAGCTCTGCACAGAAGTTGCTTTGTGCCAGGGCTGTAAGGAAGCACAAGTGCAGATCTTTGCTCTGCACTCCCTCCTCACCCCTACTAGATTGGTAAATCACAGCCATTTATTGGGAAATCTAATATATGGCTCAGCCCCCTGAGGTTAATCTGTTTTATCTGATAAAATACACTGTGTGTTATTACCTGCCAACCTTGACCACAGGTTACTGCAAGTGCTAAGGTTATCAGAAAGCTGCTGATTGTTATTTTTGGCTTTCTCATCTGGATTCAAAATCCGCCCCCGCCTCTGTGTCCTGGGCTCCTCTGCCAGGACTTGTGTCCAGATTTCCTTTTGCAAAGAATTTGTACACGAGGATGGATGGAAAATACAAAAAGCTCCTCCTGAAGATACTTGTTCTGCTGTCGCTGACCAGCAGCACCTGACTGCCACCTCGGCTTCCCTTTGGAAACCACAGGCACTGTGTGTTGTCTCCAGCATTCTCCTTCTCTCAAGGCAGGGAATAACTGATTTCCCCATCCATAACACAGGAGCAGAACCAATTGGTTTTGTCTTTTCTCATTTCTCTTTTGTTGTCTGAAATTAAGGTGATTTTTCCCTCTGAGCTGGCTTTTCTGCAGACCTATATCTCTCATTTATTGTACTCTTGCACTGAGGCTACTGATACTGAGAGAAAAGTTTGCTCTGTCTTCTTTCTGACAGTTCTTTTATGACAATTCTTGGGCTTTTGGGAGATGTGGTTCTTTTTACTCTCTTTTTGAGAGGAAATACTGTTTGTGCCTGAAGGTTCTGTTGAGAAATGTCTGGATTTTCAGTTTGTATGTGTCTATAGGTACTCACATAGATCCCAGTGCCAGATTTTTTCTGCGTGTTTATCATATAAACAGGGTACATAAAAAGGATTGTGCCATTCTTATTAAATATTGTGTTGTACAGATGATTAATAGAGGTACAGGGGAGGTTAAATGAATTGCCTGAGGTTAAGCTGAAAGCCTGAGGCTCAGTGTGGCTTTGAACTTGGATCTGCTGAATCCCAGATAAGAGCTCTAACCTGTTAATTTTTCTTCTTAGATCTGTTCCTGATGCAATTAATTTATAACTGTATCATCAAATGCAAAATATTTCAATGGCTAAACACAAAAGAGTTGTTTTATTAATTTTAGGTGGAATTTACTTTTAAGAACTGGACAACCACTAATAAATATTTTCAAACTATTATGGAAAGCGGAAAATATATTGCTTTTAAGTCTTAAGTCTATCTTTGGGCTAACGATATCCCTGATTCTGACTGTGCACACCCAGTTTCCTGGGAGACTTTAGATCCTGTTTTGATTTCTTGTGTCTGAAGGTGCCCACTTGGCAGAGCCCTCCCTCCCATGGTGGCTGTGGTCAAGCCTGTTCTGTCCTCTGGACAAGGACATGCAGTGATAGGACAAGGCAGGATGGCTTTGAACTGAAGGACAGCAGGTTTAGATTGGATATTGGGGAGAAATTCTTTCTTGTGAGGGTGGGCAGGTCCTGGCACAGGGTGCCCAGAGAATCTGTGGCTACCCCTGGATCCCTGGAAGTGTCCAAGACCAGGTTGGATGGGGCTTGGAATGATCTGGGACAGTGGAAGGTGTCCCTGCCATGGCAGGGGTGGGACTGGATGAGCTTTAAGTCCCTTCCAACCCAAACTGTTCCATGATTCCCTGATCCACTGGATTGTTGGATCAAAACAAGGATAGCTCTTCCTAAAATTGACCAAACTGCTGACACTGTTGTTCAGCACTTTAGGTTTCCTAAGTAATTTTCCCTTGGAAGTTTTTTTTTTTGTTTGTTCCTTTATTTTTAAAGAATAAATTTCTTTGCTTCCACAGTGTAACTTTGGTGTTAGTTTCTTATCTCCTGAAGCTTCACCAGGTAATTGGCTGAGACTTGACTCTGGCAGCCCACAGCTCAGTGTACTCTGAAGTAGCTTCTGATAGATTGTGTTTTAAAAATGATGGTTTTTAAAGCAAGTCACCTCTGCTGGTGTTTGGGATTTGGGACATTTGAATAGGAAATGGTGGATATATTTGTGGTATTTTTTAGGGAAACCAAGCTTTTGCTGTGCTTCAAGATGTCTGGAGTCCATTTAGTACTGCAGGGAGATGAATTCCTTAACACACTTTGTTTCTAGAAGAACATGACCCCCTAGATTCAGAATGGTAACAGTCACTGTGGAAATTTTCAGCTCAGAGTGCAGGGAAATGTCTGTTTGTTTGCCTTCAAAACACTATGGAATAATTCACCATATTTTGCAATGTATTGGGACTTTTGGTATTGAGTTTTCACTGCTCAGAATGAAATCCTGTAATAGGTGCTGGAGGCTTAAATTTCTTAATTGTCCCTATGCATCAACTTATTTTTATAATTACAGTCTGTGTGTCAAAATTGTATTACTGGAAATAGAGTATCAAAGACCTTTTCCCATTTGAATGAGCATTGCTAGCAGCTGTCATGTATAGTATAAAAACTATAGAGGTAATTTAGCTTGGCCCAGCATTTCTGTTCTCTCTGTATCAAAGTCTGCCATTTCAGCCTCATTTTCCTTGCAATGGGATTATGTACTTTATTACTTTCTTTGGGTAGAGGATGAAATTCTTCAGCTTTTGTTCAGTCCATGGAGCTTCCAAGGTGTCATGGTCTGAAGCAAGAGATTTGCAGTTGGGTTTAGTTAGAAATGACTCCCGGCTGCTCAGTCACCATAATGACTCTGTTTGGATTTTAATGCCCTTGCACCTCAGCTCCCTGCATGGAAATAATGTGCTGTTTCGCAAAGATGAAAGGGGAAGAAAATGGTTTTGTAATGTTTCTGCAAGAGATTCTCCTTGAAAAATGAGATGAGGAATTTGTGAATATGAAGGGCTCTTAGCATTTCGGCATAGAATGGCTTTTTGTCTCATTTTAGGGGGGGCTGCATTGCACTGTCTGACCATGGGAAATGTAAAAAAGAGAATTCCTGAATCTGTATATTATAAAGTTTTAATTCAAACCTGGTTCTGTGTTCATTTGGAAAGTAAGAATATTGGATCTGGTTTCTCAGAAGTTAACTATGACATGGCAAGAACCTAACAAACTTGGAGTTTTTTTTACCTTCGGTTTCAATCACTTCATAATTTTTTTCATGTACAGAAAAGCAATTTGAGGGAAAAAATTAACAAAAAAGGGGCTAAACTATCAAGTTCTGTGAGTAAGTCATTAGGATAGAAATAACTGAGAAAGTGTCTTGCTCCTGCTGTCCTGGTCCTTGCATGCAGAATTATGTGCTCTGCAAGCTGCATGTTGTGCCTGTGGCTGCTGACAGCTCAGGGAGGTTGCTCATGGAAGAGCATCACTTGACACCTTTTTTCCCCAAAAAGCTCCCTTCTCAGTTTCCTGGATTGGTACAGAAATACAGAGGATTAACTCAGGTAAAGCCCTTGCTTGCTCAGGAGCCACAGAGCTTTGAAGTGGATCCCTAAAATTGTGCTGCAAACCACCTGATGTGAATCCTGCTGGGTTACCTGTCCAGAAGAGGCACTGGCAGGGAGAAACTGCCACAGAGCACAGGCAGAGATAACCCAAAGTGATGGGAGCAGCCCAGCCACCAGCCAGGCCAGGAGAGGTCTGGAGGGCTGGACTTGTAACACAAAGTTCATTTCCCCTCTTACACTGATTTTCCCCACATCTGAACCATGTCCCAGATTGGATTCAAAGGGTCACTGTCTGATTCCTTTAATTGCTGTGATTCAGAGGCAGTTTTGGAAATGTCTTCTTTAGTCACACTGTGATGCCTGCTTTTGCTTTTCAGGCTTAATGTGCCTTGGATGGAAGCAAAGCAAAGATTATTTCTTGTGTGTAAACACAATTAATGTTGGTTTTGGTGTTTGCACACAAATGGGGGAGGCTGAATGCTGTCAGTGGAGCTCTGTGTGTGGAGTGGTTGATTGAAAACTTCAATTTCCTCTCTCCTAAGCTGCACTGTTGCCCATAGATGTAATACTTAAAAATATGACTTTATGTGCCTATGTGTATACATGCAGACTTCAGATTAGAGAGTAAAATGTATAATTAAACTAACATTCAATGTTTAAGCCACTCAGTCAACAGGCTTCTGGTTATGGATGTATTTCTAAGTTGGACAGGTCAGCAGATGGGACAGCTACTACAATTTTTGCAGTTTTTGTCACCAGTCAAACGCTCCACTGCACCGGGGTTAGGGAATGAATACATTTGGGGAGTATTCAGAATGGAGGGAAAATGCCAGGTTCTAGTCTCAATTCCAGGCACAAACCAGTTTCAGGACAGCTGGAAGTTTCCACTGAAATTATCCATTATGAAATAAATTTACATCTCTCTGGTTAATTAGCACTGCTATCCCCAGCAAACACACGGAGCGAATAGGAAATTTTCCCTCTTGTTTTTGAGCCGTGTCTGCAGGCAGTGTGAAACTGCACAGACCATGTGTGTGTGTGTCAGGGGACCCTCCCAAGCATATGAGCTCTGAATTTAATGGATTTTAAAATACTTTACGAAGAGATGTGGCTGGATGAGAAATGTCAGTGTCTCCTGCAAACCAGTTTGGGCTGAATCTTCACCTGAATTGTTCTGAGGAAAGGCAACCCACCCCAGCACGTCTCCAGCACACAACACAGAAAGAGAGGAAAAAGCCTGCTTGAGATACAACCTTTGCTGGAAGATTAGAATAGAAACTAATCTGCTTAGCTGTTCTTTAAGAGCAGACTAAGCTTTGCATTAATGCAGTCACAGTTGATGGGACACAGAGGAAAGCAAACAGGAGACTGAGAGCCTACCTTTAAAAAACAGTAAATTAGATGTTCCTAAAGGCAAGACATTTACAGCTATTATAGGCTCATATTTATTTGCAGTCTCATTTTCCTTGCACTTGCATTTAGATCTACTACTATGCTCTTAAATGTGATATTAGGTGATTTTGCCCTGTGTTTGGAGGCACTGGGTTTTCAGATTGATTTTGAAAAATGCAGGGCTACCAGCAGAACCTTGTATTTGATGACACTCAGTATCTCTGATGGTTTTGTTAAAAAAATCAATGCACACTGAATCTTGTCAAAACCACACAAATTTCTTGTAATGAAACTGTAAGGCTGACACCTGTAATCTTCTCAGGAATCCAGATTTTACCTTTTGGATGCAGAACTCTACTGCACACAGTGCTGGTAACTTGTGCTGCCTAGGATTTCTGTCTGGCCCTCACTCGGAAAGATGGGGAGAATAACCACAATTAGTTGATGTCAGATTGATCCAGGTTTTCAGTATTCAGCAGGGAATCTCATGAAGGCTAGCAAAGATTGTTCAAGCATCTGCATGGATTAGTTTTTCCTGTCTTCAGGGCTCTCTCCTGGCTGCAAGATCTGTCTTGGGATGTCAGTGGAGACAGGCACTGCAATTAGCTTTATAGAAATAAATTTGATGTTATTTAACACGATTGCTTATCATGTTTCTATAGAAGCTTGAAGAAAAGGGGGAATACGTGCTGGAAGTTTTTTGAATATTCAAATATTGCTACTCTGCCTTTTGGTATTTTTCATGGAGTAAACCCAGTGCCTCTGCTCGTGTCACTGCCCTGCTCAAACCTGCCAAGTGCTAAATGTAGGATTTTCTACTTAACAGCCTGGTGTAAGACCTCATAGGAAGCTTATATTTTCTTGTTGAATCGAGATTGCCAGCAGTTTTCTTAGGGAATTAAAAGGAATTTTAAAAAAGCCCCACCAATATGAAAATTAAAATCCAGGACCATGCCAATCTAGGCCATGCAGGCTGCAGCCCTGCCCCACATTTGAAATAAATGCTGAGGACCTGGTTAAATTTCAGTTGTGGGCAAAACTGAATTATTTTTCTTAGGTTAAAGCAGTTGTACTTTCTGTTACAACTTTGCAGTAAATAAATACTGGGTACCAACATAAGCTGGAGGTAGGTCCATGTGCTGAAGTGGGCTCAGAGAGGTGAGGTGCCTCATAACCAAAGGAAAATTCCATACTTTTGGTATTGTACAAATGTTTCCTGAATTACTGGTATGTCACAAGACAATCTTGCATTGTATCTAACAGACAGGCATCACTCTGTGGTTTTTATTGCTTGTCTCTGACAGTTTCACTGGAATTCTGGTTGGCCAACATGGGAAAGGAGATGTTTTAGTTTCAGATGCAATCTTACATTTCAGTTTAATACTTTAATTCAACCTTTAAAAACCCACTCTGAGGACTTGACAGACAATGTCTTTTTGCTCAGCCTTTGTTCTGTGGATGGTGGTGTTAGAAAATCAAATAAAAGTTTCTTCTCTGGTTTAGAAATATCCACTTGCTCACATAATCTTTGTAAATGTTCTCTGTGCTGTAGTTAACAGTGGTGGTTTGAAAGTTCAATGCAATGTAAATGCTGGATTGTGCCTGCATTCTCTTTAATTCCAATGCTTTTATCCCATGTACTGCACCACAAATGGATGAACTATTTCACAAATCCAATTAAAAAAAAGAAAGATGAACTTGTGAAACTGGTTTTATTCTGTAAACACTACTGGTAAAATACAAACATTAATTCTTCTTAAAAGGAGTCTTCAATCGATAGAAATGTCTCTATACATTTTTTATAAAACTATTAAAATAGTCATTTCCCTAGACTGTCCTGCCTTAATAGAAACACAAATATTGGAACACCAAGGCCCTGAAAATGAGAGCATGAACAGCCTTGGAATGAATTGGTTATTGTTGTCTAGAGCTAGAGAAGGATCAGAAAAATACTGATGAAATTAGCTAGATTAGGTTTTAAAATATTCCTGTATGAAGTTTGTCATAAGTAATTACAGGCTTATGGCTTTTCAAATCATTCTCAGGTTGTTAAATGTATAAATGTTATCAGTATCTAATAGTTGGAGCTATGGAATCCATTTCCTCTAAATAGATTAATGAATTCAGCTAAAATTGATTGGCTGCTCGATTGATTTAAGCGATTCCAAGGAGACCTGTCAATATATACTCATTTTGAGATACTAAGAATGTCATAAAATTAGCTAAAGACCAGAAAAGATTTACTCATTTGGGCATGCATGCCATTAAAACATGATCCTCTACAGTATAGAATATTTGGATACTTTAACAGCTTTCAGGGTTTGCTGTTTACTGTTTTTATTCAATTTGAGAATAACTTTGAGCAGATAGAACATCAAAGAAAAGCCTCTCCCAGGTTTGCAGTCTGTCAGTTCAGCCAGTGCACAAAACACCTTCTGTAAAATCCTGGTGATTTTGTGTGTGTCTTTACTACATTCTCCTGTTTTTCCTTATCTAGCTTACTTGCTTGGGTGTTTTTAATTATTATTTCTAGTTTATTGGTTTTTTTTCATTGATTAAAAGAATAAAGAAGGAAGGCTATGTAGAGTTGCTGTGTTAGTTATATTTATATAGAATTTCATGTATCTGTAGGAATTTAGAAAGCCTGGGAAGCATTTGCTGGCTGTTCCTGGCTGACAGCTGCATACAAAGGAGCTCCTGCAAATATTCTTTGGTTTGGAACATCACCTGCAGCTGGTACAGCTGCTCTGTGCAAAGCATCACCAAATCACAGTTAACCCACTAAGAACTCTGCTGGCATTCAAGGGTGACAGTGTTGCTGTTGATGGAAAGAGATACTTTCTGTATTCTTACAACCTTCTTGTTAATTTGCAATAAAATTATAAGTTTTCTGCTTGAGTTCCATTTTAAAGTTTTTAGAAAAAGACTTTTTTTTCCCCCCCGCACTGTGTTGATGAATTTGGTGAGAGGGTTTGCTTAAGGTATTTGTGCAAAATTGACAAGAATTTTAACAATTGTAAATTAGTTTTTGCTAATTAGTTTTGCTGCTTTCTGTTAATGAACCCACCTAGACTAATACTCCAGTGGTGTGTTATTGCAGAATGTGAGTCAAAGTCCTTTTGGTAACAATGGATTCCTCATTTTCAGCAACACCCCTGTTCTGCTTTGCCTTGTGCTGCTAAAAGCCGGTTTACAAAACCTTCTAGTAAGATAATTTATTGTATCTTGTCTGTTGATGTTTCTTCATCTTTCAGTAAACTTTGTTTTCTGTACTTTTCAATGAAATCTGGGGAAAAATCCCACCTTTTCTTCTGGGCCACTGGGTACATTTCTGCTGAAATACCTGGAGTAACCAAAGCAGCTGTGACTTGTAAATTCTCCTCTCCTGCCTCAAAGTGAATTAAATGACAAAGGAAAGAGCTACCAAACATGGATTCTTGATCACTGCTTTCTTCTTTCAAAAGAGAGGCGAAGACAGAGAAATTCTCTGTCTGAAGAAGATCCCTGCTGGAAGTTGGATCTTGGAGCACACGTGTTGGGAGTTTTCCAGCAAGCAGTGACAGAACTCAGGAGTCTCAGATTTTACCCACACCAATGCCTTCTTCCCCCTTTGTTGTCATTCCAGAGATCTAACAGACTGTTGAATAAAGGGTACAAAATTGTTTCTTCTTTTACATTTAGTTCTTCATCTCTCTTGCTTCATTTAAAGCTGTTTTTCAGATCTGCATTTGTGTTACCGTTTGTTCCCATGGGAGTGATTAGATGGTGCCAAAGCACAGAGAGCAGAGTCCTTGAAGCAGCTGAATGGGGAAGACACTTTACTACAAGAAAAGTGCCCTGGGACATGAATTGCTTTAATTAAAACCTTCAGGCAAAAGTTACAAGTCTCAAAGTACATCTCATGTAAATCAGATAGCAGTTCCTTACTGGTTTTTAATGTTGTTTGATGTGTATTACAGTTGAGCAAATCTGTTTTGCAGCAGTTATACACCTACAGTATAAATCTATATTTTCATATTGCCCTAAAGATGTTAAGAAGCTTTTTTTATGCACAAGAGTCAGAGCCCCAAAAGCAGCATTCTGTGTGTGAGAGCAACAGTTGGAGGCTAAACACTGTTAAATTGACTGTTAAAAGAAGTGATTGTGCAGTAACTTTGGAAATGGGAGTCTCTCTAATGGATTGCAGAAGTAAACAGGTTTCTCCAAGACCTCCTGTGATTATACACACAGGAAAAGCCCCTTCAAAGAAATCAGACAGCATTTAGAAATATGAAAAAAAATCAATACTTGCAATTCTTGCAATGCTAGAGAGGATAAAACAGTACAGATATTTAATATGCAGTGATAAGTACTATGTTCTTGTGTGTGTTTTCTCTGTGTATATTATATATATTTATTTATACACTGCACATATAACTGTATATATATTTCAGTGCAGGAATTTTCTAAATCTCTGCCAGCAGGGAGATGCCAAGCTCTTATCTGAGAGTTTCCACTCAATATCCCACTGAGGCCATGGCTCCCTGTCATGCCTCCAGTCCCTCTCCCTCTCCTCTCCCCCTGCCAAAGTGCCTGATACTAAACCTTAGGAATAATGACAAAAAAGATTCATTATTAATAAGTTAACCTAGGCTGTATAAGGCTTGACTTCTTCTGTCTGCCTTGCTGAGTTTGATGTGTATTTCCCTTGAAGAGAAAAAGAAAATCCTGCACAGAATAGCCACGGGGTTCTCTGTATGAGATGTCTGCTTCTGCTTAAGTGGGCTGATGGTAGATTGGAAGCATTTCATTGCTGCTGATGGCAAAGTGATACTTCATACTTCACTGGAGATTTCTGAACTCCATCAGTCCTTTACTGCTTGCAGTCAGCGTGGCTTAGCAGTTGAAGATCAGGGCTAGAAATAAAATATATAAAAAAAGAAGGAGCAGAATTTCAGCCCTTCCTCTAAGGAGCTTCTCTGCCTGGCAGTGAAAAGTTTGCTCACCTTCTGCATTAATATTTTGCTGTTAACAAAATGGCTACATCTGCCTTCCTTGCAGAGAGTGAAACAGGTGAATACTCTTACAGTATCTGGATACATGAAATGTCATTTGCATATCTTAGTTTAATGTGTAGGTATCATGCCCATCAGCAGGGCACTTTGTATCTTCAAATACTGTACCAGTAAATGTTGTTATTTGCACACAGGCAAACTAAACTTATCTGTCCCCAGTGCATTCCCATCCCTCTTAACATCTCAGATATTTGCTTTGTGGATGTCCTTTATCCAAACTCCTAGGTTGTCCTCTGCTGCCACAAAATCCTTCAGTTGCCTTTCTTTGGGCATCTGGTTCTATTAATTGTGTGGTGAACCTCAGACAAGAATATTCTGCCCAGTTACATGTCTGGGTACTGGTGTGGCAGCAAGTATTATTAGTAGTTATTGTTGGGTATTGATTTGCGTTTTCCAGCTGCCTCTCGTTGAAGACCATTAATGAGCCATGTAGTAATTGGTTTCTTTTTCAGCAGCTTCAGTAGAGTCCAGTCTAAGCAAACTCATCCAGGGACATCCAGGGAGATGTCCCAAAATAGCAGTCCTGGTGTCTTGTTCTGTGTCCCAAAGGCAGCAGGACTCTGTGGCTGGTCTGGGGCTGGTGGTGGGCTTTAGGTGCAGGCTGGTGGCTCTGTTTAATTTTGGTTGTGCCTGCTCTGCTTCCTTGTGGTGGAAGTTTGGGTGTCTCCAGGGTGTGAATATTGGTGTAGTGTCTGTCCTGGGCATGTGAAAGGTCATTGATTTATGGTTGTATGAGGCTTTTCCCCTCTTGTTGTAGACGAGCTGGGTCACCAGGTCTCACATCCTCTGGCTCTGTGGATCCTGTGGCTGAGGGAACATGGTGTTGTTCTTGCCTCTGGTGAGAGAGGGGAGTTTGTACAGGAGATTTGCTCAGTACCTTGCTGTGCTGTGTAAGCAAAGAATCCTTCTATCAATTCATACAAGAACTAACCCTGCCTTTTTAAAGGTCATTTCTGTCTCAGTCAGCTCTTAAAGTTCAAGAGGAAATAAACTGCTTAGAGTTGGCATTTTTCAAGTCAAGTGTCAACTTTTCAAGCCCCCGAGCCAGTGAATGCAGAGGAAGGAGAGATTAATAAGTGAGCTACTTGCTTGATACAGTGATTGTGCAGAAACATTCCCTTTTTTCTTTCCTCTTTATGGGGCTTTGGAAGAACATCATTGAAATATCTTACTTTCTCCTTTTCACTTTGCAATGAAAAAGCACCCAGAGCTCTTTAGAAGTGCTTCTTTTCCCATTAGTCCGGTGACAGCGAGTGGGGAGTTTGTCAGCTCTACTGAAGTAGGACACAAGGAACATTTTATGACATTGCCAATACCTAAAAGCTCCTTTAACCAGAGATTCTGATTATCCAGTAGGAACAAAACTCTGTCTCAGAAAGCAGCCAAAGGCTGAAGTCTCCGAGCAGGTGCCTGCCCTTAACTGCATTGATGCCTTTTCCCGTGCAGGGGATGGTGGATCGATCAGGAAATGACCAGGAGGAATGGGCTGCATTAATCAGGTACAATGGAGGCAGCAGGGGAGATGATGAGGGGAGACAGGTGGCAATCGAAGGATGTGTTGAGCACAGCCCATCAATTGGCTGCCAAAGTGCCTCTGTTGAGGGGGAGGTGTGGGCTGGGGGGGACCAACTCTCATTGTGCTGATGGGCAGCTCCAGAGAGAGCGAGCTGTGTCTCCCAGTTACTGCCTTAGGGTTTTAGTTTTGGTCTTGGCAACTTTGTCTTCTCAATTTGTTTTGCTGGCCCACCTAAACTCCCATTGAAGGTTTTCTTCTTTCCTTCCTAAAGGAGTTTGCAGAAATAAACACATTAGTGGCACTGTCTTGTTGTGCTTTGCTTTAAATAAAGTGCCGTGGTAAGAACAATTTTTGGAAGTGACAGATAAATCAGCCTTGCCAAGTATCTCTGCATAATTACCCTGGAAGTGTTCAAGCCAGGCTGCATGGCGTTCTGACAGCCTGGTCTAGTGGAAAGGGTCCCTGCTGATGGCAGGAAGGTTGGAATGACATGAGCTTCCAGGTCCCTTGCAGCCCAAACCATCCCCTGCTTCCATGGGATCCCATGTGATGTGATGCTCTGCTGGGGTTAACCCAAGACAGTGATGAGTTGACGTGCCTCAGTGCTGAGGGCAGAAACTTCTCCCTGCACCTGTTGAATCCATGCTGGACTATCATCCTGCCCCTCCAACATGGAGCTGGTTGATGTAGGATTTGTGGTGCCAACTGGCTGATATCAAATTACATTGAACAGAGCATTTCTTTTATGAGTGATGCAGAGACAAAATTACTTTAAATTCTTTCCTTGTCACAGCTTCACCACAAAATAAGGGATCTGATTTGTCTGTGAATGTAGTGATTTTGAAACCTGCAACTGCTGTATAAAGGCCATTTACATGTCCACCTAACTGGTTTCTCTATAAGTATTCATAACAAAAAGATTGCTTTGAATGTAGTATTGTTTTATTAAACACTTAAAAATATTGATGCAGAAGAATTGATGGAACAGGGCTGTAAATGCAGTTGTTCTGGCAGTTCTCCTTCCATGGTGACAGCTTTATTCCCCTTGCCTTGTTTTGGTTTATGGGTTCTTTGACCTAATTTGAGGGATTAAAATTAGAGGAAGATAGGTCTCTGTGCTCTGCATGTAAATCCTAATAATGTCAGCAGTCCAGTGGAAGATTGAAATAGTGCTCTGGATTTCTAGGTGAAACAGGGAAAACAGGGAAAACAACTGGATGTTTTAGGAATGGTGTTAACAGGGCTTCATTGTAAGTCTGATTTGGGCATATCCTTTTCATGGGGAAAGAATTACAGCTTGGAAATGGGGTTTGAGGAGAAGAGCCTTTTGCCTCTGCTCAGCTGCCCAGACACAGCAGCTCTGCACATTCCCTGGGTTTGCAAAGAGAGGGGCTGCACAGCCACTGCAGGAGGAATGGCAGATATTCCTGGTGTGACAGTCACAGACAGAGCTTGGAAAGATCCCAGTTTCTTTAGTCTCATCATGTGACACCAGATGGCTGGAGATCAGCTCTTCTCTTCTTTGTGGGTCTGCCTGTGCTTATGTACATGCCCAAAATGGATGTGTATGAGAATGTAAAATAATATAATTGGGATGAAGCATACCCCACAGTGGTTGTTTTTGGGGGAGTTTCAGCTAACTCTGATGTTTTGCCTCATTCTTGTTCTTTGATATATGGTTTTGCTTTTATGTGTGGGTTTTTTTTTTTTAATATTTTAAGTACTATTTTCCCTATGAGGAAAATAGGTACTTGAAAGGCAAGATCAGGATTGCAAGGTGAAGCTCTCAGGGGGTAGGAAATCCCAAATTCAAGTCACTTGACACCTCCTTAGTCTGGTTTCCTATAGCATGCAGAATTCTTGTTTCACTCGGCAGAGATGGTGGATTATGTTGACTTAATGAGCAGCTATTAATGCTCTTCTACAGAGAAATTTAATAATTAATTAGTTACTTCTTATTCTAGTTCTGTTATACCAGATGTAAAACCAAGGAGAAAGTGTAGCCTTATTTTTGGAGATGCCAATATGGAATATTTAGAACATGTTCTTTCAAAACACCCAAGGCTTCATAGGGCCTGAGTAGCTGCTGCTGATTTCAGCAGCAGTGTCAGTGCCCAGCACTGGAGCTCAGCACCAGGGGCTGCCCAGTGGCTGAGCACCAAGAACTGCCCTGGAAAGATCATGGTATCACCAGGAGCTCTGGCAGAGGGAAGAATTGGAACCAGATTTTTTGGGAGACTTTCAGTTGCCATAATGTGAGACCATTCTCTTCAAGCAATTTCTGTGCTTCATTAATCTTCCAAATTCTGCAGCAAATGAGGCAGAGATCCTGCAGAAAACAGATGCAGTTAGCAGTGAATCCTGATTTGTTGTTGGAGCATGGTAGAAAAGATCCTACACCACCATGAAATGTTGTTTGTGCCCAAAGACACGGTGGCACTTCAAAAATTCATGGTTACAGGTCAGATTATTTGATCATGGAAATGTTAAGATCTTTTCTGACTTAAAATGCATCCATAGTGAGGATTTAAGAATTAGCAGGTCTGTTACAACCTGTGCTTAATATGGCTTGGATCCTGGTAGACTGCTCTGACACGAGCTGAGTCAAAGCAGGTGGGAGGCAGATATGAGATGGAGTTAAATTGGTGCTTGTGGGAAAGAAAAGCCAAGAGCAGTCTGTGCTTGTCACAGATAGCTGAGTGACTTTGCAGTCATTCCTTTGCTTTTATCTGTACCACTGTCCCATGGGTAAATGCTGGGGGGTAGCACTTAATGGTTTGGGTTTATTTGTTGTCAACAAGTAACACTATGAATTCTCTTCTGAGTCCCTAATGAAAACTGAGACAAGTTTTCATCACATAACCTGGAGGGGTTTTCACTGACAAAAACCTGATGCTGAAATGCTGAGCTATAGCTTTGGATTTTAGTCAGAGTTATGGGGAGGGTCCATCACTGAATTGTTCTGCAAAAAAATACCTCAGACAATTGTGTTTCTGTAAATTTGTTCAGGTAGTCTTAGGTTCAGATATTAAAAAAAAAAAAAAAGTGACTGAGCAATAATATACAATCCTCATTTCAATCCTCATTTCACTGTGGAGTACTGTAATGCACATTGGAAATGAGGACTCATTGGAAAAGGTAATTTGAAAAAGATCCACAGAACCTTCACAAAGCTGTAATGAGTCACCAGTCTGCGAGGACTCACTTGCTATATTGCAGTGGAGGGTTTAATGTTTTGTTTTTCTCATCTAAACACTTTGACCCTTCTTATTTTATTAAGATAAGCCATTATCTAGCTGTCAAGAGCCTAGAATTTCTGCAGATTTGTTTGCTGACAAGTTGGTTCAGCACGACTATTCTCCTACTCATTTCTTTCACCACTTCAAGCAAATTTTCCTTTTTTCCCACTTCTCTTTATCAGTTCTTTATTCTTTAGAGCTCCTCAGCTCTCATGCTATTCCCAGATGACTTTCCCACTCTCTGGATAAGCGTTGGTTGGAATGTGTTACAGAAATTGGAAATATTCTTAGTCACTTGTGGTGTTCACATTACCAGTTGCTGTGCTGGAGAGTTGTCCCAGTGACTTCACAGCTTACTGGGAGAGATAAGAGTTATTATGTGCACTTTATAAAGCAAATAATATTGGATTGGGTTGAGAGAACTGTGCAATGCCTTCACTTGTGACTGTGCAACAAACTGAAATCCTTGGGATTTGTATTTGGGGCTGAGTGGTGGGGAAGGACAGAGGTAGGGACTTAATCCATAAAACACTAATACAAAACAGAGTGAGAAGTTTTGACTTTCACCATCATATTAGGCACAGCCATGAGTTCCTCCAGCCCACAAGTGTGATTATAGTTTGGTAACTGGTGGGGCCAACTGCATTATTCATTCTGGTTCAGACTGATATGAAATCATCGAGGGCAATTTTCTGTGTCACACTTCAAGGTTATATGAGAGTATTTATTATTCCTTCTCTGTTTATCTGTGAATGCAAATTGAATTTAGTGATTCAAATTGATGAAATGTTAGAAATATAAAACTCATCAGAGCTGATGCGAAGAGAAATTACTGGGTAGAGCTGGCCAGTGACTTCACCAGCCCATGTACAGGCCTCTGTTTAGATTAGTAATTATTTCAGTCTTTGGGTTTTCTCATTCAGGGTTTTGTTTCAGTTGTTGTCATTTTTGTTTTCAAAGAAAAAAGTGTAATAACACTTTGAAGCATTTAGAATTTGAATTAGATGATGTAAATTAAGCCAGCTGCAGAGAGGGTGCTTGCATCCTGGCTGGAGAAAAGGTTTCTTTTCAAAATTCTTCCTTGGAGTTGTTCTTTGGGGGCTTGTTTGTCTGTTTTCCTCTCTCCTAAGACAGTTCCTTTTCTCCAGTATTTTACTCCCTTGTGCTGGATGCTCAAATCTGGGTGAGGAGTGATAGGGAATGGGGTAGACATTTGGCATCTTCTGAAGCTCCACATATTCCCTTACTGACAGCATCGTCCACAGGCTGACCATCCTCACTAGCCGGGGTTGTTAGAGAGCCAGAATTAGGAGCTGCAAAGTGAACCAAATGAACACAACTCCTGATGAAGTACTGGGAGTGGAGGTGCTCCTTTCCCAGCTCCCTGTAATGCCTTTTGAAGAGTCCAGGCAACAACTTGGCTTGGTGTGGTGGGTCAGCCTGTGCTCAGAGGACTGAGGGCATGCTGTTCTCTGCAGAGTAGGAAAGTGCACCTTAAACTTGTTCTTATCTCAGAATGGAAGTGGAAAATCCTTTTCAGTGAATGCCCTTTTAAAATAGTCCATCCTCCATAATTGCCAAATGCCACATGCAACTGATGCAGGGAGAGATGACACATGCTGTACTGGCTATATGCTGTGTTAATCATCATAGAGGACTCCTGGTTTTAACTCCTGCTTTTTAATTACTTGCATTTTATTAAGAACATTTAGTGTTTGCTTCTCTCCAAGCACTGCAAAGGAAATCCATTTGCTCAGGGTGTAACTGATGTCTGACTTGTTGTGGATTCAGCACAAGAGCCATGAGCATCTGCACACACCAAAGGCCCTTAAAGATTTGTCTGCATAAGCTAATATTAATCACTTTGTTTATTCAGCTATCAGAATAAGTTTTCCTGCAGCCACTGAAGGCAGTAGCACTTTCAAGTGTAGTGAGTGCACAGCCAGCAGTGTGGGCTCAGTGGTTTTTAAATACCAGTAGAAGTTTTATTCACCAAATAAATGCCTTTGGTAGAAGCTTTGGCCTTGTAAACACTTCAGGTTTAGAAGCTTAGGAAAAGGACATTTATGCCTGTAGTTATCCCCCCCTTGAAATATTTTTCATTCCAGAATTCAGTGGTGGATGTTGAAACTATTGATGTTTCCACATAAAACCAAAACAAACCACAGACATTCCTCATTTGTTAAGACACTGCTTTCCTCTCAGTGGTGATGTGGAAGGCATGTTCAGGGCTGTGGCAGTGATTCTCAGCTGGAGTGGCTGATTCAGTGTCTGTTCAGGCTGTGTGTTTGGAAATGTTCCTGGGCTGGGCTCCTCTGGGTGGCTGCTGTCAGCACAGCCCCGTGTGTTCACCCTGGAGTGGAAGGAAGCTCAGAGTGCCTGATGTGAATTTATTTCAGTGAATCTTAACTCCTGCCAGTCACTTATGGCCATTGTACTGCGGCTGGGGCAGAAAATGTGTGTTATTTCTTTTCTCTAACTGCTCACTTTGGTGGAACTCTGTTTCTGAGCGTGATAGTTACACTGCTGGTTAGGGAGTAAAATTAAATAGTGTCTCGCAAATAAAACATTGTCACTGCACCAATAAAGCTCGAAATGTCTGTCTGCTCCTTACCCATTTCATCTGGCTGCACTAGCAAAATAATTCTCTTTACGTTGTTCCCTCATTATAAATTCAATGTGATTTGAATCTTCCTTGTGTGTCTAGCAGCAAGATGATGTATGATCTGTTTGCTTTTGAATGATTTGTGGTTTATGGAAGCCTGGTGCTGGTGAGTTATACAAAAGATCTTTGAGAAAATACAAGGTGTGAAAACAAGAGAAAGTTTGCAGATGTTTGCTGAAGACTTGGGAGAAATAAATAGCAAAAAGAAAGAATGTTTTCCCACCAACTCTCTGTAGACCATTGCATGTAGTATTTTGTGTAGCAGTACTTCATAGGGCTCTCTGTGAGGCACACTTAAAGCTTCAAATAAAATATAGCCCCTGTGATAACTTCAACTAAAGATGTTCATATTTTATATAATTTCTCTTTCTGAATATAGGGAGCAAATAGGTAACACAACCTGTTTGCCCCCTCAGCTCCCACAGTCCCACTAGCAGGGTAGGATTTGAGGGCAGGAGAGGGTGCTACTGCTTCCATTATAGCCACAATTCTGTCTGTGAAGAAGAAAGGAAGCCAAGAAAAAAATGCCAGTCTTATTGTAGTAAAAGTTAGTACCCAAACCTCTGAGTTTTGAGCTGAAATACTTGTAGCACTAAAGTCTCCTCCTCCTTCCTGATGGTGGTTTTTCTAGTTTACCTGATTTAAATGTTAAACTAGTTCAGGCTAGTTCCATAAAGTGGTTCCATCTGTAGCTGTGTTCTCAGAACTCCAATCATTCTTTTCAGCAGCATTTTGTAGTGGATCAGTTTTTTCCTCTTTTAACATAGGATGGATGTTTTTCTGTTTTGCCAAGCATCACCTTCTCTTTCCTGTGTTCTTCCCTATTTAAGTCAAATTGTTTTCATCTTCTCCCTTCTGTTTTTCCTTTCTAATTCCCATCCTGGATGGTGCTGAGGTAGGTTAGGCAGAGGCTGAGGGGGGAAGAAATTGGAGGCTGGAAGAATCCTTGAGGGAGAGCACAGGCAGAGATGTCCTGTTGCTGTCCACTGGAAAATAAAAGACATGCTGGAGTTACCCTGATTTTGCTTATGCCTTTGTGTTTGTTCAGAAAACCTGTGGGGGAGGAATTGGAATGAAAATAACATTTTTGTTCAGCCCTCTGTTTATCAGTTTCCAGTCTGGTTTATGTGCGTACGTGTGCGAGTTGTCAACTTTCAGGAAGGGGTGTTCCTTCATCCAAATGTCTTGCTACAAAACAATTTCCCCTGCTCCTTTTTGCCTCATTAGCTTCTGCATTAACCCTTTTTTGTGCACTCTGACACGAGGATGCTGATGGCTGCAGTTTCTCTTTTCAGCTCCGTGTGTGCACTGTCACTCTGTTTTCCCCCTGTGCTCCCTCACTTCTCTTCCCATCAAATTTGCTTTTCTCTTTGATGTGCTCTCCCTCCTGACAGCTGGCCCTGGTAGGTACACGTGTCTCATCTGCTGAGCTACAACACAACCCAGACAGTGTTGCTCTTCTAATTGTTGCTGTGGACCCCTTGTTTTCCTCCCAGCTTCATACACAGACTGGTTCTGGCATCCTGTTTGCTTTCCCTGTTTTTTTTTTTTTTAATTTTTTTCTGAGGTGGTAATTTGGCTACTGAAAGGATGGAATGATTAAAATAATATTTTAGGGATCGCTGGGGGGCGGGGGGGAGCTGTCGGCTGCTTTTGTCATTTTTGAAGGAGATTATTAAAATGTATCTTATAGCTTCAGTATTCACTGTGTGCCCTCATTGTTCTTCAGTCTTTCAAAGAATATTCTGGAAAATGAAGTTTTATCATTAAGATTGCATTAAAGTGGATTACAGAAGGGAAGAGCAAAAAATGAAGAGTCTCAAACAGCTCAGAACAGAAATATGTTGGCATCTTATTCACTGGGATGTGGAACAAGGAACATTAATAGGCTGATAAACAGAAATGACTTTTTCTCTTTAAGGCTTAAAAAAGGTTTACTTTGAACTTGCAAAGATTTTTTTAAATGCCACTTCCCTAAGCTTATGCTGAATGGAGAACTTTGCCTCTTTTATTTTATTTTTTAATGCTCATATTGAGTGAGCAATTACTTCTGAAAAGCCATAGGTGTCATCAGGGTGGAAGAAGAGTGCACAAGTCTGGCTTTAAAGGCTTTGGCTTCTGAGCACCTACTTGCAAATCCTGTTTTGTGTCAATAAGAAATAGCACTTTTCCTTTTGGATTTTTCCTTACAGCAGCTCATGCTGTATTTGCTGCAGTTTCTGGAAGAATTATCAATCTGTCCAAAGAGAGGAAGAAAGGATCTCAATAATGTACTTTGGCATGGCGTGGAGAGTTGTGAGGAAGTTGAATTTCACACCTTCCATAGCAAGGAGACCTATGGTAACAGTCAGCTCAGGGAGTTCGAGGATTGTCCTCGCTTTCAGAGACATCTCTGGCATTTGAATTTTGGGTACATTAACATCACATTTGTACTGAGGCTGAAATATAAACAGATGAAGGTGTTCTTTCCATGTAGTGGCTGAGGAAATTGCCCATTAGTCTCTCTTTGCTCAACTTCTCTCAACTTCTTTTTAAAAGAGTTTTCCAACCTAGCTTGAAAATTTTGTGTGTGGCTGAATGTCTGTGCACTCCATGACACATGGATCTCAAATATTTTTCATTCTTTTGGGAAGGAAACCTAGCACATATCTCATTTTTCTTGGTGAATGTCAAATCAATCATCATTTGTCGGTCCACTCAACATTTACAGAAATAACTCACAATATTGGGAGATTAAGAAAAAATTTGCTCCATTGCCTAATCAAAATGTTTTGCAATAATCAAATGTGAGATTTTTGCTGTTTCAGGGTAATTAATCTTATGCTTGCATTTTTTGCTTTTGTTCTGATTCTAATCAGGACAAAGGTTCTTTGATAAAGAAAAAGATATTTGCAGTAAGGTTTCTGTGGTGTAATTTTTGTTACAACACATGTATCACAGTTAATGAGGATTTTGTACTTATATTTACCCTATGCATAAGTAGGAATATTGTTGAACAAACTGTAATCAATCTTAAGGCAGAAATTGAGGTTACCAGGAATTAACCATCCTTTCTGCCCTGTTTTGAGGGCAAGCTTGATAGGCTGCCCCACAGGCATGTTCCATCACCAGAGATGTTGCTCTTGGCACAGGTGCCCTTCTTAACTGATTAATTAAAACAGGTGCAAGGAAGCAGTGGTGCCCTGGTAATGGAATTATCCAGTTTCAAATGCAGATGTGAAGCCCTCTTGATGAACCTTCCCACCTGAATACAGCAATGAAGAGACTCTTTCACAGTTCCCAATTATTAAATTGGTTTGTGAATGGTTCCAAACTGAACTGGAGCTTTAAACAGGTTTCTAATTCCAGTGCTTTAAAACAAATGCTTTTTTCAAAGAGAAGGATTTTGAATAGGGAGACAGCTGCTTTGGAATTCTTGTGAATTCCTACATACATTTCACAAAAAATACAATTTGGTGACCTGGCAGCACAGGTTGTACTTGATTTATGCTAGAAGTGTTCTTTAAGTATTCCCTTTTGGATCTATCTAAACAGTACCTTAACAACAGTACTGTTTTATTTAAAGCACTTTTATTTATTTTCTTTCAAATATAATGATGAATAAGACCCTTGGAAGCAATCATAAATTTTCCAGTGTTGTTTCTAGCATTAGAGAAACAAAGTTCTTCTGTTCCTGACTAAGCTGGAGATGTTGAGTTTGATCTTCCTTGCTTGCTTGAGGGTTTTTGACTTGTGTGCAATATTTTTATTTCATGTCCTGCTCACTCATTAAATACTTAGTGCAGTCTTGGATAAACTCATCATATTTAAATAATGAACTGCCTCTTAATCACAGGAGTGATTCCACTTTTATTTTGTTATTGATCAAGTGCTCTGCCAGCAGCTGCTGTGTGACGAGCTGCTTGGTGCGAGCCTGGGAGCAGCTGCCCCTCGGTGCCCCAGCAGCAGACTGCAAGGCTGGAGGGCACACCTGGAGAGCTTCTCCAGGAGCTCACACATAATTGTGCATCACCACGGTGTGCTGCACGGAGAGCTGAGAAGAAGAGGGTTAGGCTGTTTTAATTGAGAATCATGTCCACATCTCAAAAGAAGTGCTAATCACCTGCCCTCAGCAGACATTTCTCTTCCAATGAAGGTTGCTCGCAAGAGCATTGTGCAGGTAGTGGCTGTTATTACTTGCTGAGTACTATCTGTCAGTCAAAGCAGATAATAGTAAACCTACTTTTTCTTCTTCTTTATTAGAAAAAAAATGAAAAGATACAGTAGAACCCAAAATTGTGGGTTGTTTGTTGAAAACAAGGCACATTCTCTAAGGCAAACTGGTTGATTTTGAAACAGACGTGTAATTATTTAAATGCTTCCTATGTGTGACGTTCCAGTAATTGTCTCTTGCTGCACAAGAAGGCTGTCCCTCGGGTGGTTCTTCTCCCACACCTTTTTCTGACAACAGCTGGTAATGAGAATGCAGCTGCCCAGTTTCCAGTGGTGCAGCTGTAAGATGAGAGTGACACGGTCACGGTCATGCTTCTCCTCTGAGGCTTTCCTGATCTCTCTGATGCTTGAGAGGCATCACTCAGTTCACAGGTGTGTCTTATCTCTCTTAGTGCCAGGATGCTGGAGAAGGCCAGGCAGCAGCTGCAGGAGGAGATCCTGTGTGTTCAGAGCCAGCTCTTGGATGAGAAGAAGAAACGAGAGCACCAGGAAGCGCTGGTCAGGCGGCTGCAGAAACGCGTGGTGCTCCTCACCAAGGTGAGCCTGGAAAGCCCATGTCCTTATTTCTTTCTGCCAGGTGCAGTCCTTCCTATTTCTTCTTTGTTCACCTCTATAACTGGTGCTACAAAACTGTTCTGGGGTCTTTGCATAATGGGTGCTGTGGGAGACATGAAACCTGTCTTTAGGGTTTCACTGGAATGGAAGCACCAGTGCCTGCTAAAGCTGTGCTCGTGTTCCCCCAGCTGGGCTCATGCTGTGCTGAGGATATGTGACTTTGTCTGAGCCTTGGCATCCATGTGAGGGCAGAGAATTGAATCATGTTGTTGTTGGAGTGTTTTGAGCCACTGAAGGGAATTTATAATGGCTTTGGCTGCATTGCCTCCTTTCCTAAAGAGAACAAAGTGGCAGCACCTTGTCAACTGTTCCTGTGGAAAAACAATTTACAGGGAGTAAGAGATTTGCCTTCCTCTTACGCTGGAAGTCTGTTCAAATGTAATGGCAAGCACTAGACCAGTAAATTGAAAATACCTTTTAAGATTCTTTCTATAGAATATATCAAAGGGGTCTGCATCATCCTATATCAGGTGTGCTCTCATGATGAAATTCTATACAATAATTCTGAAGTCTGCAGAGCATTGAAAATTTTATATTAAATTCTGAGAGCTCGCTTTCCACAAAGGGAATAATAATTTGCTGTAGCCAGAATGAGAGTTACTTCACTTTCCAAGAATGCTCCTTGCAAAACTTCCCTCATCTGAGCAATCTCCCTGGTATTGTAAAGCTGCTCACGTAAATGAGCTTATGTGTGTGCAGAAGGTCAGACTCCAGTAGTCAGAGCTCATGAGAGGGAGCCAGGCACATCACCACGTGGGGAGGCAGGAGGGGAAAGAGCTGCTGTGGTGCCTGAGCTTTAGACTTTGATTTCCAGTGTCAACTAAAGCATTTTGATCGATTTTAATTGCGCTGCACCCAATTTTGTGTAATTCCCGTGTCACTGTTGAGCCAAAGAAGCTGTGATGTATGGTGCAGTAAGCAGGGCTCTTGAAGCATGAAGCAGCCACTTTACAAGAGGATATTCCATCAGATCTTCTGACTGCGGAGTTTGATGCCATGGAGAGTCACAGAAGTGGAAAGAGGAAAATGACAGCAGTTCTTTGAGCCTCACGCTGAGGCAGGCACTGCAGGCAGGGTGGATGGACCAAACTCTCTCCATGGAAACAGAGAAGGCATCTCCTCTCAGCCCTTCTCCTGCCCCAGCAGCAGGCAGCTCTCCTTAGTTCTGGTTTGGGACTGCCATGACTGGATAAGACACAGGTGCATACTGAGCCCTATAAAAAAACCTGTTTTTATAACGTTTTCAACTGTCTAATATTGTGCTGGACTGCTCAGCCCTGAAGGAAGTTTCTCAGATGGTTTCTAAAATATTCCCTTTGTTAACTTATTTCCAGTGCTCAGCAGAAACACTTTTTGTCATAGAACACAAAAATATCATTACTTTTCTTTAAGTACTGGACAAAACCACAACACTACTTTGTCATGTGATGGATTGTATCCTGATTTATATGGAAAGACAAACCTTTGCTTTGTTTGCTCTGCTCCCCCTGAGGAGGAGCATAGGAAAAGTTGGAAGTGTTCTTCATCAGACCATGGCAAATAAACTTGTGTTTTGACAGGGGAGGTTTTCAGTGTGCTCAGTCATTCCTCAACTGACCTGTTTTGAAGGAATAAAGACTTTGCTGTTCTCTGAAAATTTATATTCCATCCAGAGAATGCTGAGGTCCTTTGTGAAGGAGTACATGCATTATGGTACTTGGACAATCTATCCTCAGCACTGTTTCTCCTGCTGGTTGCTCTCCTCATGCAAAATCAGAAGAAAGAATTTCATTTAATTAAAAAAGTATGATATTGTGATTTAAAATGAGATAGAGCAAATACATTTCCTGTCAAAAATAATTATTTTACATTGAAAGCATATCACCTAGAATGGTATTTAATCATCTAATTAGTGGCATCAGTGCTGTGGTGTGCTTTTATGTAATTTGAGAATGGAAAAGATGAGTTCTCTCTATTCAATCTTTGTCTTGTTAAATAGGACTGTGAAAATCTAATTTGGGGGAGAGTATTATATATATGATTGAAATGCTATTGCTTTTGATAGTATGACTTCTGCATTTGTGCATGTTTGACCCTCTGCTAGGGCAGTGAATCAGTTTCTGTGTGCTGAGCAAACAAGGCTTGAAAGGTGTCAGAGGTTCAACAGTGCAGGTTTAATGCTGTAACAGTTTTCCTTTCTTTGGGCTCAGGTTGGAACCTGGAAGTCTCAATCCTAGAATATGTTTTAAAATATGAATAGAAACCAGTAAGTTGTTTTTTGTTTGGTAACAGCAGGACCGAATATTTCAGTGGTAAATGTACTCTCCTCAGGGGGTACTTGCTTGTCAGTCTGACTCCTTCTCACTGCTATGGCTACTGATTTTTTTCCCCAAGACTGAAGCAATATTTTGTGACTTTTACAGACTGCCAGTCTCACTTGTCAGTCGTGCTCAGTTGCTACTTGCCACAGTCTCTGTCTTGGTTGCTCTTGTATTTCCATCCCAGTGCATTTTACCTCTCTGTCCATTGATTCCTTCCTTGCCTCATTTGCTTCTTTCGGGCTTTCTTGATCTTGCTTGGGCCTTTCCAGTTGGTTTACTGCTTGGAAGTGACACAGTTGTCAGTGTGGGATTCTTCAGTGCATCCCTAGAAACCTCTGTTCCCTGGCAGGCTGGAGCAGCATTCTCCAGTCTCTGAGTGTCACTGCAGTGGTCCAGCCCCATCGATTCCACTGCTGGCTGTGGGCTGGTGTAGGAGCTGCATCCTGAATATTCCTGCTCACAAACTGCTTGGCTGATCAATACGTTGGTTGATCATTTAGTCCCACATGCCCTTGTAAATCAGATCAGGACTGAAGTTTTCTGATTTACATGTATTCAATGAAACATAAGGCTAGATTAGGACACCACTGAGGCTTTCGACACTGATGGCTGGAAGGTTTCTCCTGGAGTGTCACTCCCTTCACCCAAGGTGATGAAACAGAAATTGATGTTTGAAGGGGTGGATTCACTCTCTCTCTCAGAGATCTGCCTGGCTGGGTTTGCTGTCTGTCATGCTTTTTGCTTTTCCTTAGCTCAGAGTTTTGGGAAAATCTTTCATCTTTGCTTTAGTCCCTGAGGTACTTGTGATACAGCAGTCCTGGGAGATACCTGAAATGCTGGGGAAACACCTAGTCCACTCTGCCCTTTTGCCTGTTTGATTTACTGGTGTATTTGCTTTGAATGCCATGTTTACTCACACAGTTTTGCATTGGACTTTTGTGTTGTCCTTAAGCTTTTGAGTATTTCACTTTTTCTGAGAGCTTTGCGCACAACTCCTGGTCTTTGTTTATGAAGTGGGCTTGTTAAAAACAATGGCTAAAATAGCAATCTCTTAAGACATTTTATATGATATAGAGGCCTCCCAAAATGAAAAACCCTTTCTGAAAGTCCTTATCTGAGTGTAAGCAGCTGATTGAGTCAGTATTTCATGGAATGCCAGTTCTGGTTATTATTTCAGGAGGGCAGCTTCCACAGGGCACAACTGGGCCTTTTGCAGCAGAAGTGTTGCTGGAGAACAGCAATAAAGACCCACTCAAAAAACTCCCAAAGCCCTCTGATGTGGAGGGCCAAAGGTTGGCCATCATCTCCTCTTCTCCTCGAGTGATTTTACCTGGTTGTGGTCAGCCCTTGCTGTGTTTCTTACTTAGCTGCTGCCAGGGCTCAGAGCTGGAGCCTCTTCCCCTGCACGTGTTCAGTTCAGTGACTCCTGGAAGCAGTGATTCCTTCTGTGCCCAGAAATAACTTCTGCAAGGAGCTCTAGAGTACACGGGATCAGCCCAAAGCACTGCAGGTTTGCCCAGAGACAAAATGCCCTGCTTCCTGCAGCCAGGGCATGATCCTTTGCAGGAAGGTCAAAACTCAAAATGGGAAGCCCAATTTCAATTACTTTTTGTAACTTATTCCAAATTAGTCTAATTTGTTCCCGAAATTGTGGGCTTTATGAGTGCACACTGCCATAATTGCAGCTCTTGCTCTTGTATGAGGCACAACACAACGACTGAACTAAGCTGCTTGTGTTGGATGTTGTTGTTTCACTGTGTTTATTTCCTGCCTGTGCCTTTGGGTACTCTGCTGCCCAGAGAGGAGACTGAAAAATTTCCTTTTGTTTCCTGGGCTCTCAACCAGATCATGTGATATGATAGGAAATCTGTTTCTATTGAGACATAATTTAGGCCATCAACATAAAAGTTAGAGATTAAACAAGTATTGATTAACCAACTCCAGCTGACTGCTGATACCACATGTTCCTGGAGATATCAGTCAGTGTGAAGTATATTAGTGACTCCCAGAGCTGAGAGTGGTAAAAATGCATCAGAAATGGGACTAGGTAATTAAACTGTTCATTAAGCATGGCAGATGCAGAGTTCATGACTTGATTTGCCATCTGCTTTGTTTTGTAATCAGTAAAGATTTAAAATAATGCTGATGGCTTCTCTGTCATATTGGGTCCTGCATGATGTTTTTTCTGAGGAGGTAGATAGATGATTTTAAAGCACAAGGAAGGATCTTAAAGTTCTGGGTGTGCAGCAAAGAAGGTGAATTAACCCTTTTCCTGGGATATGTGAAAGATAAGTTGTAAATACAGCAGTCAGTACTGCACTCAGCAGCACTAGAAGCAGGCACTTTGGCAAGCTGATCCTTGTGGCAGACTTTTTAGGCATCACACCCTGAGCTGTGCTCTGCATCCAGGCAGCACAGTTGGCCTTGGGGCAGCTCTGAGCTGCTCCTGGGGGCTGTGAGCAGTATCCAGAGTATCCAGTGCTTTCTCTGGCTGTTATCACTCTCCCTCCTTCCTTCCCTCAATCCAAGTCATGATTCTGTGTATGTAATTTCAGCAGTGCTGTTGCAGGTGCATCCCCAGCTGTGCTGCTGCTCCACACCCGGTTGTTAAGTGCCGTCAGCCTGACCCTGGCCAAACCTTTCCCTCTGCTCACTGTGTCTCCCCTTTTTAGGCTTTTATAAACTCAGGGAAGTTACCTTCCTCTTTATGACTGGCAAATAAATACATATGAAGGCGATTGCACATCTCCCTCTTCAGGGATTAAGCAAGGCAGGTTTTGTGAGTGCTTCCTTGGACCATCCATCCTTGAGAAGAGGGAGACAAGACACTCTGTGTTTGAAGGAGACTCAGCAACCTTTTAGACTGAGCACAGGTCTCTCTAATTTCAACTTGATTATATTAATCAGTTAAACAATTTCAGAGAAAAGGTGGCTGGTAGTTGGGGGTGGAGGAGGATAATAGCAGAAGGAGACAGAAGATCATTAAGAGGTGTGGGAAAGAGGCAAAGAGAGAATTGCTGCTTGTAGAGTGCAGGGGCTTGGAGCAGGTCACTGCTGAATTTTAATCTTTAGTAATCAGTAGCATCATCAATTTTAAATCCGAGACTGCTCTTGTAGGGTGCTTTTTTTAAAGAATGAAGACCAACAGGTCAGAGATGAGGTAGGTGCTTTTATGAATAATTCTCTGCCCTGTGAGCTGGTGTTAAAATGCTCGAATTCAGTCTGATGAGGAGTGGCTGCTGGGCTTCATGTTTGTGATTTCCACAGGAGTGTCTGGGTTACTGGATAAAGGGTGCTGAGTTTCCTGGGGAGAAAGCAGGATTTGGGAGTTTGATGACTGTTTCCATAGACATTCTTTGTTGGAATTAGGAAACATAACTCTTTGCTTTTGTTGGTCTCTGACTGCCTTCTCTCTATGAGGTGGAAAGTGCTCCAGGGAAATGGAGTTCTGTGAGGAGTTATTTTAACACAGTTTTTTGGTTTTTTAGTTTGGTTTTTGTTCCCCTGTATAACCCAAATTTGTTGTGTGTTGTTTTTTTTTTCTTTTTAAATAAATTCTTCCAGTTACTTGCTGTGTCATATTTTAGCCCTGATCCACTTAACCACCTCCTGGAGTTCAGGCAGCTGCCTCCACATGCAGCAGTGTTGGGGGTAACTTGCTGTACCACTCTTTGCCTGCAATATCCCTGCCAGATAACTCCACAAATACGTGTTCTGATAACATGCGTCCTGATAAATTTTTATTTTTGTTTCTATGTGTTGCTGGTCTGCTTTACCTTTCTTGATCATCTTGCAGTCTGGACTGTGAGGACCTGAAACCATGCTCTCACCTTCCATACCTAACAGCCTGCTAGGATCTGTTGACCTGATTTCCAGTATCTCTAGATCTCAGAGTCTCAGAGTCATTTTTTTTTCCCTTCTGTCTGTACCCTCTAATTTGTCTGCTTCTGAGTTTTATTTAGCTTTTAATGGAATGGCCTAACTCCAGTTTTCAAGGAAGTTGCTACAGGGAATACAAAAGAACAAATACGAATTTTATCAGCTTCAGCTGTTGCCCAAGTCCCTCAGCCCTGCCCTTAGAGAAGCACAGCAGTGTTGATGGCTTCACCCTGGCCCTGCCATGAACCAGCCATAGTATTTATTGAAATGGCTTCATCTGCAGCACTGCCCTTTCTGTAGCTCCCTGAGCACAATCCCACAACACTCCAATGGCAATTCTTGCAGACACTTGTACAGTGACAAACTAACTCTGCTGATTTATACTAGATGCTTCCTTATATTCATTACAAGATCCTATTTGCATGCTTGACATTTTAAAATACTGTGTTTGGAATGTGTTATTTATTTGGAGACCTTTATTAAGCAACCTCAATCTAAGGGTTTAATTGTTACTGATAGCTAAGAGTATAATTACCTCTGTAAAATATCATGGCTATATTAAGCAAATGGCAATTGTCTTCCAGAAGAGAATGAGTACAAGCCATTTTCCTTTGAAACAGGTTGTTTCACGAGGTCTGCTAATATAATTTACTGAAACAATTGCAGAACCTCTCCATAAAGAATTAATAAGGAAAGCTGAGATCAATGTGTTTGTAGAAGGGACTGGCTGCAGCAGTGTTGAAGCAGTGCACAAAGGCCATTTGGGAGGAGGAAGTATCTTTAAATTAAACCACAAAATGTTCTGTTTCTCAAGTGAGATTTGCGGATTTTGGAAAGTTAGAAGAGTGTGTTTTTGCTGGTGTGGGCTCCCAGAGCAGTGCTTGGTTTTCTTTTTTGCCATTGTTCCTTACTTTGCCTGACTTGGTAACAAGTTTACTACTCACTTTTGACTCCATGAAGAAAGTAGCAGAACTGTTGAGTTCTCACTTCCTTATCCTGCTCCAAAATGACTTTTTGAAGCCAAAGAGTTCCCTTAGTTTCACTTGTCAGTCTGCATTTGTCAAAGGCTCCTCTGGCTCTGAGATGCAGGAGCTGTTCCCAGGCTGTGGGCACTGGAGTCTGCCCTTCTTGCTTTCCACTGCATCCTCTCCAGTGAGACCCTTTGCTCTTGATCTGTTGTCCTAATTCCTCATAGCTAGTGGATAAATGTGCCTTTTCCCTGACTTTGGGTACTGTACTCTGTGTACCCTGTGGTACCTGTAGGAATTTGTCCCTTGGAGGCAGGAAGGTGATGTGCTTTGTTAGAGCTGAGCTGTATCACCCGAGGGCTCTCACCATGGAGATGGTGAGGCTGAGTTCAAATGGCCAGCCTGGAGGCAGAAGATGAATTGGCCCCTGGGCCTTGCTTCTCTTTCCTTTTTAGTAGCATAAAAGTGCTCATAAAAATTATCTTAGCAATTTTCTGGGAATTGGTTTTGTGTAATTCTTTCTCTTGCCTTATTATGTATCTGGTAAACCTTGCAATGATAAAAATACAGAGTTCATTATTATCTTTATATCTGATGTTTTTGAGGTGGAGGCACAAGGACAGCCTCTGTATTCTTATTGATGTTATCTCTGACATAGCTTCTATTTAAGCAGAGAGTTTAGAGGGTTTTTAAAAATTTTATAACAATTCAGAGTATGCAGCAAAGCTAAAAGTTATTTTATGAGGTACTTGTGAAGAACAATAGAAATGTGGTCTTTTTTTCCCCCAGAATACTGACTAGATTCTGCTTTGTTCTGCCCCCACTAGATATTAATGCTCACTGCTAAGAGGTTAGATTATGAAAATTAGAAATATACCCATAAAAGAATTTATATGACCTTCAGTTCTCATATTTCTCTGAGAGAAAGGGCTGTAGGACTTCTAAAGGTAAAATATTCAATAAAAAGAAATTAGGTTAATCCAATGTTATGGCTGAGAATTTAAACTCACCCAGGTCAGGTAATTCAAAGTTATAGTTCCCTTGATGCGTGTGCTGTAACATTTATTCCTTAGCTCCTCAGCTCTGAATTATGAGGGATGGTTGAGCAGGTCTGGCAGGGAAGATGGATGGCTGGAATGAGGGAGTGATTGTTGGGGGAAGTCAGGCAGAACAAACCTGACTGCTGGGCAGGGGCTTGGGCAGCATCCAGGGACAAGGAAGGGGCTTAGGATTTCTGAGCAGCAGGCTCTGAAATACCAGCAAGGCTAAGCTGCACAAAAAAGGGGTTTTGGTTCTTTTTTTTTTTTGCAATTCTTTGTTCCTCAGATACTTATGGTTTGAAGGCATTAATCTCGCTGCCTCTTAGAGTGGTGGTATTGCCACAGGAACTGCAGCTTTGAATCTCTGACTTCTCTCTGTTTTAATTCTCAGCCATAAAACTGGATTAACTGGGTTTCCTTCAAGCTGAATTGCAGTGGATTTTTTTTTTTTTTTAAGGATAGGAGAGAGAGATAATTAAGTAATTGCACAGTAGCTTATTTCAACATGTGATGGGAGCCTCTGGTAAGAACAGCTGCACTACTCAGACACCAGTCAGAGCATCCTTTCACATGAAGACCCAAAATCTTTATAAAACTGAAGGACTGTCTGGAGACTTGAGGAGTTTTGGATTGCTCCTGGCACAGTATCATGCAGTACTGACTGTTTTGTTCAATGTGTGTTCACAGCATCTCAGGTCAAGCATTGCTTAAATTGATGAATATATTAGAAGTTAAATGAGGTTTTACAAAGCATCTTGGAAATGGTCTCTGACCCATGATTTGTTGCATTGAGGAGAAATGTACTGTTCCCTCTTTTATGAGCACATTTGTTTAGGTAGTATTTCAGATAGAGTCAACAACTGTTTAATAGAAGCTATAGAAAAATTGAAGAATTGGTGTAGTTTCAGTTAATTAATTCTGATTGATGTAATGAGATTATTATGTTACAAGTTTCTCACTATACAGAGCAGCTGCTGGATTTTTTTAGTGTTATGTGGGGCAGGACCTGTGAAGAATCATTAACTGTAAACTTGCCTGTTCAGGTGGAACCAATTTGGGACAGTGGGGGAGCTGAGGCTTAGTTTTCTGTCTGTATGAATCCAGAGCTTCAGGATTTCCCTAGAAAGATCAATACCTTTTTGAAGTCAAGAATTTAAAAAGGAATCAACAGGTAAAGTGTGAGCATTAGACAGGAAAAGAGGATATGTTGTGCTTTTTACACATCAAGATGTTGGATTTGCTTTCTGTCAGGAGGAGGAGATCTCTTCTCACAAGAGTCTTCTGATTTGTACAGGTTGTATTAGCAAGGTCCTGTAATCCTGTGGGGCATCCAAGCTGCTTTTTAAGCACAGGGAAGCATTAAAGTTTAAATCTGTCTATGTCTGCATCTCCTTACTGTCCTTGGGCAGTAAAGCCCAAGGATTCCAGCAGATGTGTTCCTTTCCTTGCCGTGGTGTCGGGTGTGTGCAAAGTGCCATGGGCTTGTTCCAATGTTGTATCAACGCTGGGGAAAAATGGAAACCCCATCCTACCTGGGCTTTTAGTCAATATTGTTTTGGGTGCCACAAGTCTGTGTGCAAGGAATTGAGGCCGAGTGGTTAAAGTGAAAGTTGCTGAAAGGGTGGAGCATTTTAAACTTTTCCTGCAAGTGTTTGAGAAGATTTGTGCTGATTTTGTGCCTGGGAGCTACAGGCACTTGAGGGGCTCTGGCTTTGACATCAGTGCAAATATTTTTCACAGCAAAATGTGCATTCTGCTGGTTCTCTGTGCCAGCCTGTGCTGGAAGTGCAGGATGTGCAGTTTTGCTGCAGCTGGATGCTCTTCCCCCTGAGGTGTGAGCACTCTTCCCCTGCTGGGCTATTGCACCGTGCCCAGGGCATGCTGCAGCTCATGTCTGCCTGTCCTGAGTCCCTGAAGGGGCTGTAAAATCTAAATACAGAAAGAAATGCATGTCAGGACTCAGGGCTCCCTGTCCTTGTGAGCAGCTGAAGGAGAGATTCAGACCATGGCATGCAGCAGGTCCTAGGGAGGGCTTTGACCTACTGGCCTGTAGAGTTGGTGGGTTTGGAATGGGGTGTGCCTGGAGCCCTGTGGGCTCATCTTCATGGGACAGAGCCAAGAACTCATTCCCCCTTCAGGGAGAGATGTTCTTACTCCCTTTGAGCAGCAGAGTCCTCTCTCCAGTGGAAGAAGCAGCTGGAGGAGTCCCTGCTCCCACACCCATTTTTCCTGCCTTACGTGGGAGATGGGTTACAGGCAGGTCCAAGACCAACAGCTTTTTATGGCTTATGTGGATGGGAGAGGGGCTGGGAAGGCTAATTCTGTGCATTGAACTTGTGATTAAATTAAACAGGATGTGGAGTAATGTTTCTTTCAGGATGTGCACACACCTTCTACAGCGCATTTGCAAAAGGAGTGTGCAGCTCCCAAAATGATCTAGTGCCTGAATTAGAAATTTAAGCAATTTAACTCCTCTCCTCAGTTGCTACTTTTTCAGGCACATATATAAACTGCAGAAATTTTATGTTCTATGCTTGTAACAGGAATTCTTCTCTGTAAATAGTATTTTCAGCTTTGCAGATAAGGAAACACTTTCTGACTTTAATAAATTAATTTACTGTTGATAACATACTACCTTTGGAGACCAACTTTTCAGGTTGACATTTCTATTATATTAATTACAAAGAGAGGAGAAGCTGTGCTTGTTTTGTCATTGGGAAATGCCATTTGCAAAGTTATTGGAAAGCTGACCTTGTCAGAAGTGTTATTGCATTATCCCTCAGTGAGGGCCACCACAACTGAATGACAAGAAAAACATGCAGAAAGAAAAAAGCAATTTCAGGAGATATAATGAAATCAAAACAAAATGCCTTTTATCCCTCTCCAACGTGAAGATGTTTATTATGATAGTGTATATAAGGTTTGGTGCTGGGAAAAAGTGCTTGTGAACCACTCAGGGTTGTTTTTTAAAAGTGAAAATCACTATACAAGAGAATTCTTGACTTTTTGCATGAAGTAAACATGAACAAGAGGCAGTGCTTACTCCAGTGAAAACTCTCTCACTCCCTGTTTTCACTATGTATCCCTGCCCATTATCCTTTTTCCCTGTTGTTCATTCTGCACATGAGGTAAAGGGGGTCAGCCTGCATGGAACCCATGCTGCACTGGGGGTGTCCTTTTCCCCTTCAGTGCTTCCAGAGATCACTCTGGAATCATTTTCTTTCCGGTCTCTGGTTCACTCTGCCAGTCCTTTAAGTAAATCTCAGCTCTTCTGTTTGCTTTTAGCAAAATGCCAAGCAAATAATCTGTTTATTTTCTGTTTTCCCTCCCAGTTTACAACCACAGAGCTGTTAGTTTTCTCAGAGCCATTCCTTGTTCTCCCTGAACGCTGAGGAACAGCAAGAGCTGCACATTCCTACTGTGCCTCAGTGTCCCATCCAGATTGCCTTCTCCTCCTCTGCTTTCCTGTGCCTCTAAACAATCCTGTGCAGGAAGGTACCACTCAGCTTAGTGGCCATTTCATCTTTGAATGTGTGGGGCACAGCAGGACATGCTGAGTGTCTCATTCTGCTCATCTCTCTGCTTTCTCCCTGTGCTGGAATTGTGACAGAGGTGCAGGTCACGGTAGCTCAGTGAGTGGTTCGTAATGGAGTCATGGTCATCACACTTCAAAAGCTTTAAATGAAATCTTTTCCACCAAAGAAGTTATTAAAAAAGCCCCAGAAAGCTATTTAACCTCCTTCTGTGTGAGGCAACGTGTTTCTTATGTAATATCTATGCACATGAATTTGTCATGTGTGGTGTTAACCTGAGGCTATGTTTGTAGCCCTTGTGTTCCAATATTGGCTTTTTACTTGCATAAAAGAGAAGAAAAAAAGCCCTGCTGAATTCCTTGAAAACATCTTAAATGGGATGCTGAGGAGCTGTAAATAATAGCCAGGTTTATAGTTTAACTCTCTGGGGGCACGTGCACGCTGAAGGGTGTGAAACAAGTGTTCTGGATCTGATGTTTTCCTTCAGATAGCACAAGGAAACCAGAAATGCAGAAGTAATTAAATGTGCTCACCGTCCCTGCCTCACTTTCCTCTCTGCCTGCACGTGGATTTGTGAGTTCTGAGGTTCTAAAGCTCCTTCTGCTGCAGCTGTTGGTGCATTTTCTGCATTGAGCTGTGCCCTCTGTTGGGGTTCACTCCCTAACATAATGAATTTTTTGATCTTTCCAAGCAACCAGCTCAAAGTGACTCATCTAAATCTGCTCCTTCTGCTGCAGCTGTTGGTGCATTTTCTGCATTGAGCTGTGCCCTCTGTTGAGGTTCACTCCCTAACAATGAATTTTTTGATCCTCTCCAAGCAACCAGCTCAAGGTGACTCATCTAAATCTGTCCCACCAAAATGCTGTGACTTTGTGAGTTCTTGCTAAACTTCACCTGGCTAGGCTGAGCTTGGGGTGTTCTTTTATCAGTATTTATGTACTATTTCTCCCTTTGCAGAGGTAGATTTTTTCCTTAGTTTTCCTTTAACAAGAGGGAGTGGGGATGTGGAATTGTTGCCCCTCATCAGCCAGCAGTTTTTCAGGCTTATTTTCAATGCCAAACAACTCCACTGAAGGAACTGGATCCTTAAGTGCAGCCAGAGCATCCAAGTAGGCATACCCAGTTGAATTAATAATAGGAAGAGATCAAGAACTTCCTGCCAAGCCTGACTGGTGGGCAGGGGCTTTGGCTTGCTGCAGAATTCCCTGTGTTTTGGATGTTCTTCAGCTGACAGAACCTGCAAGCTGTTCCTCCTCATCTGCTCTTGGATCATGGCTCTGCCTCCACGTGGATGAATGGGTGCCTAACGATCTGCATCAAAACTTTTGATTTGTAATTAACTTTCAATATGCTAAAAGGATGGCTAATAACATTAAGTGCAAATTAGAGAGTTCATATTCTTCATGCAAATAAAACTTAAGAAAAATGGTATCTTCTCATTTTGCTGCATTGTTCAGATGCAACAAGTGTGATTGCTGCTCTCCCCAGGGGCAGCTTTGGGACTTACAAAGTTTATTCATCCAGACCAATGAGTTCTTTTTCCTGGCAATTTTTTCCCCCCCAAGAAGTAGTGATAAGAAACTGAGGGAATGGGAGCCTTCTTGATACATTGCCTGTCCTCTCTTTTTTTTTGTGCTGGGACTTGGTCTGGAGTTAAATGTGTTATAAATATCTGAGTATCAATGCTTGGTAGACTTATGAGAGCTCTTAGCAACTAATGAAGGTTAAATGCTGTCTATTTTGGGAACCTGAATGACACTGTCACTCACATTTTAGCAGTACTCAGTGTCTAGAGCTGCTTTTCTCCTTCTGTCATTCCTGTGAGGTGGGGAGCACTGTTATCTCAGTTATAAAAGAGCAGAGGGAACAGAGATGCTTGGGTGAAATAACTGAAGACCTGACCTCAAGTCAAACAGTAGTGCTGTGGAAGAGCTGTAAAATCTTTAGTGTATCTCCTTCTGAGAATGTTTGGTTTGTTATGAAATCCCCTAGTGCAGACTGCAGTTTTCTGTGCCTTACCTATGTGACAATGACCTTCCTTCAGGTGGTAAATTTGCTGCAGCACGTGTGTTTGTATTCCCTGACACTGCCTGCTCTGCTGTGTTAATATCAGCATTTCACTGATTTTTTTCTACATCTTTTGGTCTTGTCATATCCTGGAAGCATCTGGTACAGTTGTGGAGAACCTGTGTTAGTACAAGGATCTGATTTTTTCCTGGAGCTGTGTTGTGAAGTGGTTTTGTTTGTGGAGGTTATGGCTGAAGTCCCTTCCCTCCTCTCTGTGGGCTCTGCCTGGCTGGCATGTCCCTAGGGATGTCATAGCTTCAAAGGTTGTCAAAATCAACTCCCTAGGAGGTTATGGTATAAAAGCTGCTTGTATGCACACTGTGTGAAATCTAAAGTCTTTTCCTTCCCCTCTTCTCACACTTACATTTGTGTGTGATTTTGCTCAGTCTGTTTATCAGCCTTTGCTCATCTATCATTATCGATATTTTTAGGTGCACTGGAATGCCTCACCGTTGTCTCTAGACTCTGCTGACATTAATATTTTATGTTGTCAGCTCACATCTTGCTGCTTGCCCTTGTTCCACTATGCTAATAATGATCCTGAAGGAAACTTCTGGCTCCAATCCTCAGCGCAGCCTCCTGCTAATTGCTTTCCATGGCAGGGAGGGGTGGTGTGCTCCTCCATCAGCCAGCTCCTCCCAGCTGGTATTTCACTCTCACATCATGATTAAAACCCAGGAATGCTTGGTCATTTAAACAGACTTTCAAACCCTGTGCTCACTGGTTTGCTCTCCTGTGAGTTGTCTCAAAGAATTCTTAACTGGTTCGGTTTAAATTACTTTCACAAAAGCTCCTGCTTATCTATCTTGTTACACTCAACTCAAAGAGATGCTTTGAATTCTGAACCTTCTTAACTAATTTTCCTAATGTTCAGGTGAAACTTCCTTGCCAATAACTCTAATTTCCCAGAACAACCTTATCTCTGCTTTCAAAACAGAGGAGGATGTCTGCAGTCTGGTATCTCCAATAGGGATAGCCATTTTTAATGATAAATCATTTTATTCCTTTTGTCTGTTAACACCTTTGTTATTTTTTGGTCTTGGGTGAATATCCAGCTTTGAGATTATTATTATATCTTCTTAGTGCAGTTTAATTTCTTCAAGCATTTAGCTGCCTTTATCACAGTTCTCTGGATAAAATAGAGCAGAGGAGCTGTGATGAGTCTTTTTGGAACCTGGATCTTCGCTGGGTCAGAGTGTGCAGCTGCAGCCACTCGTGCTTCTGATAGACTCAAAGGATTGCCCTCTACATGGAGCTGTCCATTTCAACTTTGTTTGGGGCTTTATGTTTTCATGGTGTTGAAATTTGTCTGCCTTTAAAATTCAAATTAATATTGCTGTGGGTTTTATTTACCTGATATTCTCCATTATGTTTTACATTTACTTGACCTTTTCTTGCTTCATGCAAGCATCATGACTTTCAGTGTTTTGATATTTGTATTTGTTTGCATCTTTATGAAACTGGTAGTGTTAAAAAAAAAAACAACCTATTTTAAATTTTGTTAAAGATATGAGATACTCTTGCAAGTTCACGTATTGCAAGAAGCAATTTCTGAGCTGCTCATTCTCTTCTCCCTGTACAAGTGTCTGAATATCCCGTGAGATTTTAAGTGTTGCAGTGAGTAAACAAATCACTGTATTCCCAGAAAAGTGTGAGTGTATCACAGCTGCTGTCACTCCTGCCTGTCTGCAAGATGAATCAGAAATGTGGGCAGTGTATGGAGCTGGGTGGTCCTCTTCTCTAGGATCAGATGGAGATTTCAGATCTGTTATACTTCATTTGGGGTATTACTTTGTGGATTTTTCCCCCCCTTTCCTGCCCCTTTTAAACTTTATAATTAAATTTTATTTAAGTTGTTTAGTCTTACTATTTCATTTTATGAAACAACCTGGTTGGTGGCTGCATATTTATTTACAGGGAGGAATCAGCTGCCAGATAAGCTGAGAGGCCATGGTTCAGGCATTGTCTGTGCCAGGTACTCCTGCCAGATGGCCAAAGAGCAATCTTCTAACTAGTCCTGGATGTGATTATGATATTTTTATGAACTTATTCCAATTTCACCTTTTATTTGGTCTTCACAGCTGTTAAGGGCACTTTTTATGGTGTTTCTCTAGTCTGGAAAATTTAGATCAGATTAGAACATAACTTCTCAGAGCTGCAGGAAGTAGGGCATAGTTTAAAGAGGATTAGTGATCAGTGTGTATAAGGACTAGTCTGTGTAAGGTAAATCTTAGAAGGAGCACCTTCATCTTCAGTAATTTATGTGTCAGTAGAGATTTCGTTCTTCCTTCAGCTGGAATCTGTCATGTTAAAGGTCATTTTATTGAAATTCATGCTCACATATTCATAAAAGGATGCATTCTTCTGAGCATTAGCAGTCACCAAGTTTTTAAGTTGCCATGCTGGATCTTTTCTGTATGTTTTAGCCCTGGAATCTGATGTGATAAATTAAGTGAGATGTCTGCTCATGATATTACTGCATTAATAATATTGAGAGGGGAATTGTGATGACATGCAGTCTTTAGACTTAGCATGGTTCTACTGGCAGGAGGATATGAATTTATAGGAATGGGACCATTAGACCACTTCCAGAGCTAAATCCAGCCTGCAGGTAGGAGTTCTTTGAAAAAGCTGTGCCACTGCATCTCCTTCCATTTATCCTTAGATTTCCTTTTTCCTCCGCACCAAAATTTGTTTGAAATTTCCTTGTAATAGAGGATTATGAATAACACTTGTCACATTTGGAAGCTGTAAGCCATTGAGGAACAATTTCAGCTCACTCCTTTAAAGTCTGCCAGCCTTTTTGCCATTCAAGATTGAAGGACTGGATGCTGCTATAGAGCTGATTTATCAAGTCTTCTAACAAGGAAACCTCTTTGCCCTTCAACCTGGAGGATGTTGTGTGTGCTGTGGCTGAGAAAGGTGTGCCAGAGGGCAGGGCTGGCAGTCTGGGTGGTGTGGGGAGCTGGAGGAGGCTGCTCCACGTGTGTGCTCCTGGATCTGGCTGGCATCTGGTGGGAAGTGTGCTGAGCCTTGCTCATGGCATCCCTTTGCTTCCCATCCAGAGCCAGGCTAATGACAGCTCTGATAATGCCAGATGGCAGTCACCAGTCATCATTTAATAGCAGAAAAATGCCTCAATATTGTCTCCAAAACTGGTTTGTTCATTCCTCCTCGTTCCAGCCTGGCAGTGATCCTCAGGCAGCACTTAGGGACCTCCTAAGAAGATCTTGTGTAGAAAACTGTCAGAACAGATTGCTGTATGGATTTTCAGAGGATTAAAGTTAATTAAAGAGCTATTCCTTGCTCTCATTTCCTCCTATCTGCCAGCTATTTACATGCTAATATAGGGTCTTCCAGGGAGAATAGGACAAGTGTCAGCATCGGGCATGTTATCACACATGGAGAGTGTAGAAAATAATGAGATGAGAAAAAAAAAAAAAAAAAAATATATATAATATGTATGTACGTGTGTGTAGCTTGACAACTGAAAGCCAGCAGCAGAGCTTTTTGCATATTTCCAGTAATGTGTGATCTTACTGAATATAATTCACTCCGTTACATCTCACACTGCATAATTTAATACTTCATTCACTATAGTATCTTTACATAAGGAGTTTTATAAACAGGCAGATTTAACTTTTTTTTTTCCCCTATCTTGTTCTAAAGAGGAAAGTTCTTTCCTGCAGAAGTAGTGAGTAGTTTTACTAGGAGTACAAACCTGGGAGCAGAGGCTTTGGTGGGGACTGGCATCTGCTGTTGTCTTCTTTTAGAAAGATTAAGCCAAGGAGATGCTCAGCATGGAAGCAAACTGAGAGTGGATGTAATAGTTTTCTGCTCCAGTTGCATAATTATTTGCCCATTCCATTTTCACATTATTTCAGAGGATTATTTTCTCCTGTAATTTTTCAATATCTTTGATTTTAACACTTTATTAAAACTGCTACATAACAGATAAAATAAAATTGATCTCAGGTTACACTTCAAGAGGGAGTTTAATGCTTTAGGAAAATGAGAAACCTCACTTTCTGCATTTTTAAATAAAGCTATCAAAACCATCTGTGTTGTTGAGCACAGGTAAAGAGTTTTGTCAGCTGCTGAGGGGAGTGCAGATAGTTTGAGCATGCTGAAGGTAAGCTTCTAAGGACCAAGGGCAGTTAAAGACAGATTTGTTTTCCGTAGTTTTTTGTCCCCCAGTGTGCAGGTGACATGCAAAGTGAGTGGCTTTGCAAACCCAAAGTGATCTTATCCTGGGCTGCAGACCCTGTGTTCCATGTGACCTTTGTGAAACAGCTCTTGGCCTTTCTCTTCATTTTATCCTTTTGTGGTTTTCCTAGTGGAAAACATGATGGTCTTACTCTCAGATGTCAGGAGGCTGTTCTTTGGCCTCGAAAATCAATGTGACATTTTGTGAAAGAGTTAAAAGAGGAGGGAAAGGGGCAAAAAAACCCCCTCTTTTTTGGAGACTCATTTGGGGGCAGGTGAGGGGAGAAGGTCACCCACACTGCAAAGCCATGACTGATCCCCTGTTTGCTCCTGCCTTGGTAGAACAGCTTCCTTAAAAGATGCTCTGAAAGGCTTGTCAAGAGATACTCTGGGATTTGGGTGTTTAAGGTTTTCTCTTGTATTTGATATCCCAAATCCTCTCTTTAGCCAGGCTGGTGGGCTGACCAAGATGAAAAGCTGCTGTGCAATAAACCTCAGGCTGAATTTCTCCCTGTTGTGGTTCTGTGAATGTCATCTGAGCTACACCAGGGAAAAGCTGTCCCTGGTGTCTGGGAGATGCTGCCAAGGCTTGTTGCCCAGGCCTGTGCAGGCCAGAATAATTCAGAGAATAACTTGTTCTTGACACCCCATACCAGAGCAAACCAGTGCTGACTAAATCCTGTTGCTGTGTGCTTGGAAGAATTTGGGAGGGGTGCTCAGAAAAGACAGTGGGCACCCAGAATTTACTGAGGGTGGGGCACACCCGGGGCAGATGCCTGTCCTTGACAGGGCCAGCACAACATTGTCTGCAGGAGCTCTGACAAATGGAAGTGCTTAAAACATAAAGTATTTCAATTTACGTTGCTCATCTCTGTTACAGAAATGGTAACACTCCTGATTTTTTTATTGGTTTTGGGCAAATGTGAAAATATTCTAAAAAAAGAGAGAAGTGCTCTTAAGCTTTTCCTATCAGTGATATGTGTGTGCACTTTTTTTGCCATTTCATCTATATTGTACTTCGTGTGAGGGAGGTTTCTATTTTGTATATCAAGTGGTATCTTCAATTTTATCTTGCCACATACTCAAAGGAAATTTTTATTTCTGTTACATTGTTTTAGAAAGAGATCCACACTTCTTTTGCTGTTTAAGAAATGGCTTCTTTATTCAATCAGAACTGGGTCTGTTTTGAGACAATGGTGGAGCCACATCATGCAGGAGCACTTCAGCCATAAAGGGCATTTGTTTAATAGGCTCTATGTGCTGAGAATATGAATACTTTCAGTGGTGACAGTTAAGTCTGAATATATTTTTGATATTTTTGCATTTTACTAGAAAGAATTGAGGGGAAAAAAAGTATTTTTTCAGGCATCACATGTGGACTTTGCTTCTTTATGCCATGCCCCTTTAAATATATGGACCTCTAAATATATGGATTTCTAAGATATTTAGCTCAATGCAACCATTCCTTGCTTCTGGGAAGAGAACATGAATCTTTTTTGGGAACTAAAATTCCAGTGCCTGTGTGTGTCTGATTTGTGGGTCACAAGCCCTTCATTCTGCATCCTCACCTGCAGACTTTGTGATTCTTGGTGATGGATGTGGGTATTGGGAGCAGAAGGTAATTTTAAAGATATAGATGAAAAGAGCTGCAAATAATGAGGTAAGAATTTGATGTCAGTGCAGTGGCTTTTTTTTGTTTAATCAAAATTTTATGTTATTTTGATTTCTGGAGCTTAAATAGAGCACAGCAAGGATCCTAAAACCAAAATTAGATTTTGGCTTTAATTTTTGGGTGTCATCCCTCAAGACACAAAGTAAAGTAACAACTTGGAGCAGCAAACAACATGAATATTTCAGAAGCAGCATCTTTTCTTTATGCTGCCATCTGTTGATGACCTATGCATAGGAAAAGATTCATTTCCCAAAGTCAAAGGTTTTATTTCTCAAGGAGATATCCTGAGAAAGCTGTGAAATACAAGGTAAATTCTGATGGTTGAAAGCTCTCCAGTTTTATTTTTCTTCCCTCTTGGAACTATGGACTGGTTGAATGCAGGTGCTGACAAAAGCAGTTATTGTGGGGGAAGAAGTGATGCACAATACTTACTGTCTTATATACATATACATAAAAATTAGCAAACGAAAGAACTGAAGAGGTCTGGTTTGTTAACACTGTGTTTTTTGAACTTTAGCTTTTTGAATGGTTCTGATGATGGAAAAGAGAGGCCATAAGTTGTGTCCTTGAATCTGTGAGCTGCAGAGAAAGCTCAGATGCTCACAGCACCATTTCCATTAATGCATTTTCCTGTCTTCGGTGCAAATGACCCTCAGATATGTGATAGCTCTTAACACATTTTGAAACTCTCTCCCATAATTAACTTCTGATGGACAGAAACAAGGCTGTGGGGGTTAGAGATTTGAAGAGAGAATGCTCAACAGGTTTTGAAAAGGGTGCATAGAAGTCCTTCTGCCATTCACATGATTAAGCTTAATTATTTTGAATTGATTATAGGGTCTTGAGCGCGGATATGTAACAAGCTGTTTGTTGTCCCTCGGCAACAGCACCTTTTAAAAGCCATCTTCAGCCGGATCCCAGCCAAGCACAATGTTCCTCTTTGTACTGATTTCCCAGCCTGGCTTGTGCTAAGCAGCTTCTGCAAGGTTTCCATCAGAGCAGCTCCATCCTGTTACCAGAGGCAGCCTGGTGACACTCAAGCCTCCTGCTCAGTCCACATGCGGCTTTCAGCATCAGCTCAACCTTTCTGACCCTGGGATGTTTAAAAAAAATCTGCCTGCTCTTCCCACCTCTCATTACCACCAGCCTTTCCACACTGCAGAACCACAGAATGATTTGGATTGGAAGAAACCTTAGAACTCCATAAAACTCATTCCAACCATGGGCAGGGACACCTTTAACTAGACCAGGCTGCTCGATGCCCCGTCCAACCTGGCCTTGAGCACCTCCAGAGATGTCACTGGGGAGGTCTTTGTCACTGATGTGCAGCACATGGTGATGGTGATGTTCCTCTGCAGCACGTGAGAGGCACAGGTTTGGGCTATTATTAATAATGATTCCAGTCCTGCACAATGACTAGTCTGATGACAAGTGTCTGCAAAAAAACACTCTTGGTAGCCTTTGAAGCAAGCATGCAGAAATATCCTATTTTCAGCTGTACATATTTTTTTCCCAGAATTACTTCACCATGGCGCTGCTCTAAATATGTCTTGTGAGATAAGCTTTAAATCCTACTTGGGCAAAGTTTATTAAAAATTAACATTTGCATGGGGAGTTATAAAAAAGAATAGGACCTTCATTAGCTTAACATCATCTGAAGTACAAAATAATATTGAATTCCTCTCCACTGGCCCAGACCAGGCAGATTTTGCTGCCTGCCAGATCTTGAAGTCCAGAAAAGTCAGTATCAATAATATCCAAAAAGCCACACTGGAAACTGCACCTCTATTCCCAGAGGTCCAGGAAAATGAGCTGCTACTACGGGCTAAACAACCTGAACTTATTGGGATGGGATATTAGCTGTCATTCCTCTCAGTGGGGAAAACAGCAGTGTTCATTAGGCATCCACTCCAGATGTACTGCTCTGGCAGCTCACGATGTTTGGGAGTGAAAAGTCAATGCAGGGGATGTAGTTTCAAACAGTTTTGCTTTATGGAAGTTCACACTTGAACCAACACAGCCCCTGGGCCAGGTGGTGCTGGTTTATCCTGGCTGAGGATCGATCCCGTTGACAGGGCTTCTGATCTCCAGCCTTTACAGGAGTTCAAGGGAAATGGAATAACAGCAAAGATACTGAAAAACAAATGGGATATGCAAGAGTCTGTACAATGGATGTATGTAGAACATCAGTTTTCATTTTCATTTTGTTTTCTAGGACAGATGAGGAACACATTCTTTCCCGTATCCCTTTCCTCTTGGGACTGCATGTCGCCTGCCTCTACCTTGCAGCATTTAATCTGTCGTGATTGCCTTAAATGTCTGAGTCTCCACAATATTCACCTTCCCTTGGGCTGCAAGTCAGCAGCATGTGTGTCTTTGTGTTAATTTGTCCCAGTTCAGAGGCACAGCATCATTAGTGAGCCGCCGCTGCCGCGGTAATTACTGTGGGATTTGGGCACAGCGGTTTGCTCGTGCATTGCTCTGTACCTTCTCTTTAATCTACACGGGCCATCTGCTTCATTTCTTAACTAAAAGTTGTTTTGTTTCTGCTTTGGAAGAGTGACTCTGTTGCTCCTAATCCTCTCTGTAGAAAAGCCATTGCAGCCAGGATAAATTACATCTGTTTGATGGATCATGCTCGCTTTTGAAAGATTTCTTGCAGGTCGTGCCCCGTAGCTTTGCTGTGCATAGATTTTTTGCTTTCCTTTCTGGCTCTAGGGACAGTCAGGGCAGAATTTTGGTTGGACCCTCTGTGATCTTGGGAACGCTTGTAAGTCTGACCACAGTCATACTCTTTGCTTCGATTTCCCAATACAAATATAAATATATAATAACAAAAATGCTACTGGGTGGTTATCATATGACAGCCCTATGGGTAATAACCTTTTAAACCCATGTCCAAATAAGAATTGTGTGTTGGATGACAAAGCACTTTGGCTTCTGTCTAAAAGGTCTGTTGTGTCTTTTGACACTGCTTATCTGATCAAAAATAGTGAATTGTTGGTCAAAGACCCAAGTTATTCCAAATCTGTCTTCTCTTTTGCCTTTCTCTACCCAGGACTTCTCCAGGATCAGCTTTTTGTTAAGAGCTGGTTTCCTAAGCTTGGGAAGTCCTCAGGCATCACAGTAGATTGTTTAAGTGGATGGAACATTGATATTGCAGTTAGGGAAAGCTTGTTTTCTTTCCAAGAAAAACCTGTTCATTAGATGATGATTTTGAGGGGTACTCTGTGGTGTGCTGAAACTGGACAATTTTTAATGTTTTAGAGGCATTAAGATTGTAAAACAAGAGCAGTGGGGATCCTACAGGATATGTCACTTTTCTTGTGTTTTGGAAGGATTTATAGCCTAGTTTTACCCATAAAGTGGGTTTTGTTTGTTGCTTTTTAAAGATGTCCCTGCTGTCGATAAATAAGGTGAGGACTACAGTGATCCATTCCTCAAAAAATATAAAATGAGAAAAATAACTTCCTTAGGTCTGTTGACAATTTATTTTTCTTGTAATGGGAACATTATTTCTGCATGAGTCTCTCTCTCCTTGCCACTCGAAGTTGGTGCATGCAGTTCTGAGGCAATGAAATAGCAGCATCAAATCAGGCAGTTTGCATCTTGGTTTTGTGAAAAGAATAAAAAAAAATAACATTATTTCTCCGAAGACGTTGTGGAGTAGAGCAATCATTTAGAAAATGAAAAGATTCTTTGTCTAGGAGGCTCTTCTGTTTCACTCTTTAATCTAAGCAGCTGTCTTTCTCCTTCCCCATGGGAAGTTGTGGTGGGTAAATAACATGGAAATTCATTTGATGATGGAGACATTAGAGGTTGGCATGGACAATTAATTTGTTATTAGACAGAATTAATTTTATTTGATCCTTACATGGTTCTGTTGCTGCATAGAAATTCAGCAGCTCAGTGAGTTACCCTGTGAATGCAGCCCTGGTTTTACTGAAGGATGGGGTTTTTGGTGGATCTGACATCAGGAGTGGCTTCTCTCCTCACCTGTGTGTGAAATGGAGCTACAGGGAAGCTTTTGTCTTTGTGCTGCTGGAAGTCACTGTAGAGTTGGTGACCTAAACTTGAGCTTTTCCCTTCTCTAAGTGCTCTGGTCCTTTGCTCAGAACTGGTTTGAAAATATTTCTGAAGCTCCATCAGCAAAAAACTGACTTGAGAAAATGAGAAGCTTTTCTTCTGAGTGCCCTTGCTCACATGAGGGATAGGATTAAGTATCAGTGGCTACAGGTAGAGCTGGTAATCTTCATATCCAGAGGGATGGAGATGATGGGATGATCCCCTCATAGTGGGACAAAGCAGCACCTTTGGATATCCCTTTTTACTCCTAGAATTCTAAGCCACGTTTTGGTTGATTCTGGTAGGTACTGATCATTTCTTCTGCAAAACCAGAGAGGAATTAGATCTCCTGATGTCTTTCATGACTTTTGAATGTCAAGAATTTGGAGCACGTGCAACAGGAATGCTTTGGGATTGTTCATACCTATCACTATCTCTGCTTCTTTTTACTGCTTCCTTCTGCTTTTGCCCTTCTCTGTGTGTCTTCAGGAGAGGCAGCACCTCAGAAGTGGCTGCATCATGTCAGTGATCCTTTCCTACACAGAGCTGGTGCACATTTTGATGTTTTGTTTTGATAAGAATGACCTAATCACTGAGAAGATCCCCAGGGAGCCTTCAGAGGTCTGTGTTTTAGCCTGGTTCTAAACTGGTGAGTGACCACAACCCCTTCATCTCGGGGGCACCAATTTCTCCTCCCGGGAGATGGAGATTGTGATGCTGAGCTCCTCTAAGAGGATGCTTTAGGATTAATTGCTAAAAAGTGCAGCATAAAAACCTAAAGGTAGCCCTGCATTTGTGCATTGCTAAATGGAAGAGTTTAATGAACAAGTTACTTAAAACAGTGTCCTCATAAGACATCTGCATTTGCATATATTATACTGCATTTTTCCTCCTGCTTCTCTCCTGCCTTAATTGTCTGTGCTCCACTTTTCCCTAGACTGGAGAGTCTCTTGCTTGTGCTAGATTGGTGAACTAAAGATAAAAGTTTTTGAAAATGAGACCAAGGACAAAAGCAGGGAGGATGTGCAACCCAGAGCTGTAAAAGAATATGTGAGTGTGTTAAAAAGGGTACCAAATTCAATTATTTTTGTTAACCAGTGAGATCAGAAGAAGAATCAATTATATCATGCAGGTATCTCTCTTTCTGAGCTGCATGGTGATAACTTCAATTGCATTTGCTTTTTAAAGTTGATGTACCAGGAGACAGCATTGTTTCAGTAGGGATGAGCAAGGAGGAGGCTAATGTCATCTGTAAATGGCAGGGAAATACGAAACTCACACATCTTGACAGTCATCTCTTCTGTTTAAAAAGCAAATAAGTGAAAAAGCAGGAGAAACTAAGGCATAAAATCACACCTCTTGAAGAAATACAGGGCCAGGCTTGGCGGGCTTTGTTGGAGATGATTTAGCAGTAATTAAATTGGTTCCAACATAGTGGGTAAGACTGAAGATGAGAAGAGGGAGAAAAAAATTTCCTTACTATCCATTAACATGCCGGACTGTTAGCAAGCTTGGTGGGAGAGTGGTGTGTAAGTAAGCATTAGTGATGAGTAACTGCCCTCCCCTTTCAGCGCACACTGAGCAAGCGCTTCACGCTGGCAATAACCACCCCCAGCACTGACACGCTGCCATTCCTGGGTCTGTTCAGAATGCTCTGCTATCAGCCACAGCAAACACCACGGAAATTTCTTTAATGTTGAATGCAGAATTCAGCCCAGCTCCTGCTTGTTTCCCATCTCTTTTGCTGCCCCTGTGAGGGTCTCACCGTGCGGTGCCCCCGCGGCTCCTGCCGGGCTCCAGCAGCCCCTGACAGAGATCACCCGTGTGCCTGAGCCTGTGCAAACATTCCATCAGACCTTTCCTCCCAGCCAGCCTGCCGTGGGATGCTGTGCCTCTGGGGCTGCTCTGGTGTGCAGAACAACACGCTGCTTATAAATAACACTGGCTTATTTATAACACGCTCCTATGGCGTTGCAAATAACAGCCATATCCATCACACGGTGCTCATTGAAATATAAGGGTTTAAAACCACTTCAGAGAGCCCCTGTTTCTTCATATGGCGAGGGAAAAAGCAATTGCTGTTTGGAGCATGGGAGGAGTTGCCTTTGTGTGTCTCTTTCCTGTTGGTATCAGTGGGGTAAATTGTCTAATAACTTCAATTCTAAGCTTTTGAAGTGTTTTTATTGTAAAAAGTATTCTTTAAGAATGAAATATGTTTGAAGAGCATGAGTGTTGAATTTAAAGAAGAATGATTGTGTTCAACTCAGTTCAGTGGGTGATATTAAAGAGGCAATTACACATGATTTGTGAAATAAAGAGCAACCTCGGTAGAGTGTGGTACCTGCAGGGTTTAACAGCACCCTCTGATCTGAGCTAATAAGAGCAGTGTCTAATATTAGAGTTTGCCTTGTCAGAAAACCCATTAGTGTGCCAGTGTGAGGACAGGCAGTGCCAGGCAGAGTGAGCAGCTGTTTGCCTTTTGGTGCCACAGGAGGAGGCAGGGAGAAGCTCTCTAAAAACTTAATTTGTCATGCTGCTGGTTTGCTGTTTACAGTATTAAACTGTTGATTAAGAAAAATATGATTGAATAGGTACCTTCTTTTAGAAGCATGCAGACTTCAGCTGGAGATTAATTCCTTCATTTGCTTGTGTTCCTCAGAAGTTTTTAAAATTTTGCATAAAGTTTTTTTTTCAAGACGAAAACTTCAGAGTTCTCTAGTGTTCAACCTGTTTATTCTTTTCATGTCACCTTCCTTCATACACATTGAACTGACAGTATTTTTCCTTCCTTTCTCACACATCCAGAACCTAAATACAATTACAGTTTCCATTCTATGCCCTTTGGAGGAACAGATCTTTGTAGAAACTATGCCGCAGGCTTGGTGAGAAAGGTTTTTGATTAGTACTACATTTGTTTTTAAAGTTAAAGCTTTTAGAGATTTGTGTTAAAATTAGGTGTATTGGGTAACCTGTTGGATGTGCAAATACAGAATATTAATCAAAGACCACAGACATTTCTTCTCTGCTTTGATTTTTAGCATGGCTTTGTGAGTATCCTGCATTTTACTTGGCCCTGAGTTTTCAATTACAAAGTGATTTCTTGTCCTTGTTCCCTATCTCATTTATTCGTGGCTCTCCTTCCAGTCAGCTCTGGATAACTGAGAGATATGCTAGAATGGTTCTTCTCAGTTGTTGGAGAGAAATTGATATTTATTAACCATCTACTGAAATGGTAAAAAGCAAGAGGAAAAAGTGAAGAATTACATTGGTGAATACTGCAGAGAAGCATATCTTCAAATATGTACAAGACTGCTCTGGAGGAAGAGGTGATCATTTTTTGGCAGGAATTGTGCTCGTAGGCATAGAGATAATTTCTGGCAGGTATTTTGTGTTCTGTTCGTGCTTCCAAGGCACTGCCCCAGCAGCTCTGAGCACAGACAGGATGGATGGACTGTGCTTTGCCCTCTCCTCCTTCTCTGACCTCGGTGTGACAGAGCCAGCCTGGTCTTGTCAAGCAGCCTGAGGTGGATGGGATCAATATTTCCCTGAGTGGAGCTCTGGAGGTGGTCAGGGAGATCCAAACCTTTGTGAGGCTTCAGGTGCCGAGACCATCGGAAGATCCATCATCAGAAGGTACATCTGTACTTCACAGGTACATCAGCTTCTTGTACCTTGTTCCTCGTGTCACAGAAATGCCACTAGAGGATCTTACATGGTGATGACACTGTTTTAAGAGCCTGTTCAGAAACTGGAGACTTCTGAAGAGACAGCAATAGTGTTTTATTTGCGTGTACTCCTTTCATTATGTGTATCTGGAGCTGATTTGATTTGCTCGTGTTCTGAACTGATAGCTTTCCCCCTAATTTTCTTCTTGACTTAAGTGAGTATTAATCATAAACTGTTTCATTAGTGACTAATTTGATTGAGTGAAAAAGTTGAAAAGATTTGACGTCTGCTTTAAAATTTGTGCAACGTCTCCCATGGACTCAAGGCAGGTATTTGGCACAGAGATTGTTCTGCATAACCTTGCTTGTTGATTTTGTTTGTGTGTGCATTTAGAATCCTTGATGTGCACAGGGAGACAGGCAGAAACTTATCACTTGCTGCTTTTTGGATGCTTCTTTACCCTCCAGAAGCTGCATGGGCAATAACCATGGGCAGCATCTCTGGGACTGCACTGACAAAAACAATGCATTTGTCCTGCTGTCTTCGAACAAGCTAAAGCTCATAAATGTTGTTATTGGAGGTGAAATAATAAGGATAAGTGTAAAAAGTAATAGTTGCAAGTGAAATAGGAGCAGCTTTTTGGAGTAAGTTGAGAGAGAAGGATTGTCAGGTGGTCAGAAATTCCAGTGTGATTTGTTCCTGTTACCTTTTGCCTTTCCTTCGTCACCAAACCAACGCTTTTTTTTTGCTTGTGGATTCAAGTGATTTTATGGTGATTGTGGAGGGTTTTTTAAACAGCCTCAGATGGATGTTAAGGACACTGTTATATAATTGAAAATGACTCCTGAGAGAGGGAAGCAAAGCCAGTGGCAGGATCACAGCCCTGGTCTTCTGGAGAGGGGAGTCTGAGCTATTCATGAACCTGCCTGGAAGAATTCCATGGAATATGCTCCTGGAGAGAAGGGGGAGCCAGGAGAGCTGGGGAGGGCAGGGAGGACAATATCCTGAGCAGCTTTCAAACCTCAACTGTTGTGCAAGTTTGAGTCTGCCCAGTGCTGATAATAGACTGCATTGAAAATGGCATCATCTCCTCCAGCACTGGCTGGTAAGATAAAGGTGCATTTGAGAAAGATTGCACTAAGTCAGGAGTGTGCCAGGTTTATTGAAAGGCACTTTATTAAATAATATAATGGTATTTTCCAAATGGAAGCAGAAGAACCAAATATAGCAACAGATATGTGACTTTAAACTTTTAACTTACTTCAGTATAAGAAAAATTGTTCTGATAGTATTTCCTGATGTATCACAATGGACATTTTTCAAGAGATGGACAAATTTAGGAGTGAGTGTTGTGGGTTGAAATACTGCAGTGCAAATGGGTCTGTTCCCACCTTCTTGTTTTCTTGAAGACTTGACTGCAAACTCAAAATTCTGTAATTCTGCCTGTGGTGGATTGGGCTGTGGTTTGGATTGTCTTTCTGGTAGGTGGAGCACAGCAAAGGTGAAAATTCAACTAAAGTCCCCTAAAATTGTTCAGAAAGTTCTGTGTGGATGTGCTGCAGTATGGAAGGAGGATAATCATCATATTGACCAGCTTTTTCTGTGGTGTTACATCGCAGGGAGGGACTTCTTCCCTTCTATCTTTTGTTTGCCAGTTATTTCTGTGGTTTTACCATATTCTGTACACTTGGAAGTGGTGCCTAGAAGTAGAAAAGCTGATGGTCTGTTTCATTCTCCAGAACGTGGCAGTTTGTTACTATGAAAACAAACCAAAGGGTTTTGTTTGCAACAAAGGAGGTTTTTGATACTACGTTTCTGTTCTTTACTGAAATCTAGTTTTGTTGAAAGTGCAAACATTGTGGTCAAATATTAAAAAGATGATGAATGTTTGTCTCGTGCATTTAATCATAATTGTTTTTCAGATGTATATAATGAATATCTTTCCTAAATAATGTTTTTCTTCTGGTAAACTGATTTTTCCACTTGTTTTTAATGAAGCACGACTTCAGTGCTTCACATTTTGTCTAATGGCGTGAGCATAACATTCTTGATGTCAATGCAGTTTTGAGGAAAGATTTTGTTGGTTTAATATTGCAGAGACAGTGGAGAGAGAGAAAAGAAAGCAATGTCATTTTGTCTGAATTAATTTTGCAGTGTCTAGTGATACTAAAGGGAAGGTGTTCACTGAGTGGCAGCTAGTGTTAAAATTAGCTTTACGAACTAGAAAGTAAAAATTTCAGTGCTGAAATGTTTAAATTTGAGGAAATCTGTACATGTGGGCTGCTACCACAAGAACTGGAGATTCAGGTGTGGAGATAAATTCTCTTCTTTGGTGTTCTCTGCTGCTGTGGTTGAGGGGGTTACTGAGAAGATTACTTGCTGGGTTTTGTCATCCCCTGGCTCAGCAGCTTTTGGGAAAACATCTTGTCCTGGTGCTGTGAGCATGGCAGGAGGGGGTCAGGAGGTACCTGTTACTCACAGAGAGGTGGGGAAGGGACCCAGCATTTTGTGTCTTCACTTCTTCCTCATCAACCCAGGTCAGGCAGAGATGCTGCAGAATGAGAGCAGCAGTCGGACATGGGTGATGAGTGTGTGAAAGATTGGGAAAGCAGCTATGCTGGAAAAATGATGATTGGACTTGTTGACCTTAAAAAGCAGTTGAAGAAGAGGTGACAATTTGAAAGCACAGAATCTAATGAATGAATGATTTAGAGTTGTCTGGGAGTTGTTTTCCCTGTCTGTGCAAGGCAACAACAAAGATGTTCAATGGAGCTGAAAGGTGGCAAATTAAAGCCTGATAAAAGAAAATGCATTTTGAAGCAGTGAAAAAAAGTAATGGGATTAATTTCCACCAGAAAACTGGTAAAGTCAGGAGTTTCTCAGTGTTCAGATGACTGGATATTTATACAATCAATGAAAGTATCCAGAGGAGTTGTCAGTGAGAGGTTGTTTTTCAAATGTTTTTATTAGATGTCATTTTTCTGGAGTTGGGAAGCCCAAGGTGAAGGTGCAGCTGGAATTTTGGTAAAGCACCTGCCTGAAGTGGTCTTTGTAGCTGTTTCTTAAACATCCAGTTTTGCTGTTCACCATGTCAGGCTGTCAGGAGGAGCAGGATCCCAGGCACAGAGGGGTTATGGGCTCCTCTGCCAGCCTGCCCTGAGGTCTGTATGGGATTCCCATGGCAAACTTCTGCTCAGAAGCTGCAGCCCCGAGCACTGAGGTGGCACATTTTCCTTTTCAAATGCAGAAAACTCTTTCAGAAGTGCAGGTCACAAGGTTAAATATCATCTTCATGGTGCTCACTTGCTGCCCAAGAGCAAACTCTGAAGGTGACTCCTGATTAAGCTAATGAGGCACATTCTGTGGGTGTTGGCTGAGCTGTGCTCTGGGTGGGAGAATAAACTGATCCTGAAAACAGCCAAGGAGCTGTTCTGTGGTGCAGTTTCCATCTTTTATAAGACAGAGGTGTTAAAATGATCTTTCATGTTTTCAAAGGGTACAAGTTAAAACATGGAACCCTCATCATGTAGGTAATGTGAAACATGTGATGTAAAGTTAGTATTTTGACCTCATGCAGGGAAAGCATAGAGTTTTAGTTCAGAGTAAAGGCTTATCATTGCTTTGCTCTGAGTAAATCACTGGGTGTGATTAAATAATCTGGCCCAGTCTTATTGTTGGGAGCAGGGTTTGGGTGTGAAGTGACCCTTCATGTTCTTATTTTTTCAAGAAGAATATATTTGGATATTCTTTTGCTTTATAGGTGGTTTATATAGTATGGAAGGTGCAGCCTGGGCAGGTTTCAGTCTCAGTTCAGTCTTCTCTCCCTAGTGTTCTCTCAGAAGGAGGAGCTGCTGGGCTGCAAGGGCCAAGAGCTGTGTCCCCTCTGCCCTGAGGATCCTTTATAATAATGCAGATATAGTATGGGTGACCTGGGAGATAACTTGATGTACAATTTGTGAAACACTTATTGGAATCACTGATCTTTTGTACCCTGGAGGCAGTAGAGGGAATGTTTTATGAATTAGGTAAAGTATGGGAAATGATTAAAATCTTCTAATAAAGCAGTCAGGTGATGTATATTCTGAAGCATCACCTAAAATCCCTTTTTCTTTGCCTTGTTCAAAAAGCCACAGCTGGCATATTTCTGGAGTTGTTGACACATCATGAGGGGATCAAGGAATTAGTTTGAGTTCAACGGAATGTGCTGTGTTGGATTGGATGAACTCATGTCTGGGTTTTTTTGGGTTTTTTTTGTCCTCTCAAATGTGATGTGAGAGCTTTGCCCTCCTGATTCAGTTCTGTCTTAGCCTGAATACCCTGGGAGCAGAGCCCAGGTGATGGGGCCATTCCTCCTCCTTTATTCTTGCAGAGATAACTGCACTGGCTTTGAGCACAGTTCAGTTTACTTGTCTCTCAAGTTAATGATATTTAAGTGGTTAAAACTGCAGGAAATTGTCTGTTAAGAGCTTTAGAGGCCAATTTCAGGGTTACTTAGTAGACAGGAGGAAAAAGAAATCTGAGAGTAAGGAATGAACATAGGGGTGAAATTTTATACACCAGCAGCATAAAAATCTCATGTACTATCACAGAAACTTTTTGTTCCTTATTTTTAGTTCTCTATTTTTTTTTTAATAGGTGAGTGACACATTAGTATTGTATTGCCAGTGAGGATGAATCCATTCCCTTGTCAGCTGTATGCTTTCCCTCTGGCAGGGATGGTAATCTCGTGGCTAGATTGAGGAAGGTGTGTTGAGCGTTTTGGGGTGGTTTTTTAAAAGAAATTATTGTTTTTCACATGTGAACTGTGCACATGGTGTCAGATACTGGTGTCAGATGGGGAGTGACCCTGTGCTGAGGCAGGTGAATAAGGCAGCTTCACACACAAGATTGCCACTGCCTGAGCAGTGGGATTGTGAGAAATGATAGGAAAATGAGGGGTTTTTTGGAATTAAGAGATGCCAAACACACTGAGACAGAAAAGCAGGCTCACTCTGGAGATAGGCAGCAGTGAGTGTTCCAGTAGAGGGGAGCTAAACTAAGAAAAAAACATACAATTATTTCACAGCAGCAGGAGGCTAAGAAACATAACTGAACATGTTAAACTCACTGTGAAGCAAGAGGACCCCAGGGGTATTTTAGTCAGATAATATTTAATTTGTTGCAGTGTCAGTTGTATGATTGCTTGTCAGCTGGCATATGGATGTGCTGTAAGCAAAATGGGGCTTTCAGAGACCATGCACAATTTTCCAGAAGATAGTAAAGCAGGAGATTTATCAGAGACGGATTAAAAGAGTTACAGTGGATTTATTTGCTCTGGTCCACTGCCAGGATATAAGGCAAGGAGCTCTCTGCAGAGAAGTGTTGGAGGAGAGGGACAGGAGCTAGAAAGGGAGGACTGTTACTCAGGAGGAAAACCTACGGAATACAAGAGCATGCAAGATATACACAGGTATTTGTAGGAGTACTTTTAACCTGCCAGCTGAACGTTGGCCAGAAGAGCAATTGGATTGCAGAGTTTCTCCAAAATTTAAGAATGCGTGGTTGAGAAGCTAGGAATGTCTCTGAATGCCTTGTTCTGGCACCTAAAATGAGTCCTGGATCATCTCTCTCATGCTCTCTCCCTGATTGTGCCCTCTTCCCACCACAGTTTCCCTGAGTTGTTGCTTTCTCCAGATTTCCAGCCTCAGGATGAAAGTTGCTTTTCAGCCTGAATGATAACCTGACTTTCCTAGCAAGGAATGGCTCTAAGAGTGTTAGAAAACAGATGAAAACCATCCCTTGCAGAGAGATGGTGGGACACACAGGGATTCCTGGTTTGCTGTGTGCCTGTGGTTATGTACAGCAGCTTTTCTGACCTGTCCTGTTAGGCATGGATGGGAGGTACTTGGACTTCAAAAGAAGGTATATTTAATTTTCTTGGAGAAGCCTTAGTTGTGGGGCACAGCACATCTGAAAGGCTTCTTTAGGGGTTAAATCCATCTTTAGATTCCTGCAATAACTTTAAGTTGGCTCGAGGGGCAAAAACACAAGCAGAGTGTTGATATATAGACAGTCACATTTGAGAATTAAGGATACTTTAAAAAATGTTTCCTAATGGTCTTGTCAGTGCAAGGATAGGGAAAGCTGCTGGATGTTTTTATTTTTATGAAGTTAACAGGTTTTTTTTGTAAATGGTGTTTTAATTGAGGTCTTGAGTAGAAAGTCAATGGTGTGTGTATACATATGTGTCTGCAGTCAGTTCTGATTTGCAAAGTAATGTGAAAATAGGTCAGCCACAGAGAGAAGTGTTGGGAAATGGCTGCAGCTGAGGAGGAAGCTGTTTGTTTGCTTGGGAGTAGAAAATGTTGGCTTAAGGATGATTTGTACAGAAGATGAGAGTGCTAAGAGGACGGGGAACCATTTGCCTTCTGGTCATCATAGTTGCTGCTGAAGGCAAGGAGGGGTTGAGAAGTTTCTGGTAATTTAACTTTTGCTGGTTTTGTTTGGCTGGTTTTTGATCTGGAAGAGTCCATTAGCTCCTGTGCTAATTAGCAATGCTCCAAGAGGGGCTAAGGGATAAGAGCAAAGTCTGACCCAGTGTGTCTTTAGCCCCAGCTGTCCCTGCAGGGCTGGTGCTTCCTGGGCCTTGCTGTTGCTTTGTTTTGCTTTTGCCCCTACACTTTCTATAAGACAGCAGGATTTTAACTAAGCTTTACTTCCAAAGTAAGGCTTAACAGCCCTCAGACTGGGGCAGAACCTGTAAATTGTCAACATCCCTGTTCCCATTCCCTGGTCAATGCTTTTTGTAGGGCACGGGGTGTATCCTGGTGAAGCTGGAGAGGGCTGCACATGTTCCCATCAGGAAGGCACAAACAGGCAGCCCTGGGAAGGGGCAGATTCCCAGTGATGCTGCAGCCTGGTCGTGATGCCTGGTGGCTCTGCTGCCACACTCAGAGCTCTGTGCTTTGTTTCCATGAGCTGCATCAGCCTGATACAAACTCATCCCTCTGAATTACAGAGATGTTGTTGAATTGTAATTCTCCTCTTTGATAAACACATCACTGCAGTTAAGATTTATCACATTTATTATTTGCCTTTATTCAGTAGACAATTTACCTGTCAAAGAAGGAAATTAGACTGTTTTCATATTATTCATATTAAGGCTCAGTTGATTGTTTCTTGTCCTTAATTCTTCTCTAGCTGCTTGCAATTTGATTGTTAATGTGTTTTTCAAGTATTTTATGAGATACCAAAATATTGAAGTGATTTATAATTGCCAGAATCTGTATCCTCTCATCCATCCTTCTCTTAAAAGGTTGGGTCTGTCTGTCCTGTTTTCAGTTGCTGTCTTAACATTTGTGAGCTCCTCAAAGGTAGTTGCTCATGGACCAGAGATTAATGTGATTAATTTTATCCAGTAACTAAGAATGTATTTTGTCAGTAGGTGCTGATGCAGTCTAATATATTTAAGTATTCTTCAGTTATTTCTAACCATATCATTGGTTTATATTCCTGTGCCTCTCACTAATTTTACTGATGTTATGCATGTGGTCAAGCCCTGCTTGCCATCTCCCTTCTTCTATGTATTAGTTTAAAAGCATAAAGCCCAGACCTCTGTTACACAGTCATCTCTCTCTCTTATTTGTGTTTTTATGAAAAATAGTTAGCTAAATTATACCTGATTGAAAATAGCATCTGTTTGATGTTGAAGCTCCATATCTTTCTTCAGTCTTGAAATTTTTCCTTATTACAACTAATTTGGATTTAGGAGTCTGAAGATGAAGAGGAGGGGGAAGAAATCTTGCCACTGATTTCTGATAATGAAGCAGCCTGTTAACATTCCTCAAAAATTATCATTAATTAAACAAAAAGCTGATGTAATACTTGGGAATATTTCTGTACCATCAAAAAAGCACCAAGTGGGAAGGGAAATATTCTACAAAATACCATTCTGATTCCACTGCACAGAGTCTGTCTCCTCTGCCAGGCTCTAACCTGTGCACAAGTGAGAGAGCAAGAGAGCTGTGGTGTTGGGTTGTGGATTAATAGTCAGAGTTCACTCGTGTGGAAATAAAGCAGATTTTACTGTGACTAGAATGTGTCATTAAAAAGCCATTATTGGAACTGACCAGCACAATTCCTGCTCCCTCATTGCTAATGACAAAGCAATCTGTTCTTTAAAGAACAACAACCCTGTGTTTTCTTGCAGAGAATGGTGCAGGAGACTCACCAGAACAGAAGCAGGGTGAAGAGAGGCACTTGAAAGATTTATTGATCAATAAACCAGACAATTACAGCTTGTTTATAAAAGGAAAAAAATAAAAAAGCCACCTCGAACCTCAGGCCTGCGAGCAACCCTGAGACTCTAATAATGATAACTCTGGCATCCAGCTTGAAACGATAAAAGTCAATAGGAAGATATAGGATTTCAATAAAATTATGACACTAGATAAACTTTACCCCAGGAACACATTTTCCCTGGGTGTGTGACTGACTTCAGCTAGATTTGTAACTTTAATTTCTTTCTTATTGATTTTTCTTTTCTTCAACTAATTAGAAAGTCTGTGGTGAATGGGGTGTGTGTGTTTGAAGAGGGGCTAACGAGCAGCAGCAGAGGAAGGGCCTGAACTTACATCTATGTATATAGGGTCAGGCACCTTTTTAGGGTTTTTTTGGCTATGTTTTACTCTTCAGCTGCTTCCCACACCCAGGCAGGAGTGGCTCTGATGCTCCTCAGTGTGCAGGTGTCTGTGGGCTGCCCCTGTGATGTGCAGTGCTGCAGTGACTTGGAGGATGATGGTTGCAGTGATGATGATGATGGTGCTTATGTGAACCCTTCTTAGTTCTTTCCCTAAAATTAACCCAAAAGTCCTGGAGGATCCCAGTTGTATTCCTGCTGTTTCTAAACCTCTCTGGGGTGTGAAGGCTGCAGAAAGGAACTTTGTCTGAGCTTCAAAGTACTTGTCAGCCAGGTCAAATTTTGGTTTTACACAGAGGGAGTAGAGGAGCTGGTGGGAGGACTGGGCAGAAGTTTCATCTTTTGCAGAGGTGCCATCCTGTTCTTTCCCATAGCAGATTTTCAAGGGATTAGCTCTAGTTTCTGGTTCAAATTATAAAATGTGTTTTCTTCTTAGTTACTTATGCAATAGTGGGAGGAATATTTATTTGATGAATGGGCTGGTGCTGGCAGAAGGAAGGGAAACTGTTCAACCTTTGAAAAAATCACTATCCTTCCTCTTTTTCAAACTTACATCTCCTCAAACACAGCTGCAAGCTGCAGCACCAGGGTTTGCTGTGGGGCATTAATTTCCTAGGTTTGTAATGAACATCAGAATTATTATTCTGCATTTAGGGGATGTTTGGAATGAGCTACATTTCTGTTCAAGTGTTGGTTTAAAACTGGTAAGGTAAAGATCACCTGGAATTGTGCCAGGGTAGGGCCATGGTGAGTTAGCAGAGATTTACCCTGTGCTGGGTAAATTCTGGTAATTCCCAGAGGAACTGCTTTTTAGTAATTCTGATGAATATTCTCCAGAGAGGGAGCAGCAAAGCAGCTGTATTAGAATAAGGTTAGAAAGGGCATCTGAAAGTGCCTGGGGAGATTTTGATGGGTCGGGAAGAATGAGGAAATACTGCAGCAATTACTAAATTAGGATTACATTTTAGAGAATCTTTTTAGACAGAAGACTTCTCAACAAGAACTTCTGTTTCCTGCCAAACTAACAAGATCTTTAGGAGGGAGGGAAAAGCTTTTAGTAAGTGCTCTTGATGGGGAGAAATTTAAAGAATGGAGCTGGGGACCACTTGGAAGTTGAGAAATGATTTCACTAACAGTATTAATATTTAGAAATAATTAAAGAGGCTAAGTGAACTCCAGGATCAAGTGTTTAATTGTGCCACCCTTTAGTTCAGCTTTTAAGAATTTTTTTTCCCCAATACAGCTTCTGTTGTGTTTACCATGTGTGATTTTTTTTCTTGACAAGTTTACTCTTTGTTTTAGAGAGATGTCTTGAAGGGCAAGGGCTGTGGTTGATTTTAGGGGAAGGACAGCCTGTGGGATTGGTCATGTTCCCATGCAGTTTTCCCAGGAAAGTTGGAGTTTGTCCTCCTTGTACTCAACAGCCCAGGAGCTGCTGTGGTCTTGATGGGCATGACTAAAATGAGCTCATATTCAACAGTTAATTGAAAGCCAAGTGTGATGGGAGCTGCCAGGGGTCCTGTTTGCTTTTGAAAAAACGCCAAGGGTTTTGGGACTGCCTCTGCTGCAACAGAAAGAACACAGCAGTGGTAAGTTATCACGTCGGTGAAAGTTGCTGAGGAGAAAATTAGGGCAGCAGAGGAGCTCAGAATGCAGAGAAGGAGAGAGGATGCTGTAATTGCAAATCTAATTGCAACAACATGCAAAGCTCAAACCAATACCTTCACTAAATGCTGTCATTATGTTCTCTTCTGTGCTCTAGAAAGTGATTTGGCTGTAAATGGAGACTGGAATTCATCTCCCAGGCAAAAGGTTCTAAACTATGGCAAAACTATTTCCCTGGAAAAATATTTCTCTTCAGTCAAACCTGGGCTAGGAGCTGGTAACAACTGCTGGTACTATTTATGTTAAAACCTGTTTTTCTTTATAATTTTATTAACTCAGTTCCTCTAGCCCCAGGCTGTCCTTCAGTCTTGGGGTCCTTTTCCCTGCTGACCAGCCCAGCTGTGTTGGCTGACCTTTCAGTCCATGACGTGCTCTGAACACACTGTACCTCTGGCAGTGCCCCCAGTCTTGTTGTCACACCTTGAATTTGAATGTTCCTTCCCTTCCCACGTGGACACTTGCTATCCACATTCGGTCTTTGACCTTTAGATTTGGAAGGAGGAGATAACCTTTGTATCTGGGCTGAACTGGGTTACCTTCACTCTCTGAAATACAGCCTTTTGCATTTAGGGGTGTGGGGGAAAGGACCTTTTTTCCTGCCCACCAATTCCTGATTTGCCCAAGTGAAGCTTTTCAGTGCAGCTGGGTTTATGAAGTGCTGCACTGGCCTGGGCTGGATGTGAACAGCACAGCCCAGTGATCTGATATTGCTTTGTCTATGATGGCAGAATTCCCAGCAAGGAGCTGGTTTGTCCAGACTGTTCCTGTATTTGTGTAGCAGGGGAGGTAGCAAACGTCAGCAGTGAAAGGTGGGCAGCACTGCTCAGGTTTCCTCAGAGTTTTGGCTCTTTGGATTTATGCCAAGGGCCTGTGCTGCTTTGGCCCTGTTCTGTAGCCTCATAAGCACCAAGGTTCTTCCATGCAGTCAAAAGATAAAATTCTTCATCCAGCTGCTTATCTCTGTGTGCATATTGCAGTGTTACCAGCCACCTCCTTAAACATACCTGGCTTCTTCTAATTTTCCTTTTGTCCCCATTCTTCTTCTTCATCAGTGCCTTGGAGGGAGGCATTAGGTGCTTCTGAAGCTGGGAATGCATTAGGAATATTTCAGCCAGTAGCCCACACAAAAAGTTTTATGTTTAGCTCTGAGCCCAAGCCTTGTAGTTGGGGAGCTGCTGTCGGGGAGAGGAGAAGGCTCCTTCTGTTTGTCTTTCTCTGCAAATGCCTGGTTATAATTGCCAGTAGACAGAGAAGTGAGCCAAACACTGCCTGCCAGACATTAACCTCTGAAAAAATGTTTGTTACAAGCACTGAGTGTTGCAGCATCTAACAAGTGATAAGTCACATACCATTTTGAGGATATTTGCTCTCAGCCACTTTGTTCGATGTCAAATCTGTTTCATTTCTGTTGTGACAATTCTGTTCTTTCTTTGCTGAGGCTCTGGCAGGGAAAATGTCAAGTACAACACTAAATATTTTGCTGAGGAAACCCATTCAGCCATGTTGAATTAGAAGAGTGTCTCCAGGAAGAAGGCAGGCTCTGTTTTCAGTTGCCATCTGCTTGTTAGAGTGTCTGTATGTTGCTTTCCTGCAAAGGATGTGGGGTTTTATAGACACGAGAAAGTCTAATTTTGCAGTTTTCACAGCAGCAACATTTATTTTATTAGAATTGTGTGTTCATCTGTGCCTTGATGCTGATATGAAGATGATGAGCATGCATCCATCAGAGTTGAGTTGCTGTACAAAAGAACAAAGTGGGCAAAGATGCAGAAGGCTCTCAGAGCATGCTGTGGAGCTTTATCCCTAGAAGTACTTGCTGCTGTTCCTGGCAGGGTGTGTGGTCTGGGCCTTTATCCCATGTGGGAAATTGATTTGTAGACAGTTCTCTAGGCCCACGCTATGCATCTGTATGCAAACTTTAAGATAAGAAATGCTGACTTAGAAATGCCATGGAATAGGACAGATATTGTTGAGAGAGAAATGGAGCTAGAAACAAGTTTCAAAGGATGGTCTTGCAAATAAAACTAGATACTTTGGAGAAATAGAACTATGAAAGGTGCATTGTAGTAGGACCCACGAGGAGTAGTTTTAGATAATTGGCTTTAAGGCCTCTAAAGCATGGTGTGGCAAAAAGCTGATAGGCCAAGAAACGCTTATGTAGTGTATTGCAATTAAGAAATAGTTGGCTTCTGACTGTGATGGTGTGAATTATAACATCTGTATTGTCTCACCCTTCTCATGAGACTGTAAATGGAATACAAGTTTTTAAAACACCTCTCAGTTGCCCCATCTCTGGGTCAGGAAAGGGAATTGCCCAACAATCCCTGAGTGTTTTGGTGCTGTTCTTGTCAGGGTGTGTGGTTTGTGCCTTCATCCCTGGGTGTTTTGCTGTTGTTCCTGTCAGGGTGCATGGTCTGGTCCTTCATCCCTGGGTGTTCTGCTGTTGTTCCTGTCAGGGTGCATGGTCTGGTCCTTCATCCCTGGGTGTTCTGCTGTTGTTCCCTGCAGGAGCGTGACGGGATGCGGGCGATCCTGGAGTCGTACGACAGCGAGCTGACCCCGGCGGAGCACTCGCCGCAGCTGAGCCGCCGCATGCGCGAGGCCGAGGACATGGTGCAGAAGCTGCACGCTCACAACACCGAGCTGGAGGTAATAAAGCAGCATCCTGCTCTAACCCCAGGGGTGGAGGAGTTGAGATCTCTAAGATTGAGTTGCCTGGTGACGGGATCTGCTCTTGCAGGAGCCAGATTTGCGGTGTACGCGCTCCGAAATTCCAGGATCAGTAAGAGCCACAAGTTATTGCTCTGTAGCTGAGGCTGGAAGAAGCCAAGAATAATCATCTTTGGGTGTGCTGAGTGTGCTGTGCTGCACTGCATGGCTGGAGGGGCAACCACTCCCTGTGGTGAAAGGGTTGTGAAGGGGTAGCAGGTGTGGGGTCTTCTCTGTGGTGTAGTCAAAGAGATTCACTCTATCACATGTGTAATCCAGGCTCTGCTGTACACAATGTGAGCAACTTGTGTTTATAACAGCTCTACTTATGGGTTGATGAAGTAAAGTGAGTGTCTGCTGTAAGTTCTTCACTCTTGGGCCTGAAAAACCCCAGAATACTGGTCACTATTAAGTGCTTTTTACTAGGTTTTCTCTAAGAAAGAAAACATTCTGTCCAAAGATAGAAGTATTTCTGAAATGAATTCTTATATTCTCCTTAGTTCTCTTTTTGAAAATTTGGAATCTGAAATGTGGTGAGCTGAAGTTAACCTGTACTGGCCAAATTGTTCCTCTCTTCTGTTGTGCTTAGTGGAATGGGCTTTGTGGTTATGAGTTGAAATATTTGGGATATATCTGTGATCTTAAAGCTTGGCAGTTTTATTACATCAGGCTTTACAATAGTCATAAGTAAGTGAGTTTTTTTTCATGTCTAATTTCATCATCATGTAGATTTAGGTGCTATAACTCAAATAGAGTAGAATGGTAGAAATTGCTCCTTGAGTTCATGCTCAAGCCACAGAGTGACACAGAACTGTCTCACTCTGCACAAAACTCTGTTGTTTCTGGCATCTTTAAAAATGCTCTTTCCTTGTGTTGGGAGATGGGGACTTATTTCAGGCAGTACTGGCTCCAGTGATCTTTAAATCCTGAGGACAGCACAACATGGTGTAGATCAGTGTGCTGGTGTAGATTCATTTCATTGTTGTTTCTCTGAAAACAAATTCTGCAAAATTTTGGGCAAGCTGATAGAGAAGTTAGCTGGTAACACCACATAAAATGGAAATCTCTCTGAATTCATCTGCCCCAGGATGTTTCTCTGTTTTGTCTTTTAAACACTGCGTTGCTTCCCAGCAGACAGAGCAGGATTCAGTGATGCTGACATAAAGGGAGAGGTGGCTGATTTATCCTGCTTCCTTAGTTGTTCCCAACAGTGGCTCTAGGTTGTTGCAGGAAGATTTTCTGAATTGTTTCCTTGAATGTGTCAGGTGTGCTGTGTTGTCTTCAGGCAAGAGCAAATTATCTTTTCTTCTTCAGATGAAAGCATGGAATAGTATGGGAGCCATTTGGTTCTACCCCTTTGATTATTTATAGGGAACAAATTCTACATTTATTTTCATGGATATGGATCAAGGGGTACATGGAAAATTTCAGAAAGGAGATCTGTTCTCTGGAGGTTTGTTGTGTGTGATGTCAACCTCTAAGACTTTGCTAGAATGAGGATTCAAAGACCTGAAATCTTCCTCCCAAAGTACAATTTTACACTTCAGCTTGATTGTGTTTGCCTTTCTGACTGCAGTATTGGCTGCTGAATCCCATCTGTTTTGAAATTTTGGGGGGAAGTGTTTTGTTGCAGTAAAAGCTTGAAAACTGGAAAGAGAAATTGAGGTACAGGCAGGACCCCTGGTGCTTCATCATCAGGAGCAGCAGCTGTAATCAGCTGCCAGCAGATCAAAGCTGCTGAGATGGTCGATGGCAGCTATTAATAACTCCTGACTTGATGCTCTGCACCCTCCCAGCTCTGCTGAGCCCTCCCCATGAGGTTTGGAAATGTTGACACCTGCATGACTCAGCTCACAAACAGAGGAGACTGCTGGGATGGGGCACCTTGGAGCCTCAGGTGTTTGAGATGTGGGAGAAACAGCCTCTCTAGGGGGGGAGGAGGGAAGGAAAAGGGAGATTGAGCATGTTTAAATCAGTGTGGCAGAAGGGTTGGAGCATCCTGGGAGCCTCCGGTGTGGATGGGCTGGGGAGGAGCACAGGAGAACCAGGAGTGCTCACCTGGGTGCATCCAGCAAAGCAACCAGTGCACAGCTATTCCAGACAGATCCTGGGGTGGCTGCAGAGAGGGACAGGGATGGGTTTGAGCTGAAAAGGCCTGGCTAACACTTTTTGGAAGGCTGGTATGGCTGAAGTGTGGAAAACAGTCGAGAACACCAGCTAGCAGGGGATGTGCTGCTGTGGGTACCCACAGAGGGGTCTCTGGCACCCAGCAGACAGTGGGGGACAGTCCCTGTGTGCCCCATCTCTGCTGGGGAGGCTCCAGGTATCGCTGTGGTCCAGGGGCTTCTGGAGTTTAACAAAGCCCTAGAAGACTCTGAGGGTAATCCATCCTCCTCCGTTACATTTTGTGGGTTCTGCCCTTCAGCTTTATTCATAAATCTTAACATTTGCACTATGAACCATGACTTTTTATTAGTGTTTTCCCTTTTTTCTTTTTAAAAATTTTTGCTACAGAGTACTTAATTTAACAAAATCTGTGTTCCCTTGAAGAGAACCCCTTAATAATTTATTTTTTTCTTGTTCATTCTGTCTAAATCTGGCATTACCAGAAACACTACTTCTGACAAAACAGAGGAGGGAAAAGGGATGTTCTTAACAGGGCTTTTTCCTTGCTCTGGAAAGGGAGATTTCCCCATCCATTTCAGCAGCAATCAGGAAGCTCTGGTGAAGGTGGAGTGATAGAGATAATGCAGTTAGAGAGAGAAGAAAGCTGTGAGGGACTGGGAAGATGTTGGGCTGAAGCAACAGCTTTTAACTCATTAAGGAGATGAGGTCTCTGGTAGGTCCTTTGCTGGGAAGCTGCCAAAAAGAGCAGAGGGAATGTGAGAGGAGTGTGCCAGCTCAGGAGGGGGCTGTGTGTGAGGGCTGGTGTCTGCTGGGAGGATGGAGTAGGACAAGAGGGAGCTGTGCCCCAGCCCTTGCTGGCAGGAGAGCTGCTGGGAGCACTGCACTGCCTGCACCAGACATCACCTGGATCACAGGCACCTTCCAGAAGCTGGGATACAGCAGGGTGCTCTCATCCCAGATCATTTCAGAGGTGATGCTGCAGAAGAACCACTCCTGTCAGAGCCTGATGGGGCAGAGGACTGAAAGGCAAAGAAAGGCTGATGGAGAACTTTTAAAATCCCTTTCACTGATGCTGGATGAGAACAGCTGGATCTGTAATGCATGGACATGTAAACACATGGACAGTTCCTTTCTCCTCCCCAGAACTGCCCCCAGCTCAACCCCCTCCTCCACAGGGCTGATGAGGCTGGGGGGGGCTCAAGGAATCATTTTACAGAGTGTTGAACGTAAAGCACAGAGAGATGCAAAGAAAAATGTCATCTGAAATGGTGGCTGGAAAAGCAAGCAGGCTGTGTCAGCCCATTTCACGTGGTTAATGAAGTGTCACTCACCATCTCTTTAAAAGTGTGTTTTGGAACTGGAGAGGGAATGAGTTTGTCCCTGGCCAGCCTGTTATAAATACTTTAACAGAAATGTAACTGTATTTCTATGGCAGAGTGAATTTTTGTTTTGATACTGGTCATATTAATAGTTTTCTTGCCAGTCTTGGTTTACTTCTACCATCTTAGCTCTCATTGCTTTTAATTTCAAGCTAAATATGACAAAACAAAAAGCTTCTGTGCATGCAGCAGCCACTGTGAAAAAGCTTTGATGTGGAGTTTAGTGTTTGAAAAGTTAAATCCAGCTGCACAAAAGGGAGATAATCATAAATATAACTGCATTAATAGTGATTTTATTACAACACTCCTGGCTCCATGCGAAACTTTAATGAAGAGAGATTTGCAAGGAAGACTCATGCTGACACCTTCAATGGTCTCCAGCATCTTTTACACTGAGAGATTTCCCCTGTCTGTGAGCACCATATGCACTCTCATCAGTTAATTGTGAGTCTGACAGTTTCAGCACATGAAATGCCATATGTTCTGTGCTTTTCTTCCATCACAGACATTACTGGTGACCTCAAAACTCATTGGCCAAATATTGTCACATTATCTGCCCCTGATAACTGCAGTGAATCTGCTGATGGTGAAACCTGGACTTGCTGATTTTGTGGTGTTAAGTCATCAATCTGTTCCTTTCCAAGGGGGTTTGCTCAGCAGCCACCCCAGTGCTTAAAGTGCTGAAATTTTACAGTGAATGCATTAAAATGTTAATTTGAGCAGCTAGTAGTTCTTCCTTGTCTTTCACCCAGCTTCCCCCATCAGCACTTTTCCACTTTTTTTGCCTTATTTTTTTTCTTCCCTTTGATCCACACTTTGTGTTTATCTTGCTCCTTTGCCATATTTCCTCTCCCCCTCAAAGGTAGATTGCTCCTTTATACAGCAGAAGGGGCTTCTGTGGTGATGGGAACTTTACAAAGACGTTTCCTCCCATCTGTGCAAGGTACAGAGGAGTTTGTTTTAATTTTCAGGTTTCTCCTGCCTACTTTCTCTACCTCTCTGCTGCCATCCAACCTTTTTTTTTTTTTTTCTCAGTGACAACTTTTAAGAAGCAGTGAGATGATTACTCTGCTCACTTTGGATGTCCATAAGGAGCAAACTGGAATCACTAGAGCTTTCCTGCCACTCCAGAATGGCATATGTTTCACTTGCCCAGACTTCTGCTGTCACTGTAGATCTTATCTGTGGCTCGTGGGAGAAGACAGGCTCTCTCTAGAGATGGTGCAGAGATGCTCCACGCATCAGCTGCCACTGATTGCTGAACAGCCACAGGGCTGAACATCATCCTCTGACAAAGCAAACACCTTGTTGAAATAGCATTTTGGACCCAAAGCTTTGGCATCTCTTGGCAGACTCGAGCCTTCCCAGGAACCACTGAGGTTCTCTGCATTAGTTTGGCTTTGCTAAAGGGGAGCAGGTCAGGCCTGTGTTCTCTGGCAGTCCTGCAGAATGGATTATGTTGGTTCTCTGTTCTTCCACGTGTTTCATTTTCATCAGACCTCAGTGACCTTATCAATCAGTGAGTCATTAATTTCCTCCCCTCCCTTCTACACTTGCCAGTGGCTGTGTTTTGGGAGAACACCTGGCAAATAAACATCATATAAATGAGGAGGCCAAGTCACCAAGAGGTGTAATGATTTGTTAAAGGTTGACAGTCCCTGCCCTGTGGAAGGACAGTGACTCTTAAAACTAATTGATGCTGCAGCAGATCCTGTCTCTGTGTATCAGCAACTTTTTGTTTGGTCAAACTAGATTTTAAAACTCAGTTGCTTTTAATTTTTTTGAGAAGATTCCTCATTTTGGATCTGTCCTGAAAGTCAGTAATTGATCAAGAGAAGCAGTCCGTGGCACTTCCTTACACTGGAGATATTCTGCAAAACCAGCATTGTTTTCACTACAGGGAGATTGTTGCAGCTATTTTTAGTGTGTGGATGCTCTGAGAGTTTAAGAATGGCTTAAAGTCAGCAGTTTCCAGGGACCACAGCTAACTGGAAGCAACCTCCATCATTCTCAGGAAATGGAATGTCCTGTCACCAACTTGCATAGGGTGAATCATTAACTGAGACAACTTCTCCAGCCTGTAAAAAGCTGCCTTGTGGACAAGCCCCCAGAAAAATACCCCCAGCTGCAAACAGACCAGCAGCCTCAAGGACACTTCTACCTCTTGGCTGTACATTAAAATGCAGGGGACAGAAAAACATTTTCCAGCTCTGCAGCTCTTGTGTTCTTCAAGTGCAGTAAGGACAGGGATAGACAACTGTCATTGCTGTCACCTCTTGCTGAAAGTCACGCTCCTGGTGCAGATGCAGTCAGTGGCACTCTGTCCCTTGTTCTCTTGCTGGGCCACATCTTGACTCTGTCATGTAAAGATGTGCAGTAATGATAAATATAACCAATCACCTGTGTTAGCAGTGCAGGGAGTTCAGGGTGAGCTCTGGCTGTCTGAGTGTTTCAAGCCTGCAGGAAGCACACCCAGCCTTGGGTGAGACTGTGCTGAAATCATCGTCCTGCTGTCCAGGTTTGATCTCAGAGGATGTGGGACTGCTCCTGTATTCAGGCTCTAAGTACTCGCTTCAGCTCTGGCAGATTGATAGGTGCCAGCAACAGCACCCTTCTTCCCAACAATGCTCCTCTTAAAATGCTCTTGGTATGAACACATCCTCCTGTAGCCTCTTCTGTTGACGTTGTGAATAACCAAGCACAAAAGAGGCTTGACCTAAGGAATTTGGATTAGCGTCAGATGTCCCTCCCTGGCTGTTGCAAACATGAGAAACAGATGAACTGTGTCTAAATTCCTACAGAAGATTTAAAATTGGGCTCTTTCTTCCTGATGTATTGGAAAGAGGTGATAACTGAGGTGCAGTTATGAGTCACATTTGCCACAATAGAACAGGGGAGAGCGTTTTGTGCAATGCTGAGAGCTTTCAAATGCTTTACACTGGAGAGCCTGCACGCCTGTGCCGAGAGATACAGGCTCTGCAATTAGATGTCTTTAGGTGGAGGAGGAAGCAGGAATACATTTGAAGTGGGAGCAGTGGCCCCATCCACAGCAAAGACATGGCAGTAAAGAGCTGCTTCTGTGCAGTGTGGTGCAAATCCCCTCCTGCTGCGAGGGGCAGCTGGGGAGCAGGGGCTGAACTGGGGCACAGGCAGAGCAGTGATGGCATGTCTCTTCCCTCTGAGGCAGAAGACAGAAAAAGGCAAATTAAGAGTCTTTGGGGAATGGATTAGGAATGGATAGCTTCCAGCTTTCCAGAGGAAAGGCTTTGAAAGAGTAGAAGCATGTTATTATGTTGGTTTCCATCACTTGCTGCTGCAGGCAGTGTGGAGGGATGGATGGGAGGCAGTAGAGAGGTTGCTGGGCAAATTCTTCTAGAACTTGCACCATTTTCCAGTGTTGCTTTCCAACATTAGAGAAACCTTCAACATTAGGACTACTGCTTTCTATGTTTAATTTAGACATGTAACCTCTGTTAATCTCTTCCAAGCTGGAACGTGTGGTGATTTGAGATAGCGCTGGTCTGAGCCATGTGCACTGTGCAGCTACAGCCCATGTCACTGCAGTGCCACACATCTGGGCAGGAATAGTTCAAGTTTCCTAACAACTTCCAAGGAATATGGTCCCTTTCTGGAAACAGCTGATGGGATCTCCTGGCAGGCAGGGGCACATCCTCCAGAGCACTTCCAGCCCAAAGTTTCCTGAAGTGGCTGGTATGTGTTTGTGTGGTTCAACCACCAGATAAATATCTTGGTGCCTGACTCTTTAGGAATTGAAGAATTTGGGAAAATGGGAGAATTGGCCAAGACTGACCAGTTTCTCTCTGAACTAGAAGCTGGGCTTGTCTAGGTTATGTTTGCCAGAGGGGTCTCAGGCCAGTGCTTTTCATCTCTTGAACTCTTGGTGAGTCAATCTGGCTGAGGCCAATAATGTTCTCCTGTTTGTTAGAACTGCTACTTCGGCGTCTTCTCACATCAATGAAAGCTTTAACAGCCCATGGAAACCAAACAATTTTGGGGAGAAAGGAAATAAATATCTCCTGAAAAAAAGTAAAAGCTAATATTAGACATCAGGATAATGTTTTACACAGAAATTTTACCTGTTCCCTAGCTCTGAGTTGTATTAATGAGATTAAACAGCTCTTTTCTGGGAGTCTTGAGATGTTCTGAACTTGTTGAGATTTGTTGAGTTTTATAATCATTGGATTTGAATTCTGTGATTTGTAGTGCTTCATTTCAGAATAATTGCATAATCACTGAGTAATTTAATATTTAAAGTACGTAGCTGTAAATGTTTTCGTGTCATCTTTTAATTCATGATGATGGTGACCTGTAAGAGTGAATTATATTTTTAATTATTATTTTCTGTTTAAAAACAGAAAAAAAAATGTTAAATCCTGTAAAGATTCCAAGGGTTTCCTGTGGGACCTCCACATAGGCTCAGCACAGTTGTGCCCAGTTATTTCTGTGGGGTCCAGCTAGAGACTTTTGTTGAAATCCTGTTACCAAATAATTTTAACATATAAACAGAAAAAATTCTTTGAGAAAACAACATCAACACAAGCTTGTCCCCATGATCTTGTGGATCCCAACACTCTTGCTCTTTGCAGTTTGCAAGGATTATAAGATCCACTTTAATACTTAAGTTATTGTGGCAATTAGAACAGCAGTGGTTGCTGTCTTGGTTTTCTTTTTGAAGCCCATTGATTCTTTATTTTGGCCTTAATTACAAGTAGTAGAAGAGGTGTTTCTTCAGGGAACTAATTAGTCTAAAATGCCTGGTTCAGCTAGTGCCTGAGCAGTTTGTCGAATGGGGCCTAAATGCAAGTGCCAATTGCAGCTGTTTTGTTTCAGAACACCCATAATTGGTCACCCTCAGTACTTCTCCACGTTAGGAGCTGTGTTTGCTCCCATCTGTTCACCCAGCCTTGCACCATGGCCTGGGCTGTCCAGCACCTCCATTTCCACAGCCTGGTTTGTGTTAAGGTCGTGAGTTTGAGCATGGCACCATTGCCAGTCAAAACTTGAACAGAATTCAAAGGAAGGTGCATGGGTTTCTTTCTTTATTTTTCTCTTTTTCTTTTTCACTTCAGTGTGACCAGCCTACTAATATTTGGATAAGGCTAGGAGCAGAGTAAGTGAAAAACCCAGCTGACAGCAGTTCTCACCATGCTGTGAATGAAAACTAAGCTGTTGATATAGATCTCCTCTGTCCAGGGGTGGTCCAGGTAAATTGTAAGGAACAATTCTGCTTTCTCAGAGGCTTTGCAATTTATCTATTTGCTTTAATCAGTGTTAATGTCAAATGTGCTTTGATGGTGCTAAAAGCTTTTCAGCAAAACAATCTCCAAGTCAAGAGTTGTGGAGAAAACCATGATCTCCCTGAAATGCAAGTTCTAACATTTTTCTTTTGAATTTTATTTATGCTGTTTAATAAAACAGGCAGTGCTGCAGAGCACACGTGCCATGAATCCAGCTGTGGTGACAGTATCATGGCTATGAAATGCATGGCACATCGATTTGACATATTGATGTGATTTATGTTTTCAATTTGTTTAAACGGCTCTAATGGCTGCAGTTTTGACAGATGTACGCTCAGATTTCTAGTTCTGTTCAAGCCCACATTAAAAACACAACTGATTCCTGGCTTAAGACATTGATTTTTATCTGTTCTGTGTTCCTGTGCCTGTGTTCCACACATCAGACTCCCAAATGGGGTTTTTGTGGCATCGACTTCACTTGTTTTCAGAAAATTGTCAAGACAGTTCATTTTCATTGGAAAGCTGATTCTTGGAAGAGTTGCTAAACCTAAGTATTTTTTATTTTTAAAGAAAATCAACAAGAAGCTTGATATATTATATGTTAGGGTATTAATGGTGTATAAAAGCCCAATGAGCTATTCAGAAACCATGAACATGAACAGAGTAATTACTTTGCAGAGGTTATTTTAAGTAGAATATCATGTGTAATGGGAGAGGGTTTGAGGCTTCTTTGTATAAAGGTTACCGCTGTACATTATTTATATACAAAGAAATGATGAGTGTCTGTATTAATTATTTAAGTATGTCTTGAGAGTCCACAAACTCTGAATTTTTCATAAAATCTAGGCTGTGCAGTGCAGTTGGGATCTGACCTGATGGCAGAGACCCTAAACCAGTGATCTTTGTGGCAGATATTATTGCTAGGCCAGTTGTTACCAGCCCTACCTTTGGTAACTCTATTCTGAGTACTCTCAATTTCATTAACATATGGAGGCAGAATTTTTCACTTTCTGGTTTATTCCCTTTTAGAAGAGGTCATTTATTGAGTAAAAATGCAGCCTTAGGATAGGTCAGCCCCTGGTATCTCAAATACTCGGATAAAATTTGCTCCTTTGACCTCGATGGGATTAGCTCCACCTTAGCAAAATCAGGTGCTGGTTCTGAAGCATTCTGTGACCTTTTGCATGAGGGAAGGTGACAGGGACAGCAGAAGTGACATCTGCAGTGACAGCCCCTGTTCCTCTGGGGGGGGAACACACCAGCAGTGACTAATGTTCATTAGTTATTTGCCTTGCACACGTGTGGGTGTGAAGGGGCAGGGGCTCCCCACTTGCTGAAATGAGACACCCCCTCTTCAGAGAGCCTGGGCTGGGGGGTACCTGGTCCCCAGTGCTGCTCCTGCTTGGAAGGGATGGATGCTGCCTTTGCTCCGAGGGGATTGCTCTGTGCTGTGTGCCTAAAGATCATCTGAGTGTACTTAATTGTCTCTCAGCTGCAGCATGGCAGCCTGCAGAGCTGCTGAAAAGAGAGGAGTTGTTGGCGTTATGGATGGTATTTATTTAAAGCTGCTCATTGTGCTTGGCAGAGGCTGCCTGGGCTGAGGGGTGGTGCTGTGATGAGTGCAAAACTACCTATGCAGATGGATTTAATTCCTGGGAATGTGTACAGCTGTGTAAAAGACATCGTGAGGCTCGAATTCTTTCGACATGCATGGTACCAAACACATCCAAGCTTGTTTGAAAGTGTCAGTTAATTATTTTCATATATTATTACTCCCAAAAGGCACAATGTAAATTCACATGTACACATATATAAGTGTTCCTGGGAAAGCATGTCTAAAGAGCTCTAGATGAGTGATTTTACGCTCTCAAAACAATAATGTCCCAGGCTAATTCTACAGGCTTTTTATTGCTTTGCTGTTTAGGTCAATTTTTGAAGACAGTGAGACCATCACAGCTGTATAGAGAAATGACATTTATCTTCCCAGTGCAGTGTGACCTTCTCATTCATAAGTGGAGGCATTTCCTTTCAGGATAATGAGCACCTTTTTATTTAGGCCACACAGGATCCACAGTCCTTGTATCCAATTCCTACAGCCCATCAACACTGTACGCATCACTGCAATTATTGTGGATATTATTTTCTGTTACATTCCACTTGCTCTTTGGATTATGCCTTTTTTTTCTGGCCAGCAAAGGGGACTGAGAAAAGGAAAGGTCACACTCAAGTCTTCATGAATATCTGGAGGCTGCTGCATGGCACAAATACAGTCACTCCTACAGCATTGTACAGTTATCTAGCTTTCCTCTGTGGCCTCTTGCACCGGGAGTGAGTCACTATTTTGGCATGTATCAGCCTGGGACAAAGGAGCTGGCATTGCCCTGGTTCAGGCACTTTTAGGCACAGGTAAATCTGGTAAATCTGTGGAGCTGTTTATCTGCTAGGTTAAGAAGAAAGACAACCGAAGCATGAAAAGAAGCTAAAAAATCCAAGTGTTGACAATTCTTACTCATAAGTATTTATGTGAAGGAGGTCTCTGTCATGCTCCATAGTGCTTTTCCACCAGGAGCCTCTGGAGCAGAGCTCCCAGCCCTGAGCATCCCACTGTGCCATGCAGGAGTGGTTCTACAGAGCCTGCACCTGTGTGGCAGGAGCTAATAACAGATTATCTTGGCATATGTCCTGACTGCTTCCCTTCCCCTGCCAAGTGGAGATCTCTCATGTTTCTATAGCACAGTTTTGCTCAACAGGCATTCAGAAGTGAGGAAACTCAAAGGTTTCTAATGGGACCATCAGGCACTTTCACCTTTTGCCTTGTCAGGCTGCATTTGCTGGAGCAAGAAGCAATTGTGAGTTGCTGGATTGCTTTCCTGAAATGAATTGCTGTTTGGTTCACTCAGAGAAGATAAACACCCACATCTCAGAAATATCATCCTGTCTGGCATCTTTGGCAGTCTCAGCAGAAGGGCCAAGGGAAACAAATGGACCACGTGTAAGATAAAATTGCAGTGCTCCCTCTGGAGTTAATTCTTTCAGCCCAAAACTCAGCAGCACTGATGGGCCAACATATGGAAATATTCCCTTCTGTTTCTGCTGCTCAGTTCTGGGAAAAACAAAGGGCTCAACCCTGGCTTGATTAACCCTTCACTTTGCTCTCTCCTGCAGGATCTTACAATGAGAATTAAAAAACTGGTGGTTGGCAAACAGAATATGTACCAGGCTTGTGCAGTGCGAGGATGTTCTTTACTTCCTCTGATCCTGTCTCTGCAGGGGTTTTTCTTGTACCCCTTGCATACCCTTTCCAAAATTTTCTTTTTTTAAGTAGGGCAAGATATTAACTGCTGAAGTTTAAAAATTTGGATTTCAGGCAATTTTGGTAGCTTTCTTCTCCTTCCTACAGGAGGAAACAATGAATTTTGAGAAAGCTGGAAATCTGTGCAGAGCTACCATGGGCTCAGCCTCCATCTCCATGGAGGAGAAGGCTCTGAGAACTGCTCACTGGCAAGATCTGCCATGGAGTTATAAGGAAATACTTTGCAGGAGTAGAGAAGGTCTTTGAAGCTAGTCAGACTCATTGGGAGGGGAAACTAGAAGATTTTCTGCCCCTTGAATTCTGTGAGAGCCTCCTTCAGTCTTGAAAGAAAGAGCATAAGATTAAGAGGAGTAATTAAAAAGATGCCAGAGAGCTGGAGATGGGATGTTGTGTGCAGTCAGACTGGCTGTGGGAGAGAGGAGGAGAGTGAGCAGACAGTTGGAACAAGAGCTGTGAAATAAGCTCCAGCTATTTTGAGAAGTGATTATTCAATATTTAAAAAGTAGTTTATTAGAGATTTCCCTGCAAATTCTTTTCAGAAACTGGATCCTCTCTGGGTGTGACTCAGATTCCTCCAGCTCTGCTGTTCATTGACATGAGTATTTTCATTTTTGTTATGATGTGAGTGGCTGCTTAACTTTAATAGTTTTGAGGCCACTCCTGTTTTGGATGGCTCTTGGCACAAGAGGGCTGCAGAAACACTTCCAGTGCTTTTCTTTAATGGCTGCACTACATATGTTCGTTCTGATATGTAGGAAAGGCTAGAAATTAGCCCAAGATTGCCCACAGAAGCTTGACTTTGCAGCTACTGATAACATAAAAGCCTTCTTCGTGGGTATGAGGGGACTTCCAGGGCATCCCCAGCTCCAGGTCTGTGTGCCTGTCCCCATCCCTGATCCTTCATCCACTGGAAAACCAGAGGCAGAAATGTATTTGCACTTTTCATACCTTTGAATGTCTTCAGGTCTCCTTATCCCTCCTTCCCACACCCCATCTTTTTCTGTTTCTTTATATTTTTACCACATTTCTTCTACCTTGTCAGCCACCTCCTTCCCAACAGACCGTTAAGCAATAACAAGAGAAAACAAAAAAAAAATCCTCGCTGTTTCCATCAAGTGCTTGCCTTGCATTTGCTGCCTATTTATATCTGATTCATGTAAACCACAGTGGCAGTCAATCAGAAATGTGGTGAATCCTTCTTTCAAGAGCATGCCAAGAAAGGATCTTTTTAGTTTTCTTGCTTTATTTATGATTTTTGCTGGAGCCTCTACAGTGTGCCTAAATTCCATTGGGATTTATTTATTTTGAATAAATTCTCAGATAAAAGTAGAAGGGTTTTGTTCCTCTTCTTAGAAGTTACAGGAGCATGACCGTGGTGTGCAGATATGTTTGATTTTATTTGAGGGTATTTTACACCTTTTTTTTTTCTTCTAGTTGGAATCTTGGAAGATTTTTTTACTTTTTCAGTGTAAGGAATGTCTTTGGATAGGGAGGCTGTTAACCTCTGGGGTTTTTTTTCCTTCCAGTCTTTTTCCCTTAAACTTCCAGCAAATGGAAAGGATACACTTCTCCTTCAAGGGGAGGAAATCATTGGTGTGAGGAGGTCTGTATTGGGAAAAGATTCTTGGCAGTTTTCTTTTAATATTGCAAATCATTCATAGAGATGAAGGTTGTTTTTGCTTTCCCGAAACAGATTTGGAAAGAAAATTCCATTTGAAACAGGTCTCTGCATTTGCCAGAGCCTCTGCAAAAAGGTGTTAGCAGCAGTAGCTGTGCTTGTTTGGGGTTTTCCCCCTTTTTTGTTCTCCCCTTACTGCCCTTTGATTTTATGTCACGATACCTTGGCAGGGCAAGCAGGATGAGGCAGAATCATCTGGAGGCTGATTCAGAAAACAGGTATAAAATTCCAAAAGAAATTCCTGCTTGGCCTCAAACATGAATTTTCTGTGTCAAAGAGTCTCTGCTAAGTTTGCCTTGGTGCAAATGGTGCAGGAAAATGAAGGTACAGGCTAAAGAAGGACAATTATTCTGTTTGTTTTTCCATCTCACTGCCCATGATAGGATTTGATTCTGTGCTCTGGACCCTCCTAGGTCAGTTATGTTTAGAGCAGCCGGCACAGATCAGCTGTGCTAAGCACACTGACATTTGGAAATTCCTGTCTGGAAGGGGAATTGAGCAATAAGCTTCTGCTAATTATAATAGCTATGTTTAAAATGGGATGTTTGCTTTATTCAGCAAAATCCAACTATGCACCCAGACTAGAGGCTGGAAATGCTCTGGCAGCAGAGGAGACAGGTCCTCAACACACACATTGCCAGGGTGGAAGCAAGGGCAAGGCAAGCGCTGCTTTGTCAGAGCAAACATTGCACAATCTTGTCCTGGGGGTGGATGTTGTTACCTAGCAACTTCCAAGAGCGTTTGAAATTTGTTGGAGCCCCTCCGAGGCTTAGGCACTCTCCCCACTGTTCTGCTGGGTGCCAAAACCACTCTGGCTGTAATTTCCCAAGCCAAGGATGGTGCTGGCTGAAACCCCTCCTTGACCTTTATTTGAGCTGGGACAACCTGTGCAGTAGGGCTGAGAACTAGAACAGAAACTAAACTTTATTCGAGTTAACAAAAAAAAAAGTTTGATTTAAACATAGATCTTCGCTTCCCAGCGTTGTTTCCTGGCTGGCTCACAACACAAGATTGCACAAGGAAGTGTGCCCACATGCCTGAGGGCTCCTGTTGGGAGTGTGTTTGTGGGCATAACAGATATCATAGCAGTTATCATAGGGACAGAGCTGACAGTGCCATTACAGATGTCTTTCCTGAACTATCACCAACATCACCAGCCTTGGGCAGCTTGAAGGAAGGCACTGGCCCACCCAGGGGTGTATGGTCAATGAGAGTTGTTCAGTAACCTTGTTTTAGCAGTTAAAAGATTATCAAAAGTGATGGTGATATTAGGGGACTTGAATAAGAACACTATAACTGTGCCACTGATAAATTTATGATATCTTTGTTCCATCTATCTTTGACCACAGATCATCTTTTTGGCCTCTCATCCATACTCCACACCCTCTTCCTCACTTCCACTTGGGGCAGAGGCTTTCCATCTATACTTTTGTCTGATTTTTTTATTCAGGTTCTAGCTGTATTGTAAGCCTTTTTTTAACTCTCCCAAGTCCTAGTGTTCTCTCCAAAGACACTGGAAATCCACTCCTCTCTTCAGAAGCACTGACACCCTAAGACTATGGGCTGTAGAGCCCTCTCCTTTCTTGGCAAACAAGAATATTTTCCAGGTATTCAACTGTCAGCTCAGTGGAAAGAAAATGTTGCTTTATGGTTGGTAGACTTGACAATAACTCTTTATCCCTTTAAATTAAAAGTGACACACTCACATAAATCATTATAACAGTGCTGTGTGCAAACACAGTGCCTGGGTCCACAGGAGTTATGAGATGACAGTGAATTGGGGTGAATACCCTTATTCTTGACTTTGAGAAGTGCAGTGACAATGAATCACTCCTAGTGATGAGATGCAGCAGTGCTGACTCATCGGGCTGAAATTAGAAGGGCTTTTTTAGGTAGAGCTGTAATTCCACCATTTTTTCTGATGAATGGATAAGAGTGAACATTTTTGATGGCTAATTTACAGATTTCATGAATTAGATGCGGTTTCTTTCCCTCCAGCTATCAAACCTACTTGGAGGTAACTTGATGGGGAGAACTTAGATCCAGGGAGGTTGTCCTGGCAAAAATGCACAGGAAGGAGTTGACAGTTTAATAGATGCTGGGTGTCACACTGCCACCACTTCTAGTTTTTGAGATTTCCTTTTTCTGGATTTGGTGAGTTACTGATGTTTGCTTTCATCAAGAGAAGGCTTTGGAACCTGAATTCATGCTGCTGATAACCTAAGGGATTAAAAAAAAAAAAAAAAAAAGAGTAAATAAATGAGCTGGGCTTAAAATTTCACCATAAAATTAAAGAAATACACAAACATTTGTTCCCCCCTGCTTCAACCAGCTTCTTTATTACATCTAATGGCAAGGGATTCTGTTCCCATTAGCTGCTGTGTCTTCTCTTTGTCTCTTACTTTGCTTCCCAGTTCCAGGAGTGTTAATACAACCTGAGGAGGACATGGTGCTCACCAGATCCCAGGATTGCTTGCAGTACCAGTTTTCAGATCACCTAAACAGTGATGAATTACCAGATTCCCAGATATGCTTCATCTGTTTCAGGATTGGGTGCTAGTATCCCTTGATTTCACCTTTAGAGATTTGACCACAGCACAGTGAAATGAATTCTCCTTAGTGTCCTCCAGATACTTTGTATTTCTTCACCTATTTGCTATTTCCCTATCCAGTGGGCTGGTATTCTCTGAATGGTTTTGAGTTGCAAGAATGTATTAATCTGTTTTACTCCTGGAATGAGATTTGCAGCTGACCCTCAATACATAGGATTTTTTTCTTTCTGCTGTTGGGTTAAAACTTTTGGTGGGGAGCAGCAAAAGAGAAGGGACTTCCTGCTACATCTTCACACTCAGCTTCTCCTCAGAGGCCACAAAGAGAATTTTCGTGGCAGAGGCTTCTCTGAAGGGTGCTCCAGTGATGGGGAATGACCATCTGCAGAGTCCATCAGCATCCCACAGTCACTTGTGTGTGGAGATGCTGTGCTGACTGCATCATGCTGGAAGCAGTTGGCTTGGCAGAGTTTCATCAGTCAGGCTGCCCTTTGCTGTTGAGGAAGCAGCTGCAAACTCACATTTTTTGTTTGGCACTGTATTCTCTCCCCAGGGGACTGCAGCATCATTTGATTAGGATGGGGGGAAGTAGACCTATTACAAAAGTAGATTGTTCCCAGCAGAGCTGTGCTAATCTTGTGGTCTCTGTGCTCCTTCTTAGCAAGGTGCTGAATAAAAACATCAAGGGAAAACAGCAGGAGAGAAGAGTCTCTGGGGTGTTGCCTCACAGCCTCACCTCACCCTCAGCTGCAGTAAAACAACAAATGAACGTTCTTGTTTTGAGATATTTTTGCAAAACTAAGGTGGTTTTGTTACTGAGTCCACTATTTTCCTGCCTCATTTTTAACTGTTTCAGCCTGGCACGGAGCTGTCCAATCTCTAGGGGCTCATCCTTTCCTGGATAGAAGGTTCTGCATTTTTCTATCTCCCAGTTTGCTTCTCTTTCTTCCCCAGCAGCATCTGCCTGAGAGATTATGTGAACAGTGTTGATGGAGTAGATTTAGAGGAGTTCAGGGTCTTTCTCCAAGTTTAACATTTTATTGCAGCTCTGAAGGCCCCTTTGCTTTGAGGATCAGGGAGAAGAGGTTGCTGCCACCTCTGAACGTGTTGGTGCTGGACTTCTGCACTTATTCTGGTGCTTAATCCTTTTAGTGCTGGGGCCCATCAGGTGTGGTTTTTGTCAACAGTGGCACCCTGTGCTCAGAGATTATCCTTTTTCAAAGGTTTTGGAAGGGTTTTACAGATACAGTATTATGTTTAGGTTAGAGAGGGAGAGAAAAGAAGGACTTTCAGAGTTTAGTGCTTTGCCCCAGGTCTCACTTGTTAGGCAGAGTAGGAACAAAAGCCAGGTTTCTGCTGCCGGACTGATGTGGGCAGTTATGGCTTGGAATCCTGTATTCATCTCATATCAGTTGTTCCATACTTTGTTAACACCCCTTTCTCATAGTCTAACTAGGCAGAGTTTGGGGTTATTTCATTATATTAAGTTTACTGTCAAGAATTCTTGACATTACAAGTGACTCTGTCTCTTAAAGAGAAGGAGAGAGATTGGTCTGTCCTTGAGACTCAAGCTAGAGAAAGGTGTGGCTATTATCCCCTTGTCCAGTAAATCTTGATAGGGTGTTGACAGGAGCCCATATCTTTGCTAGGGGAGATGTTTTCCCATCGTCTTCAGTAATTATAGCGATGACTTTCGCGATTTTTCAATTTGCAGTTTCATTTTTTTTTGTTTAGTACCCAAGAGCTCTGCTTTGTTCTTTCCTGATTTTGTTTGTGTCTCACTGGGGGGCGGCATTTCCCTGCGCAAATCCAGTACAAAACTGGTTTCCAGAGAAGGAGCAGCTCTTGCTTTTTTGGTGGAAAACACTTTCACTGCTCTGGACAAAGCAGTGCCCTTCAGTCCCTGGGTGTTGTGGTTTGCTGTGATGCCCAGGAGCATGAGTCCCTGGAGATGTGGGATATCTGGCTTACAGGCATTCTCATTTCCCATGCTTCCTGTCCTTGCTTGGGGTAAAATTAAGGACTAAATTACATGGAAAACTACATAAGCTGTGGCCTGAGACACATGTTCTTCATTGAGCTGCAAGCCTATCCTCATAAATTATGTCACTAAGTAATGGTCTCTGCTTTCCTTATTGCAGCTTTTCTGCAAGTCAGAACAAGTGTGGTTTCACTGAATTTCAATTTCTTAAACACATTCAGAAGTTGTTGAGGAATTTTCCTCTTCACTTTCACATCAGACTGAGCCCCCTGCCACCTCCAATCCAGCTCCTGTGAGATAACGTGGTGTTCTGGATGCTTTTGAGACAGCAGCAGGGTTTATTTGTAGCTGTTCTTTCCCACTTTATAAAGGATGTGCATTTGATTTTATAACCAGGAGAACTTTCTTCAGAACAGCAAAAAGGAACCTGTAAAGCAGCAAGGAAATTATTTAGCAAAGGCTGGTAGTAAACTGTCTTCTTGATTGTGATCTCAACTGATGCAGTTTTGTGAAAGATTGGCAATTTCAACTACAAAGCACCAAAATACATTGAATTAGAAGCAACCAGTTAGTTCAGAGTAATTCTGTAGTGAAGTTCAGAGGTGCAAAAACAATCCTGCATTGCTGCCCTTGGGCAATAATGGTGTGCAGTGGGTTGAAGGCCACAAGTGTTGGCTGGCATGGGATAAATGGATCTCTGATTTTAAAGTAAACAGGGAAATGCCTGCATGAACTGTTGAAAGCTGAATCCCACGGGTGAGATTCCAGATTGAACACTAATGAAAATTTAATTTCGGTTCTCACAGTATTTTAATATGCAGGATCACAATATGCAAATAAAGTGAAGTCTGACTGCAAGTGGTTGATGAGTTACTTCTGCTCAGTCTCTGCCACCCCCAGAAGTAATCTGTCTGTGGCTTTTGTGAAATCAAAGTTTTCCTTCTGTTTTCCCCACAAGCCAGAGCCTCATTCTTTACTGAGAGGTAATTAGTGACTGCAAAGTTCTCTTCAAATTGTTCTCATCCTATTCCTGTGTTGTTCCATGTAACTCATCAGCATGGTGCTTATGTTCCTACATTGGATTGAATTCTAATTGTCGCAGTCAGTGCTTTCCTTATCAGAGATGTCCTGGGAGTGCTGCCATGTTTTCAAGTTTCCTTCTGTATTTCAGCTGCAGCTTCAATGTACTTTATTTGCTTTGTGTCTCCTGAATCTGATAGAAAAAGGTGATATTGTGTTTTTTTTCCTTTTCTTCCCTCTTCCCCAGCCATGGCACCAGATAAGATGTTCTGGCTTGGGCACTGTAGAGGTCACACCACACTTTAGTCACACACTCAAACCATCCAGCTTGAGCCAAGAGGCTTCATCTTGTGTCTTCTGTTGTGAGAGATCAGAGAAATAAGTAACTGTGAAATTACCCAGGGAATGGGGAGCAGCCAGCACAAGGAAACTCAAGTGATGTGGCATGTTGGGACATACAAGATTCCTTATTTCTGTGATCGGCAGCCGATATATCCTTGTAAATTTAAATTGTGTGTTAGCTTTCTCAAAGAGGAGAAGCAAGAATTTATCTTAGAAGTTAATTAATTTGAAATAGCTGGTAATTAACATTATACCTAAATTTGCCAATTATCACACTTGACTTGGATTTGCATACAACTGTTGCATATAAAATATTTCTGAGGGTATCTTGGCCTTCAGTGAGCTGTAAAAATGCCATTTTTTGCAGCTGTGTTCCAGCTAAGAGTAGGAAAGCCTCTTCCTCCTCTTCCTCCTCTCCTTCCCTGCAGAGGTGTTGCCCTTCCAACAAGTGGTCTTCCTTCTGGGAACTCTCATAGGGATTTCTAGCTGTGAAAGCACAACCCCAGAATAGGCAACTGTGTATGTTCTCAGGTATTTCCCCCTGATGAGAAAGAGCAATTTTTATTCTTTCTAATTTGAGGTAGCAAATGTGCTGCTTGCTTCTCTGCCTTGTAGAGTACCAACGTTGTATTAATGTGACTGTTATGGTAATCATGTTTTTTGATGAAAGCATAAGACTAAAATGATATTTCCAAATGAAAGTTGTTTTGATTTATTCCTTGTATGCAGCACGCCTAATTTTGCTTCCGAAACTCTTTGAAGCGAGCTTTTATTTTATGGTGCTGGCTGTTGCCACTGCTGTGCTGTACCTGTGAGCTATTTAATGTGCCACATCGAGGAGTAAATTAATGCAGGTCCACAAAGAGAACACTTTGATTTGCTAATTGCGTGTAGAGCAGAGGGTATTGTTTTGTGTAGAGAAAGACTGTTCATTAGAGACTGAGTAGTTAATTTTTCCCTACAAATGGGGCTCACTTTTGAGCTGCCTGCCCATCATTCAGGGCATTCAGCTCACCATCAGCCTCCAGAGGGGAGTGAGGGGCTCTGGATGCAGTTAGTTTAACAGCTGCATTGTCACCACCAGATTGCTTCAGTTTCATTCATTAAACCCTCCCTGACCAGCCTCCTCCAGTGCTGTCAGTGGAGGCTGACTTCTGGAAGGTACGGAAGAGAAATTATTGATGCAGGGAAGCAAGTTAAACAATTCAGAAATGTCTCCTTGGAGCTGAGTTGGTTCCTCTCCTTGGAAACCTGCTCCTCTTTCAGCCCAAGCTGCAGATTCCCAGTGAGGCTGGAGCACAGGTTCTTCTCTTCCTGCCAGTCTCTTTTGAAGATGACAATCCACTGACAGTAGATTAGACTATATTGTCATGTAAGATGAATATTTTGAATTGGCAAACCTTTTTTTGAAAACTTAAAGTAATTGACTGAGTACTTAAGAGGATTTTTTTTTCCCTGCTTTGCAACTTGATTTTCCCTTACCTGGTTGTGCTGCCTTCAGTGGGTGAATTGCACTGTATTTTTATATCTGATTCATAATATTTGTTTGCATATCAGGTTTCTTAATGCTTGAGCTCAGTGATCTATGTGAATTTAACATGTGTCTTAAGTAAAGAGAATTTCCTTGGAGCTTTCAGTTAACTTTTATGCGTAGCCTGAAAATTCAACACGGAAGTTTATTCTATGGAGAGATTGCTGAGGTACCAAGGTGGATATGATCAATTGAAAACACCCTAACACAGAGCTGAGCTACTCAGAGAATCATGGAATGGTTTGGGTTGGAAGGGACCTTAAAAATCATCTTTCTGTAGGCAGGGATACCTTCTTAGATGAGGTTGCTCAGAGATCCATCCAACCTGGCCTTGGACACTTCCAGGGCTGGGGCAGCCGCAGCTTCTCTGGGCACCCTGTGCCAGGGCCTGCCCACCCTCACAGGGAAGATTGTTCACTAATGTCTAATCTAAGCCTGCTCTTTTCCAGCTTGAAGCCATTCCCCTTGTCCTGTCACTACCTGGATGGCTTTTCCCAGAGCAGAGCTCTGAGATGGGACTGGCAAACCGCTCCAGCATCTGCTGGCCCCGCTGTGCCTTCCCACCACCCTGAGTGGCCCATGTCTAACCCTCACGCTTTCCTGGTCTGGATGTGGCCAGAGATGGCTGCACCCAGAAACCAGCAGTTAATTCCTGAGAAGATACATTTAAAGGAACTACAGAACTCTGTTTTTTTCAGATTTTTTCTGCCAAATGCCTGGGGAGTGGGAGCAGGGGCTGAGCAGGCTGCCAGGCACCAGGCCAGGGCCCTCTGCAGCTCCTTGGCTGTGGGGGCTGGCATCTCCTCCCCAGCACTCTGATTAAGTGAGATGTGGGGCTAAGTTCACAGCCTAATTTCTCCTTCATAATTAAAAATGCATGCATCTGTCATGCTGCTGGTGATTACTTTGTATTTTCTTGTGGCCTAGGAGGAATATGGCAGTGAATCACTTGGCCAGCAGCTGTCCCCCAACAGCTGAGGGAGGTTCAATATTTGATTTAAGCTAATAAAAGGTCTGGGACAGGGCTGATGTTTACAAACTGGACGTGATAAAGCATCCAGATCAGCTGCATCACAGCCTGGCAAGTGCAAACATTGGGGACCCTGGTGAAAATTTAGGCTTTGTCTGGAGCATCCCCAGCTCTCTGAGCAGGGGGGGCAGGGACAGGGGGCGTCCCTGCTCCGGATTGTGAGTGAATCCAATGGCAGCAGTGAGCTGGGGAAGCCTCCTTGTTTCCAGCTTTGTCATTGTAACAGCTCTCAGTGCATTAAATATGTCCCCTTTGCTCTTCTGTGAGAGTTGCAGTCAAACCATAATGTTTAAAAATCTTTTAATCTTCATAAATCATTTCTTCCAGCAGTCTGGTAAGTTTAGTAGCTGCTCTCTGAATTCCCACTAGTTACTGACTCTTTCCCTTTGAGATGAGCTGCCTAGAAATGAATGCAATGAAGAGAACATACTTTGTGATTTAGTTCTTCTCTAATTGCTTCTCCAAATGATATTGATCTGCTGTTGTTTTGCTGCTGGCTTGGACTTGCTGTCCAGGGTTCTGTGTCTCTGTTGGCATAGCACCTTGAAGTGGTTATTTTCCCCAAGCCATATTATATCTAAGATAAATTATGGCATATTTCCCACTTGTATTTTCAATTTTCCCCATCCCTTTATATTATTTCTCTCTTGCCTAAAAGGTTTTTTCTAGCCTTTTCCTGAAGTAAAATGTGTTGGAGTCTTTGCTATCCTTTTCTTCTGACTTTTATGGAGGTATTATACTTTAAAATGCTCTTATACCCAACTAGTTAAACAGGCTCCTAGGGTACTGTTGTCTTGGTGTTATAAATAAATATTTATGCTGTGGTGTGACCAAAGCTGGGCACAGTGAGATGGGTTGATCCAGGTGGCCAGCAAAACCACAGGGCATTGAGCTTTAAGGGGATTCCCACTCTTCCAGTGTGGGTTACTCTGTGATTTCATAGGAGTCTCTGTGAACAGGAGCCTGAACAGAGACTTAACCCTCAAATTCAGGGCTGGCAGCTGCTGTAAGAAAATACATGATTTTTAATGTAATTTTAAATTAAGTATTTCTTATATCTGGTTTAGAATAGGCTAGTGGTTCCCATCTAAAGGTCATCTTCATACAGAAAAAGCTAATAAATATACAGAACAGTTGGGGTGGTTTGTAATCAAAAATATTCAGTCAGTCTGGGGATATTTTGCAGAGTTTATGCCAACGCCTCTCCTAAATAACCCCTCTAAGGTCGTGTTTTCTAATTCTTCCCCAAGCAGCTCCTGGCTCCAGCCTGCTGCTGTTATTGTACCTCCTTCAGTAGCAGTAGGGAAAAGTCTTTCCCAGGTGTCTGCAAATTTACAGCTCCCTGATGTTTCCAC